>NC_081414.1:199528388-199862360 GCF_030272615.1 Cryptomeria japonica | reverse complement strand
AAACAAGTAAGTCATTGAACGTTAGTAGAACAACATTAAGTAAAGCATTAAAGAGGTGAGAACAAATAGAGGAACCTAATGATAATTCTCTTTGGGCATTCTCAGGTAGACTACCACGCAAAGACAAGGTTGTTGTAGATGAACTAAAAACATTAATTGAAATTTTTTGGCTTGTCAACACAAGAGTATCGCCCAACCAAAGAGATGTTGTTAGAAGGCGAATTGGGTCTAAAAATCATGAGCCACATGCAAAACACTATTTGGATATGACTCAAACTAAATTTTATGAAAGATTCCTTCAAAGTTTCCTCAAATAAAAATTTCTCAAAGATTTTTTTGAAATGGCAAAACCTTTTTATATTAAGATTAATCATGTACGCACCACGTGTTGTTGTAGGATGCATATTGAATTTTCCATGCATTATGATATTTTTCGTCATATTTGTTCTACTTTGTACACTAACGATGTTTTGCAGGAATGTAATATACAAGCACCTCCTAAGTCGGCAAGAGAATTATTTCAAGTGTGTTATGTAATAGACATGATGGTGCATTTATTATAAGATGCCTTGTTTGGAAGGTTCTTGTGCTATATGTGGTGGTTTGCAACGTTTACCAAGATGCATACATTTGGAGAGCACACATGAAATTGGTACGAAACTAGTTTCTTTTGGAAAATACAAGACAGTCACATATGGAGTTAAAGATGGAAAAGATTTGAAGAGATGTGAGCTAGTGAAAAATGATATATGTGTAGCTCAATTTATGAAAATGTTTCAAGAGAAACTAGTTTATGAGTACATAATGCATACACATAGAGCTCGATGGTTAGATGAGAAATTCAAGTTGTGTAAGGACACATTTCCTCTTGGCACCATTGTCTCTATCGTTGATTTCGCTGAAAATTATACACTACAACCTCAAAATGAAGTGCAATCCATGTATTATCACTCTACACAAGTTTCTATTTTTGTACACATAGCATTCATGCATGCAGATGATAGCATAGAGGAGGATAGAAAGGTTGTAAGAGAGTATCACTTCTACATAAGTGATGATCATACTCATTCATCAAAGTTTGTACAAGGATGCTTTAAAGTTTTCTATGATAGTTTAAGGGAAAGGAACATACGATACAATCGACACTTAATATGGTCAGATAATTGCACCGCACAATTCAAGAATGCAAGGATGTTTTATTGGCTGACAAGGATGCATGTGACAAGCGGTGTACAACATTTTTGGAATTTCACTGAGGTTGGACATGGTAAGGGAGAGCACGATGGTGCAGGAGCATGTGTGAAAAGAGCCCTAGCCAGGGAAGAATTGAAGTACGAAGGTGGTGCTGAGTTGGTAGATGTAGAAACAATTGTGCGATGGTGTAAGTCTACAATGGGTCCAGGTAATCCAGGTACGTTATTGGTTCGTAGATATTTTTGGTTGATTACTGAATCTAACATTGAAAACTATCTAGATTGTTGTACAGTTGCAGGATCGAGTGACATGCACTCATTTATGAGTTCAAATTCAAATTCACTAGTAATTTATACGAGACAGATGGTATGTTTTTGCTCTTCATGCATGTATTGTTTGTGGGAAGAATGTGAATTAGAAGAGTGGGTTGACAAATGGTCTTGTAGATTGTTGGTTCCCATTGATTCATATCAAATTCTCAAAGCACTACAATTGAGCTAGATGGAGACATCACTGGATTTTGACCATGTATCCGACCTAGTGGATTTAGGTGATTTTTTGAGTTAACTTTTTTGCTAGTATTCTTTTTGGTTTATTTTGTTGTACATCATACTTTATTTTTGGTATTAATTAACACTTTATAAAATGCAGGTCATGTGTATGCAGTTGTTGCAGAAGAGAACAATGAAGAAGGAATAGATTACTATTTGTGTCATTGTGTTGAGCTTAAAAGAAAATTGACAACCACAATCATTGACGGAGAGGGTATTGAGTACCCAATAGGGTCTATTGTTGTGACAGGAACATGGCTTCGGAGATACCCTATCAAGAATTCTGATGTTTGGTTGTTTGAGGACTTTGAAACACACAAACATATTCTTCATTTCTCTAACCTTGTTGTTGCAACAAATATTCATTTGATGAAGTATCGTGGTAGACCTCATAACAAAATTTTATGGAAAGTTCATGAATCTGACCATGAGGCAATACTTGACACAATACTGGTTAGAGCCGATCCTGAAGGCTCGCTTGATTGATTCTACGGTTCAGAGTAGAATGATTTTGAGAATTTTGTATAAATCGTCGACGAATTGTTCTATATTCATTTTTTGTATACATAAATGCCCATGAGCTGATTTTTACATGTTTAGGGGCATAATTTTATATATTTAAGTGGCAATGAGCTGATTTGTACATATGTACATGCCAAATTTTGTATATTAAAATGGTGATGAGTTGAATCGCACATATTGTAATGCCAAATTTTGTATAAAAGCCCATGAGATGATTTGTATATTAAAATGGCGATGAGATGAATCGCATATATTGTAATGCCAAACTTTGTATAAAATCCCATGAGATTATTTGTAAGATAATTTTTTGTATAATCAAATAGCCAAGAGCTGATTTGACCATATTTAGAGGCAAATTTTTGAATAATATGTGACAATGTTTTGTGACTATTTTGTGTGTCAATGTTTTGTGACTATGTTTTGAGTATATGTGATGTGTCCTTGGTTAATCATGAGCATTCTTGATTCTTGTATAATCATGGATAATTATTTGAGTCATTATCGGGTCATAGGGGTGATAGATTGAGACTAGATACAATTTGAGCAAAAATTGTCATTATTGTCAAAAAAATTGTCAAAAAAGTTGTCAAGCAACTTCTACATTGCGTCGGTAGGGTATGACTCTCGACGTTCCGGTGCTTTGGGATGCACGACAGGGGCATGCCTTGCGTAAACATGCCCACCCGAACACGCTTGCGACGTCAGTTTGTGTACACGAGGAACATAATCAATTCTAGCCAATCTTGCAACTTTTCCTTGCAAGCAACTGACGGTTTTTTGAGCAGGCGAAAAAATGCTACTAATTGAAAATGGCTTCGAGTCGTCAAAAATCGAGATAGGCCATTGTAGAGGACCCTCACGCGACCCCATGGGATCAAACAGATCGATAGTATGTGTCGCGGATTGGAAGAAACAGTCCATCAAATTTTGACAATTGTTTGGACTCAGGGCACTTGAGAGATCTCACCGGTAGGGTATGACTCTCGACATTCTGGTGCTTTGGGATGCACAAAAAGGGAATGCCTAGCATAAACATGCCCACCCAGACGCGCTCGTGACGTCGGTTTGTGCACACGAGGAACATAATCAATTCTAGCCAATCTTGCAACTTTTCCTTGCAAGCAACTAACGGTTTTTTGAGCAGGCGAAAAAATGCTACTAATTGAAAATGACTCCGAGTCGTCAAAAACTGAGATATGCCATTGTAGAGGATCCTCACGCGACCCCATGGGATCAAACAGATTGACCGTATGTGTCGTGGATTGGAAGAAACTGTCCATCAAATTTTGACATTTTTTTGGACTCAGGGCACTTGAGAGATCTCACCGGTAGGGTATGACTCTCCATGTTCTGGTGCTTTGGGATGCATGAAAGGGGCATGCCTAGCGTAAACATGCCCACCCAGATGCGCTCGTGACGTTGGTTTGTGCACACAAGGAACATAATCAATTCTAGCCAATCTTGCAACTTTTCCTTGCAAGCAATTGACGGTTTTTTGAGCAGGCGAAAAAATGCTACTAATTGAAAATGGCTTCGAGTCGTCGAAAATTGAGATAGGCCATTGTAGAGGACCCTCACTCGACCCCATGGGATCAAACAGATCGACCGTATGTGTTGTGGATTGGAAGAAACAGTTCATAAAATTTTGACAATTTTTTGGACTCAGGGCACTTGAGAGATCTCACCGGTAGGGTATGACTCTCGACGTTCTAGTGCTTTGGGATGCATGACAAGGGCATGCCTAGCATAAAAATGCCCACTCAGACGTGCTCGCGACGTCGGTTTGTGCACACGAGGAACATAATCAGTTCTAACCAATCTTGCAACTTTTCCTTGCAAGCAACTAACGATTTTTTGAGCAGGCAAAAAACTGCTACTAATTGAAAATGGCTTTGAATCCTCGAAAACTGAGATAGGCCATTGTAGAGGAGCCTCACACGACCCCACAGGATCAAACATATCGATCGTATGTGTCGTGGATTGGAAGAAACAGTCTGTCAAATTTTGACAATTTTTTGGACTCAGGGCACTTGAGAGATCTCATTGGTAGGGTATGACTCTTGACGTTCTGTTGCTTTGGGATGCACGACAGGGGCATGCCTAGTGTAAACATGCCCACCCGGATGTACTCACGATGTCAGTTTGTGCACACGAGGAACAAAATTTGACCATTGCGAGCGTGAGAGTGCTCTCGCACCAAACACATTGTTGTTTAAATTCATATTGTTAATTACATCTGCAAATATTCATTTAAATTTATAAAAGGGCAGCCACCAAATACAATGAATACACAATAATGAACTGAATACAAGGAGTTTTGTAGGGTTAATTCAACATTTTAGAAATTTTATCAAATCATATTCCACGATTGCAATGCTTTATATCATATATTTTTGTTGTTTATATTCATATTGTTGATTACATATGCAAATATTCATTTAAATTTATAAAAGGACAAACACAAAATACAATGAATACAAAATAATGAACTCATTACATATTTATTGGATCAAATATCGATATTTATATATATAAAAAAAGGCATGTCTGCCAAGTCAATACAAGTATTACAAAAATGTGGCATATGCCATGTCCAAATCGATATACAATAAAAATGTAGAATATATCTACATGTATTGGTCATTCTATGACCAAAACTAACACTATATGATCCTAAACTTCTGGTGGATCATCAAAATCAAGCCTCTTCGGTGCAGTACGCGGCTCTGTAGATGGCTGCAAAACCACAATTCAAAAGCCAAGTTAGAATTCTTTTGTAGAAAATAGTTCACAATTAACATCATAACTATGCATTTAACTTTAATTCCTTTGCAATTGAAATGTAGATTACATCATCGACTGATCCAGGAGCTAATGTCTTCGCTCTCCTCTCCTTGTCACTCTTAGGAGTTTTCTTGAAGACATACTTAAATGGACCCACATTATGGTTGTACCGTGAACAAGTCTATTGTAGATTAAATGTACAATTAATACAATGTACTAACATAAATATATCAAAAACACTTAAAAGCTATAATATAGAGAACAATGACGTACATGTGCCTCAGATGCTTCTCCAATGGACTAAGGATGGCTCACCATCGATGTAGAAACGGTCGCTATTACCTATACAAAAAATGTACAAAGATTAAATACAATTAATATAATGATAAGTATTGAAGGTTGAAAACAATTAATTTTACATATCAAACAAAAGTGTACCGGATCCTGATATGATTCTCCAGTGCAAGGAGGAGGGTTCGCCATTGATGAAATAGGTATGGTTATTTCCTGTATGAAAAAAATATAAGATTATAATATATCACAAGTTCACATGTACACATGCATATAATCATGAAATCAAGAAAATAAAGTAGAGATACATACCTCTGCCCTCTCTTGATTCGCGGGCGAATCAGATGCATTCAACATATCCACAAAGCTCAATGGTTGTTGTACATGTAAAATAGACAAAAAACACTAATCAATCTACAAACCCCAACTAATACTTGATTTCAATTTTTTCAAACAATTGTACAACTAAAAATGTGTTCAATTACCTTCTTCACACGTTTTGGCATCTTCGAGATATTGTTTTTCTTCGGACGAGCCCTAGACGCGGAGGGGGTACCCTAAAAACATAAAATTAACATGAGATATTAGTACAGATAATAAATTAAACATAATTTTAAAAATCTAAAATGAAATGACTTGCATATTCCATCAAAACAATACATAAAAAGAGTTGTACAAAATATGATACCGTATAGCCTTGTAGGCCAAAATCGATCGCCGACAGTGTGATGTCATCAATCTGGGACATTTCGTCCCCTGTCAACACCTACAAACCAGAAATTGGACCAAGCATTAAAGATAGTTAGTATATCTTGTATTTTTTTTAATTCAATATGTAGTATTCTATTTTAACATGTTACAAAATTTATACCTCGAGCGTCGAAGTTGCAGCTGTGGTAACTGGGGGAGGTGTATGGGATACTGCTGTTGCATCCTGAAACGCATATTATTTGTCTCAATTTAAATCGATGTATAAATGAAAATTCATTTATGTAATTACAAAATTAAAGTGACTGATAAATAAAATGTTATGAATTCAAATCAACACACCTGTGTCTATGGCTCATGGGCAAACACCATGTCCATCAACTCATCTGTCAGCGCGACATCCTCAACCGTGTGAGCCTGATATCTACAACCACAAATCATGCATAGATGATATGAGTATCCATCTGCACCGGCTGCATCATCTATCCCCGAGCAACTGACACACATATGCTCGATGGGCTCTCTGTCGCCCTCTAACGGCTCATCATCCAATACAATAGGGTGTGCTAATGATGTCCCATGGTGGATGATGGCACCAGTCAATGTTGTGGCCGCCTGAAGAGTTTGTAGCTCCATTGACTCTTTCAGCTCTAATGGGACAACCTGATGCACCTTGGGTTTGGGTGCTAGGGGGCGGCAACTCTCCACGGCTAAACGCCTACGGGCTCCAGGTCTATCTTGGGCAAAACCACCACCTCTACCATGAAACTCTCTCATGTCAAAATAATTTGGGCGCACATTGAGCACAAACTCACAATATATTTTTCTAAAAAATTATAATGGCACCTCATAATTATTACAAGGTGGATCGTCAAAGACCATCCACCACCTCTGCCAAAAAAGATTCCTCATCTGCACATTGGTACTGTATGGGAAACCTCTTTGCATTAGGAGGTAATGACTGACCAGTTTTGGGGTCAACAAAAAGGGCACATATTTGTTGTTTAGAAATATTTTTGTTTTTAACTCCATCGTATGATAGCCCATTGGCATAGAATTGACGACACCTATCCCTAAAGCTTCCCCATTTGGTAATTTCTGTGGAAACAGCTATGGCACCACTAGCTAATGTTTCTAGGCTAGTGGCGAGGGATTGATGATGGTCAAGCTCAGAAGTTTTCAATTTTACAATCAGTCTATTGATTTTGGATGTATTTTGCCCTAACTGATTAATTAATTCTTCTCGTGTTTCGACTGTGCGGTCAAAAGGAGGAATTGGGGGTTGTTCTTGTGTGTTTTTAGGAGGTGCATTTGGTTGTTCTTGTGGGTTTTTAGGAGGTGCATTTGGTTGTTCTTGTTCTGGATTAGAAGAATCTGGTTTTTGAAACAAAAAATGAAAAAACCTAATCAAAATTAATGAAATTAAATTCAAAATATAAAACAAATTGCATAAACCAAAAAGAAAGAGAAAAATAAACAAAAAATAACCTTGATCCATAGCCTGGAGGAAAAATTTAGCACCCCGTTCGTGGTTTAGGTTAGAAAATGGGAAAAAAAAAACTAAAAAATGAGCTTTTCGGGTAAATGAGGACCCAGTTTTTTTAAAAAACTTTTTTATCAGGCACCGCGTATGCGGTTTTACTAGGATTATTAGCACGTACACGCTAATTTTCCTAGTCGTAGCGCATACGCACTCAGTTTCCTAAACTCAGCACGTACGCGCTACCTTTTCTAGGCTCGGGAAGAACAAACCTAAGCGCGTACGCGGGAATTTGAAATTTTAAAACTATGTACGCGCTGCCTGTTTTTCCAAGTTTTTTTTGGGTGGTGTCCACTTTTCTGACCACCATCTTTGTGCACACGCCCCCTAAATCAATTGTACAATCAATGCATTCAAAGGAACCACAAAATAAAGAAAAATTGAGAAACATGTGGATTCCTAAGCAACTCCTTGAAGCACAACATCCTAAAGAAAAGTCAAAATTGGCATGCAAATTTTCTATCCCTCCTTCTAAACACCTTCAAGCATTCAAATCCATTCTAGGTCCTTATGTCCCAAAATCCATATTCCCTTCTCCCATCAAAATCACAAAATCTAAAATCCACTTTTCCTCCATTACTCCACCACCCCTCAAGGTGTGTGCCATTGTTGATCTTGCCAACATTTCCACCCATTCACGCACAATTCTTCCAACATCCAATCCATTATCCAACACCTATTTTCCACTCTTTTATCCCTCTTATCCAATCCTTTGCATAAAACCTTATCCCATTTCATCTAATCATCCATTTAATTATCCTACCAACATCTTTGAGCATACCTTTAGAGTCATGGTCTATTGCAACACATGTAACTGAATAAGGACACCACCCAAACAACAATACTTGAGTCCTTCCTCCATGTCCTATCATGCGTCCATTATCTTCTGAAATGAATAAAAAAATAGTAAAGAGAAATAATTCATGTATTGGTGAAAACCTAGAAAACAGGCGCCTTGTGCAAGTACCATGATGAAAACCTGGTAAACAGGTGTCATGTGTAGTCCATCTTCTTGCGTTCCACACTTGGGGGCAAGTTTCATTCATGTTATCCTAGCACATCCTATCCATCACGTCCTTCATTATCTTTCATCCTTCATGTTCATCATTCTTATCTGCATCCATATTCCCTTTTCCACCTTTGATCTTTACAAGGCCAAGGATCTTCCTAAGCATCAGACATCCTATCTGTTTCACCTTGTTTACATCCCTTTAGTCCTATCTACTTCACCTTGTCCACATGCCTTTAATACATATCACTTACCTTATCACACCCTTCAGTCCATGTCCCTTATCTTATCCATTTTTTATCTTGCTTGTCTTATCTATATCCCATCTCTATCCATATTCCAAATCCATTCCTTGATCTTGACATAGAATAAGGATGTAAAATGCAAAACATGTTTCCAAAACACCTCTTGACATGTCCATTCTTGAGGAGCACATGCCATCGGTTGCACCATGCTATTACCTTATCTTGTCATGTCCAATCCCTTTAGGGAAAACATGTTATCCCATCGTTGGATAGTCCTTGGAAACCAAAACAACTTCGACGCTATTATAAATTTCCATTATTTTTCCTCTATACACTTCCATTCCACCTATCCATTCATCCATCCATAATGTCCCTGCCTTTATAGACATTGGGGGAAGTTCTTTTCCATGATTGACAAACGAAGTCCTCGTAACAAGATCGAAGGATGATGTATGTACATAGACAAAATGTCCTAAGGAAAGATAAAAAACATCCAGATAGTGTCCTAAAAATACTAAATTCGAAAAAATCCAAATAACGTCCTCAAGAAAGATACAAAATATCCAAATAATGTCCTGAAAAACTTATCCCCAAAATATTCCAATAACCTGAAAAAATCTACAAAAAATTCAAATAACCATAAAATCCTAAATTTTTTAAAACAATCAAAATTCCAAAAACAATCATCTATTTTTGTCCATCAATAAATTGTCCCTTGCAATAGACATACATTTGAGCAAACACAAACCAAAAATCCATAAAACACTACACTTATCAAATCACGCAACAACAGACAAACTATTAATCAAGTCAACAATTAGACAGATCCTTGTCAAATCAATCAATCAATTAGCACTATCCAAACTATCATCTATCTTATATAAGGTGCAGTATACTCGAAACTAGATTGTGTCCATCTTATACGGGGTACATCATTCCTGAAACCAAACATCATGATCATCTTATCAAACACTGATAACAAGATCAGAATGGCTTTTGAATCACTTGGTCTAGTGAGTCTTATCATTCATTGATTTATCTGTGATCATGTTCCTATGCTACTCAAGGAAATCCATAAGTGATTAGAGTGGTCGGGATGATTCATGATCTTTTGTTTTTGTCTTTTGTTTGTGGGATTTTTTCATGACTTTTTGAAATAAGTATGTCTTAGATGTCTGTGTTGGCACATTCATTTTGTAACTATCACATATATTTCGACCTTTAACATACAAACCAATATTTCAATGGATTGAAATATTCCTTGTCCGCAATGTGTCTATTTTCTACAAAGGGATCATATTATCGCTTCGACCTCATATGTCATGACGCGATGTATCCACTTGCTATATTAAATAAAGCTCTCTATTACTAAAGGTGCGTGTATGAAAGAAAGGTTTCATCATTATTAATTTTTCCCTATCTAATTTTTGCTTCTTACTAACCTATTTCCTCTTTCATTTAACATTCTTCCCTTCTTTCAAGAGATCATTGATTTCTTTCATACAAAAATAATCTCTCGAGGGGGCATCTTACCTCCATCCCTTGGTTTGTTGGAGAATGATTTTTTTCAATTTTCTTTGAAACAATGCTATGAATCACATTGTCTCAAAGAGGTAAAAAATGTAGACACTAAAAATTGGTCAACATTTGCGTCTCCTATTTTTAACCTGTCACGTGTATAGTCTTCACTATTTGTTGATCCTATCTTGCTTCCTTTTTCCCATTTTTTATCCCATTGATATCATTTTCTCCCCATTTCAATTTTATGATATCAATTTACCCTTAAATCCATCCCATTGATGTCATTTCATCACCATTTTGATTTTGCAACATCAATTTGTCCCAAAATTTGTCCCGATAAGATCAATTTGCTCTCATTTTGATCTTGTCTTGCTTCTTCTTTCCCATTTTTTTGTCTAGATCACATCATTTTCTCCCAATTTTGATTTTATAACATCATTTTGACCTCTTTTCTTGTCCAATGGCATCACATCAGTCCCATTTCAGTCCTTTGACCCGCTTTGACTTGGTTTACCCGTTTTTACCTTGTTTGACCTAATTTTCCTATTTTGATTCAATTCTTCCCATTTTTTGTCCAATCTTTCCCATTTTGACCCAATTTGAGCTAATTTGACTTAACTTTGACCAAATAAAGGTCTTTAGATGTCGGTTTGACTTATTGGCCCTATTAGGTTTAATTAATTAAACCCTCTTTCTTACTAACAATTCTTCTAAAGTTAAATTAAATTTAATAATTTATTTATTTGTCCCCTTTGTCCATTAATTTTATTTAATTAATTGAGTCATAAATATGAATAATAAATTAATACATTGTATTTATTATTTTATTGCATTTATATTCTTCTAAAATAAAGTAATTAATAAGTTTTATTTATTAATTCATCTTTATTTGGTTTTTTATGGCGAGATATTTAATAAATTTTATTTATTAATTATCTCTAGTTATCCTCTCATATGAGGATAATATCTACTTCTTTAAAAAAAAGGAAAAAAATTCAATTCTTCAAAATATCATCTTGATTTTCAAATTTGGGAAACTAATATCTTTCCTTGTTTTAATTGATTTTCAAAAACCAGTCTGTTTGGAAACATCTCATTTATCTTAATTTTAAATTTAAAATGAAATATGCACAATCTCTTCCACTTTATTTCCTTCATCTTCATCCTTCCTCGAATGGTAGCTTTGTCGTGCACTTAATCAAGTTTGTCCAATCAACCAAAAATCATTTTGATCCTGGTCATCCACCGAATCTCAAGTTTTCTATAAATTGAGATTAATTAATTTGATTATGAGGGATAGGTCTTACCACCACTTTATTATACTACTATTTTTTGCTATTGTTGATATCACTTGGTATGTCATACTCAACACTTATAATAGCTAGCCTATTAGAATGTTTATTGTGAGCTATTGGTATGGACATGTTGGTAAACAAATTTGTTACTGTGGTTGTTTCTCTGAAACTGACCTTGTTCGCCTGAAGAGCAGTGACAAACGTTCCAACAGTTGGAATCCTTTGCGTTTGAGAGGGGCAACTCCCTTGTATGATGGGGTTATTTAGGATTTTTGTGTACTTTTAACCTTAAAATACATAAAAAAAGAAAACATAAAACTAAAAGAGGATGAATAGAAGAAACCCTATTGGAAGACACATGAATACCAGGTAGGATTCCATAAATGATAACAATTACAAAAGAGGTTATCACCAAATAGGTTTAGTCATGCAATGATGATGAAAGAAGTACAATAAACCTCAACATATGAAGAGACAGGTTGTACTAGCACATGCAAGTCAAGATACCAATAAATTATGTGTTTCATAAAATCGATTACATTGATCATTGAATTGGAAACCAATAGATTCCACCAATGCATAAATGGATTACTAATTCAACGTATGAGATATTAGTAACAATAACTCATGAATACATTCAAGACATACAAACTCAATGTATTCTTTATCATTCTTTTGAAAATATACAAATTCAAAAACCCTTAAGTACAAAAGTATGAACATAAAAAATTCTCACATAATTTCTCTACAAAATTCAGCAAAATTTTCCCTTCGTAAAAATCCCCTTTTCACAATTCTATCTCTTATATTTATAGACTTTCCTTATAACTACCTTTTTCGAGTTCATAACCAAAACTAAGTTAGAGCAGGATAGTTATTCTTACACTATGAAGCGGCACACATACAGAAAAAGTTTATAATGTTGGAATATGTTCTAGAGTGCTTCATTAATCCAAAAAATTTGAGAGCTTCTTTGTGAAATCCATCTTGTGCACATTGTGCAAATAGTTATCGGGATTCCTCTATGCTCCACATTTCCAATGAATGTCTACACAGAGCTATTGAAGCTACAGCATTTGAGAGGAATTTTCAATCCTCTACTCTTTGATGGCTGCCCATTGTCCAAATTAAGTTATTTCTAAGCCTTCCATTTCTATGCACTATATATTTTCCTTCAATTGTAGGTGCAGTTGGAGGAAGTTGGCAAAAGTTGTATGACATGGCTTTACGATTGCTGAATGCATTTGCTTGAAAGTTTGAGAAGGTTTTTCAACAAATGAATTTTCTGTCCTTGCTGCAAAAATGCATTTGTGAGAGCGGAATTCTTCAAGGCATTGTGTGCAGACAACGGGCCTTGTTTCTTCTTCAACAGTTACCAAGCATTTTCAACAAGTACACTTTCGTGTGCATATCACACTCATGGCGGGTCGAAGCTATTCTGGTTCCAAAACAGATCTTTTGTACAGCGTGCTAGCGATGTGTTAGTCAATCGCAATCGTTTATTGCAAAATCGACGATATAAAACGTGCGACTAACGCGCGTGTTAGTCAATCCGTACTACCGTTTTGAAATCAGAATAGACGGGTCCCCCATGACGCACCATAAGACTTTGTTTCTGAGACTTTCTGTGGACAGTTCATGTGCTTTGACCATGCTTTAAATGCGTGTTTACCAGACCATTTCCAACTATAATTTGTGAGAGAAAATTCTTTTATTCTTTGGGATTTAAAGACTGTCCATATGCTGGCATACGTGGTGAAGTCTCAATCTACAACTTCCACTTGCATTTTCTTAAAGGTTTCAAAAGGTTCTTCAACAAATCTATTCACGCCTTGATCAGAATTGTATTTTATGCAATGGCATCTCTTTTAGGCATATTGTCATACGATTCACATACCTCTCCCTGCGCTTCCATGTTTTTCATGCATGTCTATCAAAACATTTCCAATTATAATGTCTGGCAAAAACCTCTTCATTATTTACACTGCTCATAAGCTTTCATATTAGCGCTTGGAAATTTTGGAACTTAAAGCCTTCTCAAACAAATTTTGTGAATTTGCCGTTATCGTTGCATATCATGAAACCACATTTCTCTGAGGCGTTTTGTCAATGGTCCACATGTTTAGCGTATGTGCCCACATTCTTCATACAGGACTATTAAGGGAATTGCAACAGTAACACTTGACAAAAATGCTCCATCCTTTATACATTAGAGGATGCCCATAAACTGTGACAAAGCTCCCAAATAGGCATGAACAGAGACCTTGCAACTATCGCAGTCCATTCATGTGATGATGTATTTTGAGATATTATGCCAAACATTTCACCTGCGTTGTTTGTGCTTCCCATTTTCTATACATATTTAGCCCGAAGGCTTTTTCAACAAGTTTGTTATGCGCATGCACTGCATTTGTGGCATCCATGAGATAACAATCATTTGAGGCTTCCTCCCAGATAATATAGACGTTTTTATGACTGCACAAATCACGCATGTGAACAATAATATCTGACAAAATAATACATTTGACGCCTTCGCCATTATCTGTACCAATGCTCTTGTTTTGGGCATATGAGCAGAGAGAACGGATGTGAAAAAGATTCCAGAAGTCGGCTTTTTCTCATTTGCATTTGCTTTAACGTTTCCAAAGCTTTTTAAACAAATCCATTTGGTGCATTATCCTAATTCCCTGCGCATGGCCCTTGCAATGATTGCATTCCATACAGTGACATTTTCTTTGAGAATTCTTTCTTATAAAGCTGATTGAACTAATTTATTTAGTGTAGGTACTGCAATCATAGCATGCATTCTGTCAAACAAGCTACGGGTTTTGTCATGTAGCTTCCACATTGGCATACACACCTGCTAGAGCATTTGCAAAACGAAGTGGCATTGGAAATACTCAGCGAATATTGATATACCCAAGAGAATACGTACTCACACACAACTAACTCAGTTTTCATTGGTACAGCCTGAGTTGGCATTTATTGATAAACCAGTACAGCCTGAGTTGACCTAATGGTGGAGAAATTGTGCTCTTGAAAGAGAGGTCACAAGTTAAAATCCTAAAGGGGGTAAGGTATGTATGCCTCGTTTGTAGTGCAGTTAGGTTTGTAGTGCAGTTAGGTACACCCATCTGTAGACCCATACAACATCGTGGACTATAAAACACACTTTACTTCACTCTACTTTACTTATTGGCATAGAGCTTTTCAACTCCTTGAAGGTTCTTGAAAAACAGTTACGAATTCTTGTAAAAGAGGTTCAAAAGTTAGATTCTTTGAGCACATAGGGGAAGTTAGAAATTTTGACTTCCAAAGCGCGTTAGGATTTTAAATTTTTGGACGCAAAGTTAGAATTTTGTTGCATTGGATGCAAAAGTTAGGATTTCCAACTTTCATATGTGAAAGTTAAAATTTTTGGTTGGGGTATTGTAGAGTTAGACATTAAGACTTCATATGATATTATCTTGGATGCAAAAAAAAATAAAAATTTGGACATTTCAAAATTAGGGTAACGAGACAACAAGTTAAAAGCATCAAATTATTTGATGGCATCCCATGCCCCACGTTTATAAGATTTTAGAGCATCACAATTCATAACATGAAGACCTCATACTTGATTTATAATGAGCTCACTGTCACCAAATGCTTGAATACACTTGATTTTTCTCCTTTCTCATTCCACACCATGAATCAAGCTTCATGGTTAATTGTATTGTTATTGCACCTAAAAGCAAACCTGAAAGAGGAATAATACTTCTCACTTTTAGAAGATACAAGAATGACACTTCCACCAACACCGTTTTTACTCCTCGAGCCATTAAAAAATATCTTCCAAACTCCATTAGATTGTTGTTTGGACTGTTGTTTATTACTTTTTTCAATGTTATGCATCATATAATCAATTTTATAAATTAAATACACCCCAAAACCTACTAGCTCTTTGTTTCGGTCATTTTGCTATCTTCATCTTCCCACTAATCCAAAATTATATCATGTATGCCCTTAATTTCAGTGTTATGTTCTTGAATTGTAGGATGCTCTTCATAATAATAATAAAAAAGTGCAGTTAACATTAACAACACTTGGCACATATGGTTCGATGTGATCTTTTGCTATAGGTTCTAATTTTATGGTCATCATAGTGTTATACCCGGTTCTAAACAACATGTGACCAATGCACTGATAAAAAATAACCACCTATTTTTGCAATGAAGTCTCTAAACAACCACGAGGAAAATAATGGTGGAAGTTCTATAAAAAAACATGTTACTAAATAGAAAAGTTAAGGCAAGCATGTAAATTTGAATTCAGTCCTTTGATGACCCCTACTACGTTGATGGTTGTCCAATCTAGCTACACTACACCTTTTGCAAGGGATTCATAGGTAATACCAAGCCAATTCACTATTTGCTTTGGCATTATAGAGTTGCTTACACCTAAGCCAATCATGCAATTATGAACAAGGTGCTAGCCAATAATTAGAGACACATAGAACGGAGGCAGTTTCAAATCCTTAGCTTGCTATCCAATACTAATTTTCAAGTGATGTTGGTGTTGGAAGATCTGAGTTATGTTGTCATTGATGTCAAACTTGTTGGTGGTCTAGATGTCTTATTGGTCCATATGTTGTCTGGTCTTTGATGTCAAACTTGTTGGTGGTTTGGATGTCTTATTGGCTTGGATGCGGTCTGGTCTTTTATCTTATCTTTGATGCCAAACTTGTTGGTTCGGATATGGTCTGGTCTGGATGCAATCTTGTGGTGTGCAAACTATAGTTGGTGACATGTGAGTTGTTATTCTATCATACAAGTATATGAAGGGCTCTTTATTTTAACTGATTAAGAATTTTAGAAATTGGGTGTTGCAGTTGAGTTTGATTGGTTCCTCAGATAAAGTTTTATGTGGAAGATGAATCAGAGATGTATGATATCAATATGTGTTGCTTGGTGTTACTATTGAGTTTGATTGGTATCTCAGGTATCTTAGTTAGGACTGCATACTATTATTGATGTTATAGTAAGTTGATGAGTGATGTTCAGTGGTATATTTGGCTTGGTATTAAGTGTTTAGATGTTGTCATTTTCAGGTGAAGATATTATGCTTACATGAGGAAGTTTCTAAGAGATCAGTGTAGCAGAAGTTTCAATATGCAGAAAAGAGTATTTAATGCCTCAATGAATAATGTTTTGATTTGGATTGTGAAGTGTATGGTGTGTAGACTTGGATATAACGTTAATATTTTGTGAATGGTATAATATCAAGTTTCTAGGTCCTCTAGTTGCTCGGATGATGAGACTAGTTGTTGTTGTTCTCTGACAATGATTGTGTTTGTTAGATTGGGTTGGAATTTACCAGGTCGCTTTTGGATATGTGAATTCAAGTATTGCAGTTTGGAGGACACGCTTATTCGGTTCAAGCATTGTTCTAGTTCTAATCTCTAGTGTTGTTTTTGTTTCTGCATGTGAGTTATACTGGTTTGTGCTTGGTTTGGTTAGCTATGTTGGATCTCAATGTGCTTGGATGATTTATCTTGTATGGATCATACTTTTTGGTTCGAATATACATTAAAGGATAAGTTGGAATATTATTTTGGGTCTCGCCATGGTGTGTGAAGATATGCTTTAGACCTAATTTGCAATGGAAGATGTTTTGGGGCCGACTAATTGCTGAGTTTTATTGTTTATCTACACATTTCATTTGGAGCCAACTTTGGAAGATGTGTTGGACTATGTGGCTTGTTGGAATCAACTTAGAAGGATGTGTGGTATTGTGTTTGGGTCCCCTCTTTCTCTTAGAGTGGACCGCTTTGGATATTATTGCTCTGAATGACTTACGTTATGTAATTTTATGTACTCGGCCTTGGGTCAACTTTGTTGAGAATTTGAATGAATATCTTTGTATATAAATATGAGAAAAGATGTGTGTTGGATGAACAAATTGATGAGAGATATTTGTTTTGATACAAAGTGTAGACACCTAAAATAATTACTTTTAATTTCTCACATAATTAATTAATTAATTATGTTAATTCAAATTCTCCTTAATATTGTCAGTATAGTATGTGACTGATTTATTTAATAAATCAATCCCTTTTTTTATTCTTCTAAAAGATTAAATCCTCACAAATCTTCCTCTTGGCTAATTAACTTCAATTAATTAGTTAACCTACATGATTTCTACAAATCATCTTCTTAATTCATCATTAACCTAATAAATTCTTCTAGAAACTCCCTAAACTCATTTAACCTTATTCTTCTAATTTTTAATTCCCTCCACTCATTCTCTCTCCTAGTCAAATCCTCCTACAAATCCCATCCCACCTAATTCTTCCTCTAATCCCCTCCTAATGAGTTGCTAGTGGCTAATCATCATGATTAGCCACCAAGTCAACTCCTTGTCCCTTCCATCCAACCACTAGCTTTTAATGCTCTTTTCCTAGGTGAATGTGAGATTTTCAAAATCTCACAATCCTCTAGGCATCTCCTCTCCCAAGGAATTTTTAATTCCTTCTTATTCCTCCGATCCCCACGATTATCCCTTTTTTGGAGAATTTTAAATTCCTCCTCCCCATTCTTCAAGGAATGTCACATCCCTTGCTTCTCTCAAGGCACATTGGAAAGTCTTCCCAATGCACTTTGCTCTTCTCAAGGTACCTTGGGAAGTCTTCCCAATGTCCTTGAAGAGTGTAGAGACAAGAAATGACTTTAAGGCATATCTCTTGGTCTCCACACCCTCTCTTGGGCCTTGTAGGAGCTCAGAAGCAATCCTAGCCCTTCATCTTGAATCCATCCTAGCCATCCATTTTTCCTCTCCTCTTCCTATAAATTGAGGATGCCATCCCTTCATTTTTCATCTCCAAGTTCAGTAATCTTATGCTACCCTTTTGAACCTAGGAAATCATCTTAGCAACCCTATCATGTCCAAATCATATCTCATCCATACTTAACCATTTTATCCATATCATCCTCCTAAAATCCATTTCACATTGTGCACAACATTGGAGATCCATCAACATCAAGCAAGCAAGAGGAGCACATCAAGTGGAGCATCATCAAGGGCGCCTTCACTTCATCAAGCTCCATAAGAGGAGCACATCAAGTGGAGCATCATCAAGGGCGCCTTCACTTCATCAAGCTCCATCCGAAGGAGAAGGTATAAGGTTTGTGAGGTATATGCATTCTTATTCTTGTTTTAAGCATTTCAAATTATGTCTTTCAATTTCATATGATTATATGTTTGATTTGCATGCTTATTAACTAATCCACCTCACTAATCTTTTCTTATCTTCATTCTGGCATGCCCGATGGGACCCACGTCCCTAGAAACTAACATTTTTTGTGAGTTTTTGTGAGTTGTGAGACGCAGGTTCTGGAATAGTTCGAGAGACTGCAAACTAGCACGAGTGTCACGGGTTCAGCGCAATAGAAAAACCTACTTTAGCGTGAGCGCAAGCGCATCAGTGCGTCTGTTTGACATATTTTGAATTTTTCCTTCTTGGCATATTTTAAATTTTTGTTATCTCTGTTTTTTTTCACCACGTGCGCATGCGTTTTAGCGCTAGCGCAGGCATTTTAGCGCATCAGATTTAAATCAGCGCGAGCGTTTTTATGTCATTCTCACCTTGTTTATTTAAATTTAAATTTTAAAAACTTTACCCACTAACTCCTGCTGATCTTTGTTCTCAGTTTGCGCAACCGCAGGCGTTTCAGCATGAGCACAGGCGTTTCAGCGCGAGTGTTTTCAACCAGTGCAACAAATAGGTATAAAGTCCTTTCTAGTTTTGTGGGTTCTGTCATTTTTTCCTTATTGTTTTATTTAGTTCAGCGCATACGCAGGCGTTTCGGTGCGGCTAACTGCACTTCAGCGCGTGCGCTGTCTGTGTAGTGCAGTTAGGACTAATTTCCAGTCTTTTAGTTTTGCAGTTTAATCCGACCGTCCAAGACTCAGAAAATCAGAAAAAACTACTAATCTCATTGTTTTGCAGGTTGCCTAAGCAGATTCAACCAAACAATGTGCATTTATTTAGATTAGGCACCTAGATATTAATTAAAATGGAATGAACCTTTGTCTTGCGTGTCTTTTAAGAAAAGTGTAAAGGTAGGAGAGTATGCTCTCGTCTAGCTAGACGATCAGAAATCCAGACCCTCCAACCTTTTCTTGTTTGATTGTGTGTTTTCCTCTAGCGGGCCCGCCCTCCCAACTTGCTCTTTGAGAAGGTAAGAGGGGAACGACCCAAGTGAGTACACCCGGACCTGGGGTTCCCAACTCACTATAATAAATAGGCCATTGACTACAAAAGGGTTAATGGTTGGGGTTATATGAGAGTTCACTCTCACATTGGGTGCTTAGTAGGATCCTAGAGATCTCAATCACGCTTACGTGACTACTAAGTTCTTGGTGCTTTGTCGGGTTATAGGCCTCAATTGCGCTTACACAACTTCAAAGGGTAGCTCCTCACGGAAAGACTTACTAAACACCTTGTTCATAGTGGCCAAAAACCTTCTAGTCATTGGTGTAGGAGGTTGGACCTCTAAAGCCACCCATATTTTTACGGCCCTTAGTAGAGACACAAAGTTCGCCATGAGGAGTTTTCATGGGAATTGATGCTTGGCTGCCTCGAGAAGTGAGTGTTGTGGAGGGGAGCCAGTGGGGTCAAGCATCTAAGTGTCCGCTCTGGGTAGGCGTAGCTGGGAAACCAATTGGGATCCAATGACTACTGTCCTTGCCAGCGTTAAGAGTGTTGTATATGAGCATGACTATCTTTGAATCAAAATGCATTTAATTATTGTGTTTACTTTGTCAGATACATACTTGCCAAGAGAAGACTAAAAACACGTCATTATCCTCAAACACCTTGCAAAACATTTGTCCAAACACAAACAACTATCCAAATCACTACCCACACAAAGTCCAAAATTGCATCAAAACTCCATCTGTCCCATAAGTCCAAGTGAGAAACTAAGAGTCCATGCTCTCCATCAAGGTTTAGATTCGTCCTTTAAGACACCAACCATCACTAAAAATCAGGGTGGTCGCATCCCTTCATACAACTTGCCATTTGAATCAACCCTTCATTGAGTCATGTTCATGCCAAGAACAACCTAGTCATCAATATCATACCTCCTCCATCAATCATCCTCAAATTTCCTAAGGACTTAGCACATTAAATCAATCTCCCACTGTTATCAAATCAATTATCAAAATCCAAATCCAATCATCCTCTAATCCAATTTAACCTCACGTTAAGGTCACATGCCTTGTGAAGTTTCATTTAGACCTCATCATTAATCAATTGGCTCTTGTGCTTGAAAAAGAATCCTCTCTAAGTACCTTTTGCCTAATCCTTTTTGAGTCGATCAAGACTCTTAACTCGCGTATTTACTTTGCTTAGGGTCATTAGTCAACCCTTGGTGTAAGAGAGGCTTTTTTTTAATCATGAATCCAAGGTCTAAATTCTACCCAACTTGGTCATCACCTTGCTTGTGATTATATCCACCACCTAAAATCCTCATCCAAGGACTAAGGTGTCAAATCCTAATCAAATCCGAGCTCTAATCCAAGAACCCCACCAATCAACAAAATCCCTTGTCATCAAAGACAAAATCCAAAATTCCACAAACATCTTGTTAAGTCCTTTCATCACAAATTTCCTCCTCCAAGCTTTTCTAAGGTTATTCGTGTATGGTCACAACTCGATCCCAAAAGAGAAAGATGGTTGAACAACAATATGGCATGTCGGACATTAGTGTCCTATATGAAGATCCCACACAAAGATCCTACGCAAAGTGAGCAACCTAGAAATCAAGATCAAAGTCAAAACCCTAACATGGTTAGCCAAGATGAACTCTGTCCAGAAGTGCAAACTTTCCTAGCAGATTCTTATAACCAAGAGATGATGGAAAAGTTTATTCAACACAATCCTACTGCACTTCTGAAAACTCTCCTTGAAAATGGAGCTCAACTTTCGCCTAAATTTAATAGATCCGCTCTCGCCCAACAACCACAAGGAGACCTTGCTCCCACATAAAGTGCTACACCTATTATTCAAACTCAATCAATTGCAGCCCCATCAATCATCCAAGCTCAATCAATGCCACCCGCAGCGCCTCCCACAGTGGTCTCCATCCCGCCTCCTTCCTCTCTACCATCTATACCATTATTGAATCCAATCTCATATATTCTCCAACATGCTTCTATGCCACCCCCTTTCGTTCAACCACATATTTCTATTCCACAAACTTCCCTTCCTGCCAACAATGTCGCAAGTTTTATCCGGGCCGTACTCGATCCCGTCACAACAGTTTGTGGACCCCAACCAACTATCACACGAATCCCTGTGACATCGATCCTCACATCCCAAGTCCCCGCCTCCTCATCATATCAATATATTGGTGGTGGTGCACCTTCTTTGGCTCATCCAATTCTTGGGGCAAATACGATTCATCATTATCAAAGTCCACAACAAGACCTCATCAAGGAAATTCAAGACATAAAAAATATCATCAAGGACATGAAAGAAAGGACTAATAAAAGGAAAACTTACTCGTTCGAAGAGTTTTGCCTTTGTCCTTACGACCCGTCTATATAAATTGCACCCTACCCCCCAGGATTTGAGATCCCCAAATTCACCAAGTATGAAGGCAAAGGAGACCCCCACGACCATGTCCGAGAATTCCACATCTTATGCCAAGAAGTCTCCTATAGTGACCTTTATCTTCGCAGACTCTTTCCCAAGAGTCTCACGGGAGATGCCCTGACATGGTTCTCATCTCTACCACGGGGTTCCATTGTCTCCTTTCCAGACTTGGCAGAAAAATTTGTGGCCCACTATGCTTACAACATGGTTAATGATGTTTCTATGATGGACCTATGTAATACAAAACAAAGGCCTGGAGAAACCTTCGCCAATTTCCTACAAAGATGGCGACATCTTATCAAGAAATTCTAGTGGGACATGCCAGAACAACATCAAATTGAGCTATTTCAAAAGAACTTGGTGCCTGAACTTTCGAGACCCTTAATATCCCAATGTATCAAATCCTTCCAAAAATTGACCGATAAGGGCCTCGCCCTCGAACGTGTCTTGTTGGAGGAAGGAATCTTAAAACATTACCAGAAGTCGACACAAGGTTCTTCCTCTTATCATAACGACAAGCCAAAATTCTGGTCTAAAAACAAAAACGTGGTTAATGATGGTGTAACTGATGCAAAGCGGGTCCAAATCGTGGCCGCTCCCCCAAAATCCACCACCAATAATCATCAATTCAATAATCAAAACAATCAAAATCAATCCCAAAAACCCCACGACAATGTATCAATCCAGGGACGACCACCCCGATCAAATAACAGGGCTCCAAGAGACTTCACTCCTCTCGTTGAGCCTATTGAAATGGTGTTTCAAAAACTTGTCCACGCAGGTGTAGTGGTTTTTCCAATCACTCGCCCGTTTGACCCCAATCAACCTAAACCAAGGTGGTATAATGAAAATGAGTATTGTGAATACCATCGTATCAAGGGGCATGATACACAAAAGTGTATGAAACTGAAAATCTACACACTGTTGGCATTTCAATAAGGATATTAAGAAGGTTGTTGATGATTATGGATATAACTGATTAAGGATGTTTACTATCTTAATATTATTATTTTGTCATTGATGTCAAGAAATTGATTTTCTAATTTAGTATGATGTTGTCATATCTTAAGAAATATGATTTGGTGAGTATAAAGATGTCGATAAAAGACACAGAAAGAATGTGATGAATAAGGGGAGGAATAAGTTTTTCAATGGGCAACTATTACCGAGTTAGACAATGATGAGATCGTGATGTTTAGATTGTTTTGATATCCTACATATGTTGTTAATTGTAAGGTTAATACTATACTATGTTACCGAGCAAAGAACCTAGTCGGTAAACCCTAAGGAACCTAGTCGGTAAACCCTAAGGTTATCGCTATCGATTAATGAAGGTAGAATGTCTACCGAGTGAAGTTTAGTATTTACCGAGTTGCAACCGAGTAATAACAGAATGCATTGAATGAATAAAAGCATTATTTAATGAAGGAAGTTGATGAGATGGAACTGATTAAATGATTGGTATGTCATGCATGAAGTTTGTTAAAGAATCTATGGCAAAGGAAAATCGACAGGAAGATCTACAGCGTATATTGAACCACAATACCATAGCACAAGTTCCAAGAAATTTATGCAAGTTCCAAGGCAGGGTAAAACGTTTTCAGATCGAAGGATAGATTGAACCTAGTCAAGTTTGAAGATCTGATGGCTATGATTGATCATGGGAAATGTGATCAAGGAGATTAAGCGGTTAGCAATTGTTTATAAATAAGGAACTGTTGATAAACAATGTATGTGGGCAAGTGTATGCACAGGGATGCTACATAGTGATTACCGAGCACAAAAGCTTGAAGACCTGTTTGATTAACAGAGTATAGAGCCCAGCAGATGGACAAGATAAGTCCTAGATTGTATTGAGCAAATAAGAATCTGCTTTAGCATTTTAGATGTGAAGTTGCAGATAGATTTGTATTACTGTTATTTTATGAAGTGACAGAAAATCTCTTAACCGAGTGGACTTAACAGTCTTATTTGTAAAACCCTCTAGCAAGGTGACATTTTGATTGAGTGTTTGAAATCTTTTAACAAGGTCACCTCTAACAAGGTGAAGATCCTAACAGATCTGAGGGAAATCCCTTAACCGGGTCACATCTAGCAATGTGTTTGTAATCTTTAACAGGATTTGCTTTTAACCGAGCATACTCTAGAAGAGTATATTTCTTAGTGGGTCCGCAATCCCATAATGGTTTTTCCCTATTTGGGTTTCCACGTTAAATCTGGTGTTATGAGTTTTATGATGTTTATATGCATTTGAGTTTGCATGTTTAGCAATTTTGGTTATATTACTGAAATATATGTTACCGAGGTTGAATCTGTTGTTTTTATGGAAGATTAAGGTTGTGTGATTCACCCCCCCCTCTCATCTTATTAGCTTGGCATTTGTACTTAACATTAAGTATCATAACTATCACATACAAGATCTCATTGATAGGGGTGAGATTGAAGTAGCAAATGCAAAACCTGGTAATAACAATGACAAACTCAAAATGTACCAGGAACCCTTCCCGAAGCATGATAAAGGAAAAGGCTCATCATCTAACGCAATGGGTTATGACTAAACTAATCACATAACCAGCTTTGATTTTTTAGTAGGTCGCATTGAACCTGCAGACAATCATGTCAATGTCATAACCATCCAAGGAGTCAGTCCTCCTTCTTCCCAAAGCAGACCAAATCCTACTAAGATAGTCATTCAAGGCGCCACATCTTCCACCTCCCATTTCCAGAATGACTACAATGTAACTACACGCCGAAGTAAGGTCACCATCCAAGGAGTCCCTCCCCCACCAAATCCACCGCCCATGTCTTCCACCCATCGATATGACCTCCTTGACCAACTTGGGAAGACCTCTGCATAGATCTCCATTTTGGAACTTCTTAAAACTTCCCCGATCCATAAAGAAATTTTGGAACAAGCCCTTCTTGAATCACGGTTCCTGATAACATCAACGCCACCCAATTTCAAGCCCTCATTGGAAACCTTGCTACCCAACAACACCTTATATTTACCTCCAAAGATGCTCCCATAGATGCAGACCATAACAAACCTTTGCACATTGAAGCCCTTATCCAAAAGCACAAGGTCAAACGTATCCTGATAGACGGTGGATCCGGGCTTAATCTATATACATACAAATTAAGAAAACAATTGGGACTAACTGAGGATCTGGTAGACACATCAGGAAAGATCACAATAAAGGCATATGATGATGCAAAAAGAGTTTCAAAGGGCATGATCACCTTTCCTCTTCAACTGTGCCCCATTACAATTGAAACCCCTTGCCAAGTACTAGATCTTGATCTCCCCTACAACATTCTCCTCGGGTGGCCATGGATTCATTCCTTGCAGGTCGTACCCTCCACCTATCACCAATGTATCAAATTCTCCTATAATGGAAGAGAGATCACTATCAAAGGTGATCCCCAACCTTTTCAATATTGCAAACTATTAGAGGGGAAGCATCTGTATCATTGTCCACTAAATAGACCCTCGCCAACACCTCCATCTGACACATCAAATATTGACTCCACTTCATCCCAACCAAATAATCAAATCAAGATCTTGGACAATGGCTCTGGAGAATACAAATTGGAGGATGTCTTATTAATAGGCAACCTCCCTCTCTCTCCTAAGTCATTTGGCAAACCAAAAGAGCTCAAAAAGGACCCGAAACCAGTCATGCAATGCCAAAATACCACCTTCCAGCAATGGGGCCCACTTCATGAGGAGATCCTTGAAGCATAGGTCTCTTCCTAGTTGTACCGGGAAGAGGATGATGATCCGGCAAAAGTATCCAAAAAAATGTACCCAAAAGCATCTACCATAGTTGAAAAAATGGGTTACAAAGGATACGGCCTGGGACCAAAGGAGAAAGGAAGAAAAATACCCATAAATCCTATCTCCTACAGATACAACAGAGGCTTAGGGTACACCCCGGTGCCTAAGATTACTATCGTCGGTGCCCCTTCTAGTCCTTCTTTGGATATCGAAAGCGTTGATGAAGAGGAATTCCATGAAATGCCTTATGAATACGAGAAAGATATCTTCTTTAACGCTTACATCAATACCATCGCCCCCTTAACCCCTCCCACTTCACATGAGCTACATCTTGTCCATCCTAAACTCATTGACTGGGGCCAACAAGACAAACCCACTTTAGATATTTGCGTCGACGATAATGCTCTCATTGCTCTCCTGACAACACAAGATCTGGAAGATTGTAACAGAATCGAGGGTATCCAACTACACGAAGAGGGATATTTTGGTAATTAGGACAATGCCCTCAGCCACAAAAAGATAATAAAAGGAAAAGACATGATTCCCTAAGTGAAAACCTCCTTGAGGCACCTTTGGATGAACAAAAAATAAAAACAAAGGGCATATCCGAAAGTGAAAACTTGGAAAAGGCACTTGATGATGAGGGACTTGACCTCCCTACCATTGGTTACCTTCCACAGGACAAATCAAATTTGTTGATAGAAGAAATAGATAGCATCAACATGGGCACCAAAGTCATGCCGAAAAATGTGTTCCTTGCCAAGTCCCTCACAGAAAAGGAGAAACAAGATTTCATCAACTTCCTTACAGAGGTAAAAATCAATTTTGCATGGTCCTATGCTGATATGCCAGGGTTTGATCCCGCCTTGGTGGTTCACAATCTCACTGTCTGTCAAGATGCAAAACCTATAAAACAAAAATTACGCAAAATGCACCCACATATTGCACTCCTGGTCAAAGCGGAACTCCAAAAGATGTTAGATGCAGAATTCATCAAACCAATAGATTACGCTGAATGGGTCTCCAACATTGTACCTGTTGGAAAACCTGCTAGGGGCATCCGCATCTGCACAAATTTTTGAGATCTAAATAGAGCTTTTCCTAAAGATGATTTCTCGCTCCCCAATATAGACATGATTGTGGACCTTATAGCAGGACATGAAATGCTATCGCTAATGGATGGGTTTTCCGGATACAACCAAATCAGGATAGCAGATGAGGATTAGCATAAAACTGCATTCACAACACCATGGGGTACTTTCTATTACCGGGTCATGCCTTTTGGCCTTAAAAATGCTGGAGCTACATATCAACATGCAATAACAACAATTTTTCATGACCTCTTGCACAAAATTATGGAGGACTACGTGGATGATCTGCTAGGCAAATCCAAGAAAAGACAAGAGCACATCCCTATTCTAAAATAGATCTTCGAAAGATTGGAAAAATACAAGTTGCGCCTAAATCCCAAAAAGTGTGTGTTTGGCGTCACATCAGGAAAACTACTAGGATTCATTGTTTCCCGCAGAGGCATCAAGGTTGATCCCGCAAAGGTAAAAACTATTATGGAAATGCCTCCACCAAAACCTCTCAGACAACTATGCAGTCTCCAGGGAAAACTCCAATCTGTTAGGCGCTTTATTTCACAACTAGCAGATAAGTGCCATCCATTTGCACATCTCCTATGCAAGGACATGAAATTCAAATGGGATTGCTTATGCCAAAAGGCCTTTGAGAAACTAAAAGAATATCTAGCATCACCTCCAGTGTTGATGCCTCCTACTCCTGGAAAACCCCTTATTTTGTATATATGTGCTACTGTAGTGGCATTGGGGGCATTATTGGCACAGACAGATGACCAAGGAAGGGAACATGCTATTTACTACATCAGTCGAACATTGGTAGGATATGAACTCAATTATACCCCCATTGAAAGAGCATTTTTGGCATTGGTGTTTAGGAAACAAAAACTCTGACACTATATGTTGAACAATAAGACAAAGCTAATCGCTAAAATTGATCCACTTAAATACCTCCTGTCCAAAGCTGCTCTCACGGGTAGAACCGCCAAATGGGTCATGCTCTTAAGTGAGTTTGACATCGGATACGTGGACAGAAAGGCAATCAAGGGACAAGTCATTGCAGATCAGTTGGTTGAAGCTCCACTTCCAAGTGACCATCCTCTTCTCACAGAATTACCAGATGAGTTCATTATGACCATTACCACACCCTCCACATGGCGATTGTACTTTGATGGCTCTTACACCCAGAATGGATCAGGGGCAGGAATATTATTGGTCACACCTCAAGGAGATGGCATCCCCAAATCATACAAAATTGCCTTTGCATGCACCAACATAGCAGAATACGAGGCCGTTATCACAAGTTTGCGCTTGGCTATCCACTGAAAAATAAAAGAGCTACAAGTCTATGGCGATTCACAGCTCATCGTAAAACAAGTCAATGATGAGTACCAAACAAAAGATGATAAACTCCTTCACTACCGCACCATGGTTGAGGATCTTAAGAAACATTTCACAACAATCAGATTTGATCAAATCCCACGGACAAGCAATAGGGCTGCAAATGCAATGGCCACCATTGGCTCCCTCCTCCAAATGCCGACACACAGTCAGAAGTGCAATTTCTTGGTCGAGAAATTATTTATACCAACATATGACCTACCAGAGCTTGAAATGGTGTGTGTTCTCGTTGGTCCTGAGTCCCCTTGGTACCAAGAAACCTTCGCTTTCCTCAAATACAACACCATTCCCCCACATCTCACAAAAACCCAACAAAAAACCTTCATCCGCTGATGTGCTCATTACACCATCCTCGGAGATACCCTATTCAGAAGGCATTTTGATGGTTCCCTCCTAAGGTGTTTAGATAAACAAGAGGCAGAATGGGCATTACGTGAAGTACACGAGGGTATCTGTGGGGCACACTCAAGTGGGCTCACATTGGCTAAAAAGATTTTGAGAACAGGATACTATTGGCCTAAAATGGAGGTAGATGCATATAATTATGTGAAGAAATGCATCCCTTGCCAGCAACATGGTGACAAGATTCACACACCATCACAAGAATTACAACCATTTATTACACCATGGCCCTTCTCGCAGTGGGGGATCGATCTCATTGGGAAAATCCACCATCCATCTTTCAACAGACATAAATTCATTATCACCGCCATTGAGTATTTCACCAAATGGGTAGAGGCTATCCCTCTCACTTTTACCACTAGTAAACAGATATCCAAATTCATCCTAAACTATTTGATCTGTCGATATGGCATTCCCAAAGTCATTATCATAGATAATGGGAGACAATTTAAAACCTAGGATGTCAAAGAACTCTACCAAAAATTCAACATCCAACACCGCTTCTCCACTCCATATTACCCCAAGGCAATGGCCAAGTTGAGGCTTCTAATAAAACCCTAATAATAATCCTCAAAAAGACAGTCAATGAAGCGGGTCATGATTGGCACCTCCAACTTCATCCTGCGTTGTGGGCTTACCGCACCTCCATCTGCACCCCCACAGGCACCACTCCTTATTCCCTAGTATTTGGTTCTGAAGCCATCCTTCCACTTGAGATCGAGATCCGCTCTCTAACGGTATCGCTGCAAAATATCTTACCAGATGAAGAATACAGAATTGCCCGCTTACAAGAGCTAGAATTATTAGATGAAAGGCGGCTCAAGGCCTTGAATCATCTCCGGGTATATCAAAACCATCTACACATGAGTTATCATAAAAAATTCAGAACCCGAGAATTCCAGATTGGTGATCTTGTCCTCATGGAGAATCAGAAAAATCTACAAGAAAGAGAAAAGAAAGGAAAGTTCGAGCCTAATTGGCTTGGACCATATGTAATCACAACAAAGTATGGATTAGGAGCTTATCAATTGGCTACTCCTGAAGGCGATCCTTTGGATGAACCAATGAATATCATGCACCTCAAAAGATTTTATGCTTAATCCTCATAAAGTCCTAAATTGTCAAAAAACCAAAAAAATTAAAAAATCAAGAAAAATACAAAAAATAAAAATTATATATATATATATATATATATATATATATATATATATATATATATATATATATATATATATATATATATATATATATATATATATATATATATAATAAAAAGACCCTGAAAAAAGCGTCACTTTGGTGAAAACCTGGTAAACAAGCGCCATGTGACACAAAAAAAAAAAAAAAAAAAGAGAAGAAAGAAATATCTACAAGAAAAAGAAAGAAAAACAATTCGTCCACCAGTGAAAACCACTTTGTGGCTCTATGGACAAGTACCTTAGTGAAAACCTCCATGCAGATGCCAAGGTAAATGACCGGATCCACTATCTATCAAGTCGACACTACAAATCACTCTCCGTCCAGTCTTCCCATTCGCAACATTCCTTCTCTTCTGCCTCCTAATAAAACACGTGTATGATGATGAGTCTTCGCCTGAATCATGAACAAGGAATGTCCCATTAAACTAAGCTTCTATGCTTGTCTGTAAGCTTCAAGAAGTCTTGAGAAACAATCCCAAGTCCACAGGTCACTTTCCAAAACCATAAAATCACTTGCCTAAAATCTACAAGACCACATTGCCCTAGGGATGATTCCTTCCCTCGCCTGGAAACCTAATCCTCCATCCTAGTCCTACTCTTGGCAAGAGGTATCAGTTGGCTATATTTGACTTGTTAAATTTTGTTGGATCTTTTCACTTAGACTTGCATCTTTTGCCCTATGACTGCAACTATTTATGACTGCCTGTTTTTTTCTATATCCAGGTATGTTACAATAAGCACAAACTGGGGCATATTTTCATAGCAGGGCATGTTTGGGATCTCTCTTGTACAAACCGGCGACCTGGTATTAGTGTTCATCAACACTTACCTTCTCGTGTACAAGAGTTATCGGTGTGTTTGAGGGTCTCCTTGCACATACTCACAACTCTGTATCAGTATTTCTTAACACTTGCATAGCTGTGTGTAAGGAATTCCCGTTTATCTGAGAGTCAGTCCACGCCTTGGGTTTCTCAAGGCATCCTGATTTCTATAATCAGTGGTGCAATTCACCTAGGGCAATATCAAAATAGGTTGGCTCTCCACATTTGTTGTGCACAAAATCTCATCATCATTCTGTCAAATCCTAAACTCAATAATCCCATGGAGTTCTCAATTTCCCCCACTTCCCATCTATTCCATATTCTTCTATCTAAGATCATTGTGTTATTATTGGCATGTTCCCTCTTTTTATTAAATCATTCACATCAGGTAGAGTGCATTTCTTAGACATTTACCATATAAGATTGCATCACATAAATAAAAGATACACGCATCCATATAGCATTACATTTAGACTGCATCATAAATCATTCACACATGTGTATTTATACATAAAGCATAAAAATCACTCATCCTGCATCCAAAAACTATGTCAGCAACACATCATAAACATGCATATATAAGCATCCACTCTGCATCACAAAATAGGTTAGCATAGCACATCCATGATTACATCCATATAGGACACCATAAGAAAAACAAAAATAATCCATCACAATAAATGCTACACATCATCTGCCACCAATCAAATCATGTATATATATAAAGAGAGGAAAATGTGTCTGTCATGATACAATGATCTCCCCGAAGGGTCAAAATATAATACACAAGCAAAACAGGGAGCTAGCTCTCCCCACCTGTCTCTCCACCTCCCTCTATTGTACCTCCCTCTGTTGTACCCCCCTCTATTGTACCTCCCCCTCCTGATCCTCCTGCACCCCCTACTGGTGGTCGAAAACCCACTGATCGCCCTGTCTGCTGACTCTGGGTCGGTCGCTGACTATGAGTCCTCTGAGACCGTACACTCTCATTTTACGAGGCTACTCGTTGTCCTATAGGCACTACTCCATGATATAAACTCCTCCAATAATGCGTCTCTCGAGATGATCTCTCTGCTCTCTCTTGCTGCTATAGACTGTCAAAAAATATCTGCACCAATCCAGCCGAAACCAATGCCTGGAGGGCTGCATCCCTCTCCCCCCGCAGTCGTGTTGCATCTGCCTCTGCCCTCTGCACTCTGACCTTTAATCCCTCTAACTCGGCATCCTGCCGACAAAGAGAATCCTACAGCTCTGCAATAGTTGTACCTGTCTGGGCCTCCTCCCCCTCCGCCCTCAAGGCATCCACCTCTCTCCTGGCAGTATGCAAACTCTCTGTCAGATCAAATATCTCCTGAGTTAGTTGCGCCACCTCTACCTCTAGGCTCTCCCCTTGAGCCCTCTCTACCTGCAGCTCATCCTCAACGAAATGAAGCCTCGTCCGATAGTCATCCCGCTCCTATTGTAATCAGTCAAAATCATCTTGTGATGGTCCTCCCCTCTCCCTTGCCTGTATCTCAGGAATATCCATAGGCATAGCCTCCCCCTCTTCAACTACAGTCTCCCCCTCTCCAACTGCAACCTCTCCCTCTCCAACTGTAGCCTCCTCTCTCTCGCCAATTGCGGCCTCTGCACCCTCTCCCATTGGGGCATCCTCTCCATCCCCTCCCTCCTCCTCTAGAAACCTCCACCACACAACTCGGACTCTCCTCTGCTCTCTGCCCGCACCGCATCTTGCCCGAACTACAACTCTCTCTCCTGGGCCATCATCCTCCCCACCCACCACCTGATCAACCCCCGACTCTAACTCCTCATCATCCAAAACTCCCAGAATAGTAAGCCGCACTGGCAAGTGCCCCTCCCACCAGCTCTGGTAACCACCTGTCATGCCTGAGTCCTCCCCTGCTCCCATTCGCTCATCCCAAACTATGTGAAAAGTTGTATGGAAGCTCGTCCGCCTATCCAAGGGACTCATTGTAGGTCTCCAATACCTTGCCTCCCGTGTAATCCGGGGATACACTGGAATATCCCCCACAATGTCCTGCACCTGCCCAAGCTGTCAGGCCACCCTGAATGGAGCATAATACTCCATGATGTAGACTGACCTCCCAAAAATCCACATCTCAACCCCTACCCAGTGAAGCTGCCAATCATCCCTCCACCGCTCACACCCCAAAAATTGCCTCCATGTGAACTGCACCAGCTCATCTAGAATCCTCCTCCAAAACCACACGGACGTCGTTGTGTGTAGTGCAGCAATCCCCTGTACCTGTCCACAAACGGCTATCGTGGTCGCCTGTCCTGAGCACCCAGTGGCCAAGTCACTACAATATGCTCCCACGCCCATATGTGTAGGAGTGTCACCCCAGTAGATAAACCAGCATACTCTTTGTAAGTCACCAGGTGCATGTCATGATAGAGTTGGGCTAGCATCACTGAGCCCCACGCATACTGAACACCATCATGAATCATGAAATACACGCATCTACTCCACCCTAGAGGAAATCCATGTCCACCCAAATCTGGAAGAATCCGCTCGCTCAGGAAGCCGCAAATCACCAAAACTAGCCGAGGAATCTATCGGATGGCCATCGCTCGGCCCAAGTGCATCCTGCTCCTATCTAGCATCGGTGGCGTCTCATACTCGCATACCTCCCTCAAATAAAAATCAGCTGCATCCAACTGATACTCGGGGATCACGCCACAAACGGGGATCTTCAAGATCCTCCAAACATCCAGCAAGGTCACTGTTGCCTCTCCAGTCAGTAAACGAAAGGTGTTATACCGACTATCCCACCTCTCCACTAACGCAGTCATCATAGCAGTATGCGCTCGAATCCTCGGCCATCTGCCTACATAATGCAACCCTAGCACATCTAGAACCTCCAACTCATCGCGTCCTAGCTCATGGTAGAGGCTCATCGTGGCAGGCCAATGCTCTCTCGAAGCCAGTGGTCCCCTCTCCACCTGCATCCATTGCATCAAATCATTAATTTCATATCCCAAAGTCCCCTCCTGACCTTCGGAACCAACCATACCCCTTTCACCCATTCCAAAATTCTAAACAAAAATTCCCCCCCTCCCAGGCGCACACGCTAATTCACTTAACGCTCGCGCCAAAACCATGACGCACGCACCATTGTGCAGGCGCTCACGCTAGCAGAGCCCCTTCCTCTCTTTCTTTCAGCTCCCAGACCCGTCAACGCGAGCGCCAGTGTAATCCCTTGGGCGCCCACACGAAATCACGAGCACCCGCGTCGAAACGCGACTGCTCGCCCTGAAGCGTGAGCGGCCGCATTGATCCCCAGTTCCCCTACCTAAAACCTATTCTACTCGACCTCCCCGGTGAGCGCCTGCATTGATCGTGACTGCTCGTGCTAGCCTAGGGGCGCACGCGCTGAAACAACGAACAACGCGAGCGCCTCGCCTTATCCCTATACCTATTTCTAGCCCTAAAACTTACTCAAAATTAAAAATTTCCAAAACAGGGATAGTCCTACTCACTGGTAGTCCATAGCTCGTCAGTCGGTCGAATCGTCAGATCCTCTCGGCGTGATGATCATGAACTGGAATGTGGTCCATCTCTCCTTCTCCTCTTCTTTTCTCTGAATAATTCCAAGGCTTGTGTGTAACAATGACCCCTCATTGGGTCCGTTGTGGCTTATATGGGCCCCCGTGAGGACCCATTTTCCTCCGCGATCTCACACCTCCTATTCTTCTTTCCAAATTCTTCACGACTGCTTCATATTTCTTCCTCATTTATCCCTTCCACCCTGATTCTTCTTCCTCTTTTTTTTGAGAATTTTTCGTCCTTTTTCCGAAAAAATTCTCAATGGGGCATACACCTCCCATGCTTTATGCTGGGGCATCCTTTTCTTCTTCTATCTTCCACACACCGCCAAAATGTAGATACTTAAAATAATCATTTTATTTATTTTTAATTCCTCACATAATTAATTCTGATTGTGATCATGTCTTATACAGGATGTATCCTTCCTGAAACCAGACGATTTGATCATGTCTTATACAGGATGAATCCTTCCTGAAACCAGACGCTGTGATCAATCATGTCTTATACAGGATGTATCCTTCCTAAAACCAGACGTTGTGATATGATCATGTCTTATACAGGATAAATCCTTCCTGAAACCAGATGTTGTGATCTGATCATGTCTTATACAGGATGTATCCTTCCTCAAACCAGATGCTCTGATCATGTCTTATACAAGATGAATCCTTCCTGAAACTAGACGCTCTGATCATGTCTTATACAGGATGTATCCTTCCTGAAACCAGATGTTGTGATCTGATCATGTCTTATACAAGATGAAATCTTCCTGAAACCAGACATTGTGATCAATCATGTCTTATATAGGATGTATCCTTCCTGAAACTAGACGCTCTAATCATGTCTTATACAGGATGAATCCTTCCTAAAACCAGACGCTCTAATCATGTCTTATACATGATGTATCCTTCCTAAAACCACATGCTCTGATCATGTCTTATACAAGATGAATCCTTCTTGAAACCAGACGTTGTGATCAATCATGTCTTATACAGGATATATCCTTCCTGAAACCAGACGCTCTGATCATGTCTTATACCGGATGAATCCTTCCTTAAACTAGACGTTGTGATCAATCATGTCTTATATAGGATGTATCCTTCCTGAAACCAGACGTTTTGATCATGTCTTATACAGGATGACTCCTTCCTGAAATCGAACTGAATCTAGACCTTATCAATCGAATCAAACAAGATTATTCTTTGAATCAACGCGTCATTACACCTCGCTTCAAAGAGGGGCAAAATGTAGACACCTAAAAGTAATTATTTTTAATTACTTTTTGTAGTCACATAAATCTGTCCACTTAATTAAATAAATATTTAGTATTTATTTGATTATTGAACCATCAATCAATAATTACTTAAATTAATATTTAATTAATTCATCTTAACCCTCTTCTCTTATTAATTAAATAAATTATTCAGTTTATTTGATTTAATTCACTTAACCAAATTCAGACCATTAATTAAATAAATAAATCATATTTGTTTAATTAAATCTTCTCTCACATTTAAATAAATTAATATTTATTTAAAACCCCCAAAATCCCATCTCTCACATTTAAATAAATTAACATTTATTTAAATCACCTTTATCCTCCACCCACTTGCATTTTCCTACAAATGCAAGTTGCACAACTATTTTAAATAAATTATTTATTTAAAATCCTATTTATTCTCACCCACTTGAAACCTTTAATGGTTTCCCTTAAAGTCTTCAAACTTAATGGCTTCCCTTAAAGTCTTCTTAAGACTTTAATGGTTTCCCTTAAAGTCTTCAAACTTAATGGTTTATTTCTAGAGTCTTCTTAAGCCTTTAATAGTTTCCCTCGAAGTATTCAAGCATTTAAATGTTTTATCTTCCTTTTTCTCATGTAAATAAATTAAGATTTATTTAAATCCAAAATTCCCATTCACATTTAAATAAATTAATATTTATTTAAATATCTATCCAAATGCAAATTACACCATTTAATTGAAATAAATGATTTTATTTTAATTGAAAATCCCAAAATTCCTCCCACTTGCACTCTCCTACAAAACCCACTTGCAATCCTAACCCCCTTCTAGATTCTTCTAACCCCTTTCTAATTAGCCTAATCCATCCCCTAAATATTGTCACATTCCTAAGCAACTTGAAGTCACTTCTCAAAGCCCTCAAAGTCTTTGAAAGGCATTTAAGGCTTTAAGTCTTCAAATGGTTAACCTCTAAAGTCTTCCAAACCATTAAAGGCTCTTACATAACCATTTATGGTTAACTCACCTTTTACCTTTGGTTAGAGACTTTCTTCTAACTTAACCATCCTTTTGACTCATGGGTCTCTTCAAAGCATTTATTTCTTTGACTAGGGTAGCCATCATGTCTCCTCAAACATTTAATGCTCCTCATCTCTCCTCTCAAGCCTCCTCATGGTGACACTTGTCAACATGGGATTGGGTTGAAAGTCACACATGGATTGAATATCTTTCAATCCTAACCCTTGTTAAGATTGCTCAATCTTAATCCTTCATTTCCCCATTTCTTCTATAAATAGAACCCTTCTCCTCAAGCAAAGAAGGAAGCATTAGAGTATTGTTGTTATATTGGTATTAGCATAGAGCTTTTTCATAGCATCACTATCTACACTTGCATAGCATTTTCTTATCATATTCAACCATCTTGAATCTCCATATGGCATCCATGGATAGTGCTAAAAGTTGAGAGCTACACTCATGTGGGACTTGGAGAGGAGAGGAACAAGGGAGGAGCAACTATGAGCATCTTGATTAGTATTTGGAGGAGTATAGTTTATCTATTCTATGTTTGTATGCTTTCTATTTCATGCTTAATATCTCTCTTGATATGTCTGTTTAGGATAATCTTTTGTTGCTAACACTAACATTCGTTTCTTGTGCTCTTGTGTGTGTTGCCATCAAGCAGATTTTCTAATCCCTTTTGCAGAGCATCATTTGCTGAACCTGACATGAATCCAACACAAGATTTCTCTACAAAACTACTAACTTTTTTGTTTAAATTACCACATAGGTTGTGCTTTAGCGCTTTCATGTTAAATAGTGCTTCTTTGTTATACAGAGTGGCGCTATTGTAACAGAGAGTTGTAATTTTTTTTATTGTAACCGAAAATCAAAACCTAGGCTTGTAGAAGCCCACCAATACCTCATTTTTAAATTTTTTTTGGAATAACTGTTTGTTTGTTTATGCAAGATTGGAGGAGTTAGATTAGAAAGCATTGAATTCTTTCTTTCACTTTGTTTTCAAAGTTGGATTAAAATAAATTCATTGTCTCTTTTGGCTTAAACATTTAACCTCACATTTTCATTTTGGATCATAAAAAGAATCACATCTTTAGTTTTGGTTTGTAAAAAGAACCCCACTTGCAAATTAAAAAGAACCACAAACTTCAAAGTTTATTTGCAAGTTAGGAACAATCTTTATTTTGGTGCTTAAAATCAACAACACAACTTTCATTTCTTGAATCAACTTAAGGAAATTCACAATCAACATTTCGTTTTGGGGCCAACTAAAAAAAACAAGCCATTTTTTTTTCTTCAAAGTTCAAAAGCGATTTTACTTCAAGCAAAAACATGTTTTTCAATTTAGTTGACTAGGATTTCAAGTTCCTAGATTACAACACATTTTGCCATTGAAGGATAAAAAGAACACCATGACTGTTGGAGCAACATCTCCAAATAGTTAGATCACATTGCAAATGATGAGTTAAAAAGAACAAGTATCTTTTATGTTCATGCTTGTGCAAAGTTTGTCGAGTGGTCCTACTTCTAACACACACTATCCTCTCCCTTGGCTTTTGTGGTCCTAGGTGCAAGAGAAAAGTGTTAGTAACACTCAAAGTTTATATTTTTAAGAGAAGCCTGCCAAGAGACACATCACTTTTGAGAACGACCTCGCGCGGTAAATCTTTCGAGCCGCTATAGAAATCAGGTGAGAGCGAAAGCTGTAGCCTTGGGTATAGTGGATCCTACAGTGTAACTTGCCGAAAGGACAAATGGGCCCCACCACAAGTTACAAGGTTCTTAAGTGAGTCACTGCAGAATGAACTTATGTCCAAAAACATCGAACATTACTAAACACCTTTAAGTAGTAGCCCACCTGTTCTATTGATTGAGGATATTTGTGATAAATTCAGTGCAAGAGCATATAAGGTTTTGCTCCCAAGATACTCACCATACATATTTCCTTGAGTAGAAACATAGCTTTTTGAAAAGTCACTTGTGGCTTGATGAAAGTGGTGACTCCCCCATCATAGGGATCATGTATTTGTTATGCTCGTGCAAGACTTAGTATATCACATCCTTACCTGCCACGACGAGATTCATAAGGTATGTAGTACCAAAGTCGAAGAAATATCAAGATGTGGGTTGAACTTATCGCAACTGGCCATTTGACCTTAGGGATAAAGAGTGTTTGAAGTGTTTTCATTTTGAGTCAAGACCAAGTGCAAATTGAGCCGACTTCAGGCTTTGGAAAGAAAAACACCTAAAATACACTTAAAGGAAAGGGTCATAAAAAGTCCAAGGATTGGGTTGATCTAGACCCATACTCATTTGTGCCTTTGAGGCAACATGCTTGTGTTTGTGTGCTTGCTTTGTTTTCTTGTCAAAGAAACATCATAAAATCCAAAATTTTAGAACAAGTATTCATCCAACCAAATATTTTGAAAACAGCCAAAAAGATCAAAAACAAAGAGAAGAGTGTCAAAATATATGACCATTCTTCACATCTTGAGAAAGAAGAATCTTCATCAACACATCAACTTGAAAAGAAGACCCTTGAGCTCAAAGGATCTTATCAAAAGGATGAAATTCTTCTATCTTAATAGACAAATCTTTGTCTCTAATAGAACCTTCCTACGTCACATGCATCTTTACCTTCAAGGAAAATCAAACGAATTTGATCAAGAGTCATTGAACCACAGAGCTTTTATGCAATATAGAGCCTTGAGTTATCACAAAAACCAAGGAGGCAAGATCAATCCTGACTTCTTTCCAAACATTTGTATCACATACAACGTAGCTTGAGAGATGCCACCAACACCTGAAAGAGAAGAGATAGAATTTGTCCCATATGTAACACAAAGTTTCTATTGAAGTTAAACATTTCATCCATTTCTCACATTCACATCATCACTTCATTTTCAACTCTCAAAACATTAAGAGGTTCTTGTCCTAAGTTCTCTTTAGATATTGCTTGAATCAAACACAACAAATCACTTTTTAGATTGTTTCTACATCTAGGATAAGCTCATCCTAAGAGACATATCTACACAGGTTAAAACTAGTCTATGAGTGAATCCTCTCATTACTAGGTGGTTAAATCTGTAACACATCTCAGATTTCTCTAAACCTTATCACATCAAACTTTGTCAAAACACAAGAAGCAATTCAAGAAAGAACTTTGGTAATATCCACCTTTAAAAGTTCTAGAGATCCATATGCAACACACCACACCAACCATAAATCTCTCATTTCATCAACAACTCATCATCTTTTTTACCCAACTTCAACAAAAACTTATAAACAAAATGGCTCAAACCAAATCTAGAACTAGACAACAAGAAATTGAGGAAGAAGAAGAGGAGGAAAATATCAATGAATTCCAAGAAGCCCTTGGAGGAAATGCAAATGATGAAAACCCAAGTACTCCTACCCCGACAACAATAGAAAGGGCACAACACAACCCTCTCTTTAACAGACTTTTTGACGAAATACCCAGGAGCAATGCGGATGCTCACTTTTTAAGACTTGCTCAAGAAGGAGCCAAACTCCCCTCTGACTTTGATCTTGCACATCTAAGACAAGCATCAGAACGACAAAGTCGCAATGAGGAAGAAAGAGGTAGAGATCCCATCAGACACAAATTTCATCGAGGTAATCCACCACCTCCTCCTCCTCCAAATGAAATAGAGATGTTAAGGTGACAAGTTGAAAATCTCGCCCAACAACTTCATAGTGGCGTGAAAACAAATCAGTTTTCACTTAATGACATTGGTCCCTATCCCTTTGATAGGAATCTTTATATGCCACCTTTTCCACGAGGGTTTGAAACACCCAAGTTTGAAAAGTACCGAGGAAAAGGAGATCCTCGTGATCATGTTAGAGAGTTCCATTCAGCATGCCTAGAAGTGGCATACGAGGATACATACCTAATGCGACTCTTTCCCTAGACTTTGGGAGGAACAACCACATCATGGTTTTCCTGATTACCAAGTGGCATAGGACCTTTGAAGAACTAATCCAGAAATTCCTATCACATTACTATCACAATATTGAATGGGATATCACAATGGCGGATCTATGTAACACTAAACAGAAACCAGGTGAGCTATTTTTGGTCTTTCTGCAACGATAGCGTCAAATGTCTAGCAAACGTTCACTTCAATTACCAAAATGGGAATTAGTGGAAATTTTTATTTCCAACTTAAACGACGAAATGGAATTTCACCTGGATCTCAAAGACACAGATTCCTTCAATGACATGATCACAAAAGGTTTAAAGTGTGAACAAGTTCTCATCAAAAAAGGGCTAATCAAAATCTACAATGAGCCAAAGGATTCCCCTCATCCACACTTCAATAGTGACAAACCAAACTTCTGGAACAAAAACAAAAATATCGTCAATGATGGGGTTGTGGATGCAAGAACTATCAAAAGTGCCCAACCTGTGGTTAGATTTGCAGGACAGAATCCTCCACCCAAGACTAACACAGTTGCTCCTCCAAATCAAGGATGCGTCACATCTCAAGATGAACCCAGACCATGTCAACAAAAACCAAAACGAACATACACTCCCTTAGGGGAACCCATCGAAACTGTGTTATGTCAGTTGGTTTCTCAAAATCTGGTCACCTTACCCAGAACATCAAATTATGAACCTCAAGTCAAACCTGCATGGTGGAGAGATACTGAACACTGTGATTTTCATCAAGGAAAAGGACATAAGACAAGCAATTGTTATAGATTGAAAGATCTTATTCAGGATCTTATTGATCGAGGGGAAATCAAAATCGAAGGATACGACCCAAAGACAACAAACAATGATCATCTGATGTTCAAAAATCCACTTCCATCACAAGATCAAAGGGGTCCTTCCACTTTAGGGAGAAACACAAACACCATTGATTATACGCAAGCAGCGTATAATTACGCTGTGAATCACCTATATGATGCCAACAAATAAATTGCAACTATTACCATCAAAAATCCCAGCTCCACTTGCAATGTTGTTACACGTCGCAACAAGATTACCATAAAAGCAGCTCCACAAGGCACCCCATCTATCCCAAAACAGTATAACCTTGTGGACCAGTTAGACAAAACGCCTGCACTGATATCTATCTTAGAGCTATTGCGCCTATCTCCATCTCATAAAACAATCTTGGATCAAGCTCTCCAAGAGGCATCAGTCCCTGCTAACTTGAATACAGATCAGTTCCAAGCCATGGTTGGAAGTCTAAGATCATCACCTTGTCTCACTTTCTCTGAAAGTGACAACTCATCCTTCCAGCAACCGCATAATGCCTCACTACACATTGAAGGATTTATCAATCAGCATAGGATCAAGCGAGTCTTGATCGATAATGGAGCAGGCCTGAATATTTGTACACTCCAATTAGTCACTGCATTGGGATATGCAATTGAATCAGTGGATCCCCGCAAGAAGATCACAATCAAAGCTTATGATGATGCAGAGCGTTCATCCAAAGGAGTTGTTGTACTACCAATCCGAGTGGACCCTGTGGTGAAGCACATCATATGTTAGGTTCTGGACCTTCCTCTGCCATATAATTTGTTGTTGGGAAGACCTTGGATACACGCCATGCAAGACGTTCCATCCACTTACCATCAGTGTATCAAGTTCCCACATAATGGTACAGAAATCACAATCCTGGGCGATGCAAACCCCTTTTCATATTGTCATAACATAATTCATCAACCAGAGATTACCATTCCCAACAATAGAGAAGCCATCTCCTCCACATCATACGTAAGTCCAGCTTCCCTCTCCAGTTCAAACACTATTATACCCAAGCAAGAAAAGCTCAAGATGAAAATTGCAGGGAAAGGTATGGGAGAATACAATCTAAGCCAACTCTTTTGTGTTGGACAAATGCCTGCTTCTCCTAAAACACATGGCAAATGTCAACAAGTACTTCAAACGGCACTGGTTAAACCAGCATGTGCGTTGACACCTTTCATCCTTGGAAAGAGTCAAGAAGAAGAAACCAAAGATGAAGACGTAGCAGAATGGATCTATAAGGATCCTATCACCACCGACATTCTGCGAGCTCAGCTTCCCATAGATCAATATGGCAAAGGTCTTCTCATTATGCAAAGAATGGGATATGATGGTCAAAGTGCTTTGGGGTATTGTAAACAAGGGCGACATGAGCCACTACTGCCGGAATTGCAACCCAAAGACAATGCAGGCTTAGGCTTTCAAAAAGAGATCTTTCCTAAGCTCAGATTCAAAGGGAAACCCAGCAAACCGCTGTATCAACCTACTACAAAGAGACCGCCCTTGATTATAAAAGCAACACCCCAGAACATCACAATTGTCCCATTGAAACTAAAGATCCCAGCAAAATCGTCGGCAATGCCAGTCGTCCCATCAATCAAACTAGCAACACCATCAATAGCAACATCAAAGACACCCCTAGCAGCAACAACTGTACCCGAACCCACCGCAGTATCTATGACATCAGTAGTTCTAGTAGAAGCAGTAGAGTCAACGCTACCAATGTTACCCGTATCAGATTCACTGATCCCCATAATCCTTCCTGCAACACCGATCATACCTGTAGTATTTGACTCAAAGGATATCCCAATACGGTACAGTGACCGGTTACTGGAAAGTGACTTAGAAACTGACTCACATGAGTGGGAATTTGATTCAGTACAGCTTAACAATTCAGATGAGGAAGACACATCACTACCTCCACCCGCAAAGATATCCCTGTTTATGGAGAAGCACAGATTAAAACCTCTTAGGTTCCTAAACTGGAAACCTCTTCCATAGACCCTACGTCTCATCCTACGCCTGATTCTGACAGGGAGAGTACCATCAACAACCTTCACCACGACGTCTTAACCCTCACTAACACATCTAATGAACTTAACCTAATCGATGAAGTAATGGCCATTATCCATCCTGAACTCATCGAATGGAAGCAACCTAATCCCCCATGTCTTGACATTTTCCAAAATGATGAGGCAATCATTGACTTCTTGGAATTGCGAGATAACATACCAAGCGGGGATCATAAAGCTGGATTTGCCATAGAACTTAATAGCGTATCATACTTTGGGGCGGATGCCAAACCTTTCAGCTGCAAAAATATAACAATAAAACATGGATCTTCCAGTGAAAACCACACTGTGGCACTGTTTGATGCCACAAAAGTAAAAAGAAAGAGTGTATCCAATGGTGAAAACCTCTCTGAGGCACCCGAGGATGAAAGGTTTGACATCCTTCCCTGTAGCACACAGTGGGAATGATCAACGATTCTCATTGAAGAAACCAAAGAATACAATGTGGGGACTCCTAAAACTCCTCACCTCATACATCTGGCATCTCTTTTAACTTCAGAGAAATAGCCCAAGTTTCTCGAATTCTTCCAGAAGCGCCAGATTAACTTCGCATGGTCATATGCGAACATGCCTGGACTTGATCCTAATTTAGTCATGCATCACCTCACAGTAGCAAAAGGAGCCAAACCTGTCAAGCAAAAACTTCGTAAGATGCATCCTCAAAGCAGTATTAGTCAAAGCTGAACTCAAGAAACTTCTGGATGTTGGCTTCAGTAGACCCATTGATTATGCGGATTGGATATCCAGCATTGTGCCTGTTGGCAAACCAAAAGGGGGCATCCGCATTTGTACTGACTTCAGAGATCTAAAAAAGGCATGTCCTAAGGATGACTTTCCCCTACCAAATATCGATATCATAGTGGACCTAACAGCAGGACATGCCATGCTTTCACTCATGGATGGCTTTTCAGGGTATAATCAGATAAAGATCGCACCAAAGGATCAACATAAGACAGCCTTCACATGTCCATGGGGAACATACTGCTGGAATGTAATGCCTTTTGGTCTAAAGAATGCAGGAGCGACCTATCAACGAGCAATGACCACTATCTTCCATGATATGATGCACACCATAATGGAAGATTATGTTGATGACTTGCTAGCAAAATCACTCACAAGAGAAGGTCATTTGGACATATTAGACAGAATCTTTGATAGACTGGAACAATATCATGTTAGACTCAACCCAAAGAAATGTGTCTTTGGAGTAACCTCATGGAAGCTTCTCGGATACATTGTCTCAAGCAAAGGTATTGAGGTCGACCCAGCAAAAGTCAAGGCAATCATGGACATGCCACCACCAAAGAACATCAGTTAGCTAAGGACATTACAAGGGCGGCTTCAATCCATATGAAGATTCATTGCACAACTGGCAGATAAGTGTCACCCATTTACACACCTGATACACAAGAATGTCCACTTTCAATGGGATGTGAGATGCCAGCAAGCATTCTAGATGATTAAAGACTATCTCACGAATACACCATTGTTGATCCCACCAGATCCGAGCAAACCTCTATTACTCTATATATCCGCAACAAGTACCACATTGGGTGTATTACTGGCACAACATAATTCAGAAGGGAAAGAGTGTGTTGTTTACTACATCTCTCACACACTGGTTGGCTATGAACTCAATTACACCCCTATTGAGAGAGCTTGCCTAGCAGTAATCTTGGCAGCCACTAAACTGAGGCACTATGTGTTAACGCACAAGGTACAGCTCATTGCAAAGATTGATCCACTCAAATACTTACTCAGTAAAGCAGCATTGACAGGCTGCTTGGCCAAATGGGTGATGATTCTAAGTGAATTTGACATCGAGTATGTGGACCGTAAAGTTATCAAAGGACAAGTCATTGCAGATCAGTTGGTCGATGCACCACTCATAGGTGATCATCCTCTCATTTCCAATTTTCCAGATGAAGAGATATTCATGATCATAGAAGCACAACCATGGAAACTATACTTTGATGGTTCATACACTAGGCATGGCTCGGGGGCAGGCATTCTATTTATCACACCTCAAGGTGACAGCATCCTGAAGTCCTACAGGCTCGCATTTCCATGCACAAACAACATAGCTGAATATGAGGCCTTGATCACAGGACTCAGGCTAGCCATACAATGGAAGTTACAAGAACTACAAGTATATGGCGACTTCCAACTGGTCATTCGACAAGCAACAGATGAATATCAGACCAAGGATGATAAACTCATGCCATACAAGCAAATGGTGGACAGTCTAAAGGCATCATTTAATACAATTACCTTTGAGCATATACCCAGAGATCAGAATCGAGTTGTTGATGCTATGGCTACTATCGCATCTCTTCTAGATCTTCCACAGAATTCAACACGCTACGAGTTCTTGGTAGAACAGCTTTGGATTCCCGCTTATGATATCCCCGAATCCAAGATGATATGTCGCCTTGTCGGTTCCGAATCCCCATGGTATGGTGAGTTTTACACCTATCTCCACGATCACACCCTTCCTCCCAACCAATCAAATAACCAATGTAAAACCTTCATTCGCCAAACCGCTTGATATACCATTATTGCTAAAACCCTATACCGATGCAGTCTTTATGGTACTCTCCTTCGATGTCTAAAACAAGATGAGATAACAAAGGCCTTGGAAAAGGTACATGAAGGAATTTGTGGGACTCACTCAAGTGGTCCGTCACTAGCCAAGAAACTCCTGCACAATGGATACTATTGGCCATATATGGAAAAAGACTCCTACTACTTTGTCAGAAAGTGTAAGAAATGCCAAGTCCATGGAGACCTGATACATGCACCAGCATAGGAACTACAACCAATTACAACACCATGGCCTTTTTGTCAATGGGGCCTTGACCTTGTGGGTAAAATTCATCCATCTTCATCCAACGGCCACAAATTTATTATTACCACCACCAAATACTTCACAAAGTGGATCGAAGTTGTTCCACTTAACCAAGTCACCAACAAGCAGATCACCTCATTCATCCTTAATTACATCATCTGCCAGTATGGTGTCCCCATGTCCATTATCACAGATAACGGGCTTCCTTTCAAAAATCAAGATGTTCGTGAGCTCTCTGAAAAGTTTCATATCCAACACCGCTTTTCCACCCCCTATTACCCACAAGGCAATGGTCAGGCTGAAGCATCGAATAAAAACATATTGAGAATCCTTAAGAAGACAATCAACGATGTCGGTCGTGATTGGCATGTTCAATTGAATCCCGCACTATGGGCATATCGAACTAGCATTCGAACCCCTACAGGCACAACTCCCTACTCATTGGTCTGTGGTGTCGAAGCTATCTTACCTATTGAGGTTGAGATACCATCACTACGGGTTTCCTTGCATAATCTGATAGATGATGAAGCATACAGAGTATCACGTCTTCAAGACTTAGAACTAATTGATGAGAAGCGACAAGCTGCATATAATCATCTCAAAGCCTATCAGCAACGCATGAGCAGAAGCTACAATCACCGAGTTCAATCTCGTACATTTGAGGTAGGTGATCTTGTTCTTCGAGAGAATCCTTGTAACCAACCAAACAAAGAACATCAGGGAAAGTTTGAATCAAATTGGTTGGGTCCATATGTTATCACTGTTGTATTTGGGTCTGGGGCATATCAGTTGGCTACTTCAGAAGGAGAACCGCTAGCAGATCCGATCAACAGCATGCACCTCAAACGGTTTTATACATAAAAGTTGTACAGAGTATCAGGCTCTCATACATACCAGAAAATCAATCCAAAAACATTCAGATAAATATCTTGAAGAAAATACAAAAATATCAAAAAAGTAAAGAAAAATCATGCATCCAAACGGTGGACAACCACTCTGGTGGCACCTTGGGTAAGTGCAATGGTGAAAACCTGGCAAATAGGCACCACTCGTAAAGGCTATGGCTTCATTGTCTTTCAGACTTGTTGCGATCACATTCATTTCATCCACTCATCCATCCATCCAAAGTCATGGCTAGTTATTGATCTGCAAACAAGAAAGTACTTCATGCGTCTTATATCCCGCTTTTTCATAGTCATGTCTTAAAAAAAAAAAAAAACTGGGGGCAATGCCCTTGACCTATTTGATGGAAGTGGATTCTACATTATCTTGTGATTTGTTGGTTTCTTCATTGAAAATTATCTCACAAAATCCAAAAACATTTAAAACAACAATCAAAATACCAAAAACATTGAAAACAATCATCAAAATACCACAAACATTTGGAAACTATCTCACAAAATCCAAAAACATCAAAAAACATCAAAAATCAATAAAAAACATGGCAACACCCTGTACATATATTCTTCAAAGCGGATACCAAACAACATTGCGACATACTCCAAACAAATGACCACTTATCAATCAACCAAACAATCAACGTCAACACTCAACCTGTCTTCAACAAGGATGCATCCTTCCTTACCAAAACAAAGACAAGATGACATTTTCTTTGACAAGAAAATTTTGTTTAAGCTATCAAATACTTGGTTTATTTGTGGGTTATTTATATCAGGATCTTACAGCATTGTTTGTGTATCCTCTGCAAATTATTTCGATGAAGTTTTGGGGCATGTACTAATGGTGTCTATGTGGGAAGTTCACTAAGCTACGTGATCATAGGCAAAATACAGTCATAGATCATTATAACTTGCTGACTACAGCGTATACCTCGACCATATGAGCATGAACCATTATCAAGGATCCATATTCTTTATTCTTTATTTTTTTGTATATGTTGTTTGTTTGCAGGTACAAATGCTCTTTCTTTGGTTCCTCCTACCTCATCCAACTGGATAAAGGTTTTATCTCTTATTACGGTATGCACTTGTCTCAGGATATGATCAACCTAAGATCAAGGAGGATGATCCAAGTCATGCATGAAAGGAGATAATCCTTGTCTTTTTTGCAAGCAATACTCAAGTCAACTTGATCCATTATATCAAGTTGCGTGTATTAACTTGCTATATCAAAATCCATGAAAGGAATACTCAAGTCATCTTGAATCATTATGTCAAGTTGCTTGTATTTTCTTACAACCATTCAAAAGCTCAATGATGAAAAATAAAGCACTATGGATCATCATTCCATCTCATCTGTATATATTGCATTCTGTTGCATTCCATCCATCCATACATTCATAATAGCTGCATATCATTCATACATAGTAATGATAATGGATACTCTATTTTCCTCTTCTTCCATAGGAATGTGTCATAGGTCCTCCATTTCTTCTATCTAACATCGAACCCTCACCCCCGCCTCCCCATGTTGGTACTCAGCATCACATACCCTACATCATCTCCCATCAATCCAATCAAGCCAATTACTCTGTCTACACAGGCACATCGACTCACACACACCTAGACTATCAACAGATACTTTGATAAAGTATCTTTGGGTCTCAACAGGTAATCAATTATAGTAAACCTAGACTACAATAGGCATTTATCATAAGGACCTAAGTCTCAACGGGGCTACTATGATTCACCACAACCATCCATCACACACACACTATCAATTTATCAACCAATCAAACACAATCATAACAGACAATTACATCAATTGTCTAAGTCTCAACGAGTATTTTGCTTCAAATACCTTGACTTCATCAGGCAATTACATCAATTGTCTAAGTCACCATCAAGTCACTTTGATTCACTTACTCAGACTTTATCCTATCCAAGTGAACAACTGACATCAACTGTCATGCTTTGACTCGACCGAGGCAATTAAACCGATTGCACCAGATTGTCCAACCATTTTGATCAATTGTACAACATCAATCAAAAGCACAACACCACATTTGCATTGTATCTCCTACATAACCTACAAGTACTCACTGGCTTGCCATTTCTCCATATTCACTATGTTTTCTTCCATTCTTTCACCATTATTGCTACTTTCTTCTATTCTACCTCCCCTCCACTTCTCGTTCTTTTTCGAGAGATCGCCCAATTTTTTGAAATTTTTCGGCCCATCTCTCGAGGGGGCATACCACCCACTAAATTAACATTTATGGCACATATTTCTTCACACCTATTTTTCTTTCTTTGAAACGACACGATAAAACTGCACCGTCTCAAAGAGGGGCAAATGTAGTCACATAAATTTGTCCACTTAATTAAATGAATATTTAGTATTTATTTGATTATTTAACCATCAATCAATAATTAATTAAATTAATATTTAATTAATTCATCTTAACCCTCTTCTCCTATTAATTAAATAAATTATTCAGTTTATTTGATTTAATTTACTTAACCAAATTTAGACCATTAATTAAATAAATAAATCATATTTGTTTAATTAAATCTTCTCTCACATTTAAATAAATTAATATTTATTTAAAACCCCCAAAATCTCATCTCTCACATTTAAATAAATTAACATTTATTTAAATCACCTTTATCCTCCACCCACTTGCATTTTCCTACAAATGCAAGTTGCACAACTATTTTAAATAAATTATTTATTTAAAATCCTATTTATCCTCACCCACTTGAAACCTTTAATGGTTTCCCTTAAAGTCTTCAAACTTAATGGCTTCCCTTAAAGTCTTATTAAGACTTTAATGGTTTCCCTTAAAGTCTTCAAACTTAATGGCTTATTTCTAGAGTCTTCTTAAGCCTTTAATGGTTTCTCTCAAAGTCTTCAAGCATTTAAATGCTTTATCTTCCTTTTTCTCATGTAAATAAATTAAGATTTATTTAAATCCAAAATTCGCATTCACATTTAAATAAATTAATATTTATTTAAATATCTATCCAAATGCAAATTACACCATTTAATTGAAATAAATGATTTTATTTTAATTGAAAATCCCAAAATTCCTCCCACTTGCATTCTCCTACAAAACCCACTTGCAATCCTAACCCCCTTCTAGATTCTTCTAACCCCTTCCTAATTAGCCTAATCCATCCCCTAAATATTGTCACATTCCTAAGCAACTTAGAGTCACTTCTCAAAGCCCTCAAAGTCTTTGAAAGGCATTTAAGGCTTTAAGTCTTCAAATGGTTAACCTCTAAAGTCTTCCAAACCATTAAAGGCTCTTACATAACTATTTATGGTTAACTCACCTTTTACCTTTGGTTAGAGACTTTCATCTAACTTAACCATCCTTTTGACTCATGGGTCTCTTCAAAGCATTTATTTCTTTGACTAGGGTAGCCATCATGTCCCCTCAAACATTTAATGCTCCTCATCTCTCCTCTCAAGCCTCCTCATGGTGACACTTGTCAACATGAGATTGGGTTGAAAGTCACACATGGATTGAATATCTTTCAATCCTAGCCTTTGTTAAGATTGCTCAATCTTAACCCTTCATTTCCCCATTTCTTCTATAAATAGAACCCTTCTCCTCAAGCAAAGAAGGAAGCATTAGAGTATTGTTGTTATACTGGTATTAGCATAGAGCTTTGTCATAGCATCACTATCTACACTTGCATAGCATTTGCTTATCATATTCAACCATCTTGAATCTCCATATGGCATCCATGGCTAGTGCTAAAAGCTGAGAGCTACACTCATGTGAGACTTGGAGAGGAGAGGAACAAGGGAAGGAGCAACTATGAGCATCTTGATTAGCATTTGGAGGAGTATAATTTATCTATTCTATGTTTGTATGCTTTCTATTTCATGCTTAATATCTCTCTTGATATGTCTGTTTAGGATAATCTTTTGTTGCTAACACTAACGTTTGTTACTTGTGCTCTTGTGTGTGTTGCCATCAAGCAGATTTTCTAATCCCTTTTGCAGAGCATCACTTTTAATTCCTCACATAATTAATTAATTAATTATGTTAATTCAAATTCTCCTCAATATTAATTAAATATAATTAATATTGTCACTATAGTATGTGACTGATTTATTTAATAAATCAATCCCTTTCTTTATTCTTCTAAAAGATTAAATCCTCACAAATCTTCCTCTTGGCTAATTAACTTCAATTAATTAGTTAACCTATATGATTCCTACAAATCATCTTCTTAATTCATCATTAACTTAATAAATTCTTCTAGAAACTCCCTAAACTCATTTAACCTTATTCTTCTAATTTTTAATTCCCTCCACTCATTCTCTCTCCTAGTTAAATCCTCCTACAAATCCTATCCCACCTAATTCTTCCTCTAATCCCCTCCTAATGAGTTGCTAGTGGCTAATCATCATGTTTAGCCACAAAGTCAACTCCTTGTCCCTTCCATCCAACCACTAGCTTTTAATGCTCTTTTCTTAGGTGAATGTGAGATTTTCAAAATCTCACAATCCTCTAGGCATCTCCTCTCCCAAGAAATTTTTAATTCCTTCTTATTCCTCCAATCCCCATGATTATCCCTTTTTGGATAATTTTAAATTTCTCCTCCCCATTCTTCAAGGAATGTCACATCCCTTGCTCCTCTCAAGGCACATTGGGAAGTCTTCCCAATGCACTTTTCTCTTCTCAAGGTACCTTGGGAAGTCTTCCCAATGTACCTTGAGGAGTGTGGAGACAAGAAATGCCTTTAAGACATATCTCTTGGTCTCCACACCCTCTCTTGGGCCTTGTGAGAGCTCACAAGCAATCCCAGCCCTTCATCTTGAATCCATCCTAGCCATCCATTTTTCCTCTCCTCTTCCTATAAATTGAGGATGCCATCCCTTCATTTTTTCATCTCCAAGTTCAGTAATCTTATGTTGCCCTTTTGAGCCTAGGAAATCATCTTAGCAACCCTATCATGTCCAAATCATATCTCATCCACACTTAACCATTTTATCCATATCATCCTCCTAAAATCCATTTCACATTGTGCACAACATTGGAGAGTCATCCACATCAAGCAAGCAAGAGGAGCACATCAAGTGGAGCATCATCAAGGGGCACCTTCACTTCATCAAGCTCCATCCGAAGGAGAAGGTATAAGGTTTGTGAGGTATATGCATTCTTATTCTTGTTTTAAGCATTTCAAATTATGTTTTTCAATTTCATATGATTATATGTTTGATTTGCATGCTTATTAACTAATCCACCTCACTAATTTTTTCCCCTCTTCACAAAGTAGTTGTGAATCATATGCAGACATATTTGATTGAAAAGGTGTGTGATAGTTTGTTGAGAAAAGGCCTGACAGTGTTTGGTAATAGAGTTTGAGGTCAGATATATTTTTCATGATATTGGATACTTGACACATAGGATCAAGGTCTATTTCATGATTAGGAGATACTATTCTTCTTCATTTCAGCTATTCCTACTAGAACATAGCGTGTCTCTCTCTCGATAGCTCTTTGTATCTTGTCCTGAAGTAATGAGTTTTAATTGTGCAAGTCCTTTGTATATTTCCCTAAGGTTGTGTGTCTTACTTAGCAAGTTCGGAGCAATAAGCTCCCTGGCCTATGGCCTATCTATTGAAATAATTTATATCTATAATGTGATTGTGATTCTCATCGTGGTTTTTCCCTTCTTGGGTTTTCCATTTAAATTTGGTTTTCATGAGTTGGTTGCATTTTGTGCTTTCGTGATTTCATTAAAGTATTATGTTAACTGTGGTTTGAATTTTAATAGATCAAAAATAAAGTTGTGTTAAAGATCCAAACTAATTCAACCCCCCCTCTTAGTCTTTCTATGAGTTCAATAGTTGGTGAGTACAACCTTGGATGTGTCTTTGGTAGGATCATTTGGAAAACCAAGATTGGACTTGAAGTTATTTGTAGCAGGTTTATATAGCCAAAGATGGATAATGAATTCCACATAAACATACTAACATTTACTTTTTCATATGCTCTAAAATATTGAAAGGAAGAGAACTCACATTTGGTTGTCCTTTAGGAACAATAGTGTCTCCTTGTGTTTGTAGGGTTGAGTTTTGCCTTCTGGCCATCCTTGTCTTCCTTAGCCTAATTTAGTAGCAAAATATGGACATTTTTCCCATTAGATGGACTGACAACTCCTTAGCCCACATTAGGTACTTTGTGAGCTTAGAAGGAACTCTTATCAACCTACTATCCTATGTTAATTTAGCCCTCTTCTTAGACCTTGTATTAGCTTCAATTGAGTGATACGATTGGTTTTATGTTTGTGAATGATTTTACCCACCAATATCTTCTCTTTTCCAATTCACAAGGGTCATATATCCTTAAGAATCCATTTGAAAGGTACCTTGATGTTCATGTATTTTATGGATTGAATTTTATGGGATAGTGGAAGCATTTTGGACTATAAGGTCTTGATTTAGGATGTGATTAGTGCATGTGGCTTGGTTATGGGCTTAGTTAGAAGGAAAACGACATTCAGGGTCTTGAGCTAAGTTTTTTTGGATTAGATCCAGCTCTCTATAAGTGTTGGTAGTATTTAGATTGTAAGGTTGGAATGATCTAGTATTCAAAGCTTGCTTTTGGACTTGATTATTGGAATAATATGGAGGCATGTTTGACGGATTTTGTTGGTAGTAGAGGTAATATGGAGTCTTGTAAGGTTTGAAATTTTGATTTTGTTTTCTTTTTGGATTCACTAGATCTTATTCGCAAAAGATTGCAAGTGGCCTTTAATCTCCTACAACACAAATAGTTGAGTTGGAAGGGTCTATTCTTGGGTTATAGGTTGATTGTTTATTTTATTAAGGTAGGAAAAACAACTATGAGGGGCATTTGAAAGGATGTAGGTGGCCACACTTCTAGGAAAAATTGCATAGGTGGTCTTGGGGTAATTTTGCCAACTTGTATGAGGCTATTTTTCAACACTTATTGAAATGGTAGAAAAATTTGACAAGGTAGCATAACCCATAGATTGTATCATGATATATATATTGTAGTCACACAAATCTGTCCAGCTTAATTAAATAAATATTTCGTATTTATTTGATTAAAAATCCACTAACCATCAATTAATTAAATAAATATTTAATTAATTCATCCCCAAACATTCTTCTATTAATAAAATAAATTACTCAATTTATTTTAATTAATTCATTAAATCAAATTTCAATCAATTAAATAAATAAAATCAATTTATTTAATTAAAATCCCTTTTCCTCTTTTAAATAAATTAAATAAAACATTTATTTAAGTCATTATCCCCACCCCACTTGCATTTTCCTACAAATGCAACTTGCACACATTTATTGAAATAAATGAATTTTTATTTTAATAAAATCATATTTTCCCTCACCCACCAAATCCACTTGCAAAATCTAATCCCCTTCTAGATTCTTCTAACCCCTTCCTAATTAGTCTAATCCATCCCCTAATTATTGTCACATTCCTAAGCAAAGGGAAGTCACTTCTCAAAGCCTAAAAGTCTTGGATAACCATTGAAGGTTTTCAACCTTCAACCACCAAAAACCCCAAAGTCTTTGAAAACCATTAAAGGCTTCCAACTTTCAACCACTTAATCCCCAAAGTCTCCAAAAACCATTAATGGTTAACCCAAACCCTCCCACATGGTTAAAACATTTGTTTTGACTCAACCTCTATCCAACCCAAGGGTCTCATCAAGCATTTAATGCTTTGACCATGATTATCTCTTAATCATTTGCACAAAGGTTTATCCTTGCATTAACTCCTAATCCAGTGGGTAATCCTAATTTAGGCTTGACTCTTAGCCTTTAGATAACCATGAGGTCTTCTCAGGCCTTTAATGCCTCCAACTTCTTCTTTCAACCCAACCCTATGTTGACATTTGTCACCATTTCATTGGTGTCAATTGTACACATGGATTCCCAACTTTCAAGCTTGACCCTTGATTAAACATTTCAATCCTGGCCATCCATTGCTCCATTTTTCCTATAAATAGAGCCCATTCCTTCATAATCCAGATCCTGAAAACTTGTAAGCATTTAGACTATAGCCATTTTAGAGAGCATTTAGCATAGCATAACTAAATCTTGTCTTTTTGGTAAAATCAATCATTTTAACATTAAAAATAGCTTTTTATTTCATGTTTGGAGCTATTCTACAAATCTCAATCCTCCATAAGCATCCATAGTGCAAAAAAGCTGCTGAGAGCTACACTATTTTGGAACTTGGAGAGGAGAGGAACAAGGGAGAAGGAGCTAATATCATGTTAAGAGATAGTTGGAGATATCTCATTGTCTTACTTCTTTAGTTAGATTCATTAGCATGCTTTTAGTGTCTCTCTTGGAATGCCTTCATATGTTTTAGTTTTTGATTGACTAACTCTAACGTCTTGTGTGTTTTGTGTTGTTTGATCATAAACTAACATTGTGCCATTTAGGAGGGCATCATTTGGTGAACCCGACGTGAATCGAACACGCAACCTTCTGATCATTTTTTTATGAAATTAACATTTTGCTTGTTGAAATTGCCACACAGGTCGCGCTTCGGCGCTATTGAACTCGTTTTAGCGCTATTGAAAATTTTCTTTTAGCGCTATTGACCCTAAAATAGCGCTATTAAAAATGTTTCAGCGCTATTGACAACATTCTAGCGCTATTGTCACTGTTTCGGCGCTATTGACACACTTCTAGCGCTCTTGTTTTCTCGGGATTTTCTTTTCTTTCAGCGCTACTGTTTAAATTAGCGCTTCTGCTCACGTAGACTAGCGCTATTGTATTAATCAGCGCTTCTGTAAAAACACAGAATAGCGCTATTGCGACAGAGTGTCGCCCAAATGGACTTGTAACCGAAAAATCAAGAATTAGGCTTGTGGAAGCCCCCCTCTTTGAGCATCGATTTTATTAACTTATTTCTTTTGTGCAGGTTAAACAACACAACAAAAATCACAAAAAAAATTTCATTTAGTGCTTAAAAAGAACTTAAAAACACAAAAAAAAAAAAGAAAAAAAAAAAAAAAGAGTTTTTCATTGTTTTCTAGTTAGGCCTCATTTTTATTTGGTGCTTAAAATCAACAAAACAAACTTTCTTTCTTGCATCAATTGGGACTTAAAAATCACAATCCACACTTCAAATTTCTGGTGCAGTAAAAAGAACAATCCACTTGTCTTTATTTTTGGCAAAAACAAATTTTCCTTCATGCAATCGTGTTTTTCATTAAGTTGACCTGGACTTTCAACTTCTAGATTACAAAACATATTACTTTGAAGTTAAAATGAACACCATGGCTGTTGGAGCAACATCTCCAAATAGTTAGATCATCTTTGCAAATGTTGGATTAAAAAGAACAAGTGAATTTCGTGTTTGGCACGCTTGTGCACAAAAGTCAGTCGAGTGGACCTACTTCTAACACACACTATCCTCTCCCTTGGCTTTCGTGGTCCTAGGTGCAAGAGAAAAGTGTTAGTAACACTCAAAATTTTATTTTTTAAGAGAGGCCTGCCAAGGGATCGATACTCTTGGGAACGACCTCGAGCGGTAAATCCTTCGAGCCGCTATAGAAATCAGGTGAGAGCGAAAGCTGTAGCCTTGGGTATAGCTGTTCCTACAGTGTAACTGGCCGAAAGGACAAATGGGCCCCACCACCAGTTACAAGGCTCTTAAGTGAGTCACTGCAGAATGTACTTATGTCCAAAAACATCGAACATGACTAAACACCTTTAAGTAGTAGCCCACCTGTTCTATTGATTGAGGATATTTGAGGTATAATTTAGTGCAAGAGCATAGATGGTTTTGCTCCCAAGATACTCACCATACATATTTCCTTGAGTAGAAACATAGCTTTTTGAAAGGTCACTTGTGGCTTGATAAAAGTGGTGACTCCCCCATCATAGGGATCATCTATTTGTTATGCTCGTGCAAGACTTAGTATATCACATCCTTACCTGCCACGGCGGGATTCATAAGGTATGTAGTACCAAAGTCGAAGAAATATCAAGATGTGGGCTAAATTTATCACAACTGGCCATTTGACCTTAGGGATAAAGAGTGTTTGAAGTATGTTCGTTTTACAGACCTAGTGCGAATTGAGCCGACTTCAGGCTTTGGAAATACATCTTAAAATACATCTAAAGGAAGGGTCAAAAACAAGTCCAAGAATTGGGTTGATCTAGACCCATACTCATTTGTGCCTTTGAGGCTACAATCTTGTGTTTGTGTGCTTGCTTTGTTTTCTTGTCAAAGAAAAATCAGAAAATCAATCCCAAAAACATAGTATTCATCCAACATCTATCAAAACAAACAAAAATACCAAAAACAAAGTACAAACAACAAAGAGTCAAATTTTATGACCATTCTTCACATCTTGCGAAAGAAGAAGTGTCATCAGAATATCACCTTGAAAAGGAGACCACTAAGCTCAAAGGCTTTAATCAAAAGGAGGAAATTCTTCTATCTCAATAGACAAATTTTTGTCTCCCATAGAGTCTTTCTACATCACATGCATCTCTATCTTCAAGGTAAAACAAACGAGTTTGATTCAGAATCATTGAACCGCAGAGCTTTTATGCAATATAGAGCTTTCAGTTATCACAAAAATCAAGGAGGAAAGATTAATCCCAACTTCTTCCCAAACATCTGTATCACCTACAACATAGCTCGAGAAGTGCCACCAACGCCCGAAAGGGAAGAGATAGAGTTTGTCCCATTTGTGACACAAAGTTTTTATTGAAGTTGAAAACACTTTCATCCATCATCTCACTCATACATCATCACTTCATCATCAATCCATCCCAACTCTCAAAACATTAAGAGGTTCTTGTCCCACGATTCCTTTTTAGATATTGCTTGAAATCAAACACAGCACATCACTTTTTAGATTGTTTCTACATCTAGGATAAGCTCATCCTAAGAAACACATCTACGCAGGTTAAAACTAGTTCATGAGTGAATCCTCTCATTGCTAGGTAGTCAAAATCTGTAACACGTCTCAGATTTCTCTACACCTTATCACATCCAAACTCCTCAAAACAAACAAGCAATTCAAAAAAAGAATTTCGGTTACATCTACCTTAAAGTGCTAGAGATCCTCATACAACACAAATCACCAACCATCAATCTTTCATTTCATCGACAACTCATCATCATCTTCAATCAACTTCACACAAAACTTGCAAAAAAAATGGCTCAAACCCGATCACGGTCAAGGCAACGAAAAATAGAAATTGAGGAAGAAGAGGACAACCTCAATGAATTTCAAGAAGCACTTGGAGGAAATGTGAATGACGAAAACCCAAGTACTCCCACTCCTTCAACAATCGAAAGGGTTCAGCATAACCCTCATTTTAATAGATTATTTGATGAAATATTAAGGAGCAATGCGGATGCTCACTTTTTAAGACTCGCTCAAGAAGGAGCCAAACTCCCCTCAGACTTTGATCTTGCCCAATTAAGACAAGCATCAGAAAGACAAAGTCGCCATGAGGAGGAAAGAGGTAGAAATCACATCAGATATAACATCCCTCGAGGTAACCCACCACCTCCTCCTCCAAATGAAATGGAGATGTTGCGGCAACAAGTCGAGAATCTCGCCCAACAACTTCATAGTGGTGTTAAGACCAATCAATTCTCACTTAACGACATCTGTCCCTATCCGTTTGATAGGAATCTTTATATGCCACCCTTTCCACGCGGGTTTGAAACACCCAAATTTGAAAAATATAGAGGAAAGGGGGATCCCCGTGATCATGTCCGAGAATTTCATTCTGCTTGTCTTGAAGTGGCTTATGAGGACACATACCTAATGCGCCTTTTTCCCCAAAGCTTGGGAGGAACAACCACATCATGGTTTTCCCGACTTCCAGGTGACATTAGAACATTTGAGGAACTCATCCAGAAGTTCCTATCTCATTACTCTTATAACATTGAACGCGACATCACCATGGCTGATCTGTGCAATACCAAACAAAAACCAGGTGAACTATTCTCAGTATTCCTGCAACGATGGCGCCAAATGTCTAGCAGACGTTCTCTTCAGTTACCTGAACGAGAACTAGTGGAAATTTTCATTTCCAACTTAAACGAAGAAATGGAATTTCACTTGGATGTCAAAGATACAGATTCTTTTAACGATATGATCACCAAAGGTATAAAATGTGAACGAGCACTCATCAAGAAAGGACTCATCAAAATCTTTAATGAACCAAAAGATGGTCCTCGCCCGCGCTTCAATAGTGATAAACCAAACTTCTGGAACAAGAATAAAAATATCGTCAATGATGGGGTTGTGGATGCTCGAACTATCCAAAATGCACAACCTGTGGTTCGATTTGCAGGACAAAATCCTCCACCTCAAAATAACACAAATGTTCTTCCTAATCAAGGTCGCATCACATCTCATGATGAACCAAGACCCTGTCCACAAAAACAAAAACGCACATACACTCCCTTAGGGGAACCCATTGAAACGGTGATGCGACAACTTATTTCTCAGAATTTGATCACTCTACCTAAGTTATCAAATTATGAGCCCCAAGTCAAACCAGCATGGTGGAAGGATACTGAACATTGTGAGTTCCATCAAGGAAGAGGACACAAGACAAGTAATTGTCACCGATTGAAAGATCTCATTCAAGATCTTATTGATCGAGGAGAAATTGAGATTGAAGGACATGATACGAAAACGACCAATAATGATCATCAGATGTTCAAGAATCCACTTCCATCGCAAGATCAAAGGGGTCCTTCCACTTCCAGACGAGGTCCTGATACCACTGATTATATGCAAGCTGCATATAATTACACTGTCAATCACCTCTATGATGCTAGTGAACAAATTGCAACTATCACCTTCAAAAATCCCACCTCAAATTGCAATGTTGTTACGCGTCGCGGCAAAGTTACCATCAAGGCAGCTCCACAAGGCACCACCTCCGTCCCAAAGCAGTACAATCTTGTGGAACAATTAGACAAAACCCCTGCGCTCATTTCCATTTTAGAGCTATTACGCCTGTCACCCTCTCATAAAACAATCTTGGATCAAGCACTCCAAGAAGCGTCAGTCCCTGCAAACCTTAATACGGACCAATTTCAAGCCATGGTTGGAAATCTAAAGTCATCACCTTGTCTCACTTTTTCCGAAAGTGACAACTCTTCTTTCCAACAACCTCATAATGCTTCGCTACACATTGAAGGCTTTGTCAACCAACACAGGATCAAGCGAGTCTTGATTGATAATGGAGCAGGCCTAAACATTTGTACACTACAGTTGGTCACAGCATTGGGATATGCAATAGAATCAGTGGATCCTCGCAAGAAGATCACCATCAAGGCCTATGATGATGCAGAGCGCTCATCCAAAGGAGCTGTGGTACTACCAATCCGGGTTGGCCCCCTGTGATAAAGCATATCATTTGTCAGGTTCTGGACCTTCCTCTGCCATATAATCTATTATTAGGGAGACCTTGGATACATGCCATGCAAGCTGTTCCATCTACCTACCATCAATGTATCAAATTCCCACATAATGGTACAGAGATCACAATCCTGGGCGATGCAAATCACTTTGCATTTTGCCATAATATTAGCCATCAACCAGAGATTACTGTTCCTAATAATCGGGAAGCCATTTCCTCCACATCATATGTAAATCCCGCTTCTCTTGCCAGTTCGAACATCCCTATACCCAAGCAAGAAAAGCTTAAGATGAAAGTCGCAGAGGAAGGTCCCGGGGAATATAACTTGAGTCAGCTCTTTTGTGTGGGACAGATGCCCGCTTCTCCTAGAACGCATGGTAAACCCCAGCAGTTGCTCCAAAAATCCATAGTCACGCCCGCATGTGCTTTGACGCCTTTCGTCCTTGGAAAGAGTCAAGAGGAAGAAACACAAGATGAGGACCTAGCGGACTGGATCTATAAAGATCCCGTTACCACTGATAAACCGCAAGATATGCTTCCTACGAAACAGTATGGTAAAGGCCTCCTCATTATGCAAAGAATGGGGTATGATGGTCAGAGTGCTTTGGGATCCTGCAAACAAGGACGACATGAACCTCTGCTACCAGAATTCAAGCCCAAAGGTAATACAGGCCTAGGCTTTGAAAAAGAAGTCCTTCCTAAACTCAGATTCAAAGGAAAACCCAGCAAACCATTTTGCCCACCTACTGCAAAGAGGACACCTTTCATAATCAAAGCACCATCAAACATTATCCCCACTGCCCCATCGAGGCTCACAACCCCACCACAACCATCTACAATACCAATCATCCCACCAAACGAACCAGTAATCCCATCAATAACACCAATAGCAGCAACAACTATATTGGAACCCGCAGCAGCATCTATGGCACCAGCCCTTCCAACAGAAGTTACTAAATCAACACTGCCGATACTTCCAGTGACAAATCCTTTAAATCCCATCACGGTTCATGCAGCACCGATCACTACAAAGATACATAAACCAATCATGCCTGCAGTATTTAACTCCAAAGACATCCCAGTATGGTATAGCAATCGGATGCTGGAGAGTGATTCAGAGACCGACTCACATGAGTGGGAATTCGATTCAGTGCAACTTAATACTTCAGATGAGGAAGACACATCACCACCTCCGCCATGCAAAGACATTCCTGTTTACGGAGAAGCACAGATAAAGACCACTTGGGTACCTGAGCTGGAAACATCTTCCACAGACCCTACGTCTCATCCTACGCCGGATTCTGATAGGGAGAGTACCATCAACGACCTTCACCACACTGTCTTAACCCTCACTGATACATCTCCCGCACTTAACTTAATCGATGAAGTAATGCCCATTATCCACCCTGAACTCATCGAATGGAACCAATCAAATCCCCCATGTCTTGACCTCTTCCAGAACGATGAGGCTATCATTGACTTTTTAGAATTAAGGGATAATCTACCAAGTGGGGATCACAAAGCTGGATTCGCCATTGAACTTAATAGCGCAGCATACTTCGAGGCGGATGCCAAACCCTTCAGCTGCAAAAATATAACAATAAAACATGGATCTTCTAGTGAAAACCACACTGTGGCACTATTTGATCCGACAACAGTAAAAAGAAAGAGCGTATCCAACGGTGAAAACCTCTCTGAGGCACTTGAGGATGAAGGGTTTGACATTCTCCCTACAAGCACACAACAGGAACGATCCACGATTCTTATCGAGGAAACCAATGAATACAATGTGGGGACTCCTGAAAATCCTCATATTATACATCTAGCATCTCTTCTCACTCCAGAGGAACAACCTCAATTCATAGAGTTCTTCCAGAAGCGTCAGATCAACTTCGCATGGTCATATGCAGACATGCCTGGGCTTGATCCTGATTTAGTCATGCATCACCTCACCGTAGCAGAAGGAGCCAAACCTGTCAAGCAGAAGCTTCGTAAGATGCATCCTCAAATTGCAGTGCTAGTCAAAACAGAACTCAAGAAACTCCTAGATGTTGGTTTCATTAGACCAATTGATTATGCAGAATGGATCTCCAACATCGTGCCAGTTGGCAAACCAAAAGGGGGAATCCGCATTTGTACTGACTTCAGAGATCTAAATAAGGCCTGTCCTAAGGATGACTTCCCCTTACCAAATATCGACATCATAGTGGATCTGACAGCAGGACATGCCATGCTTTCACTCATGGATGGCTTTTCAGGATACAATCAAATAAAGATAGCACCAGAAGATCAACATAAGACAGCCTTCACCTGTCCATGGGGCACATATTGCTGGAATGTAATGCCCTTCGGTCTAAAGAATGCAGGAGCGACCTATCAACGAGCAATGACCACCATCTTCCATGACATGATGCATACTATGATGGAAGATTATGTGGATGACTTACTAGCAAAATCACTCACTAGAGATGGACATCTCCACATCTTAGATAAAATCTTTGATAGACTGGAACAATACCATGTTTGACTCAACCCAAAGAAATGTGTCTTTGAAGTGACCTCCGGGAAGCTTCTAGGATACATTGTCTCAAGCAAAGGCATTGAGGTTGATCCAGCAAAGGTTAAGGCAATCATGGACATGCCACCTCCAAAGAATATCAGTCAGCTAAGGACACTACAAGGACGGCTTCAATCCATCCGAAGATTCATTGCACAATTGGCTGATAAGTGTCACCCATTCACACACTTGCTACACAAGAACATCCGCTTTCAGTGGGATGCTAGATGCCAACAAGCATTTCAGACGCTTAAAGACTATCTCATGAATCCACCATTGTTGATGCCACCAGATCCAAGTAGACCGTTGTTACTTTATATCTCAGCAACAAGTACAGCATTAGGTGTATTATTGGCACAACATAATGCAGAAGGCAAAGAGTGTGCTGTTTACTACATCTCTCGCACACTGGTTGGCTATGAACTCAATTACACACCTATTGAGCGAGCTTGCCTAGCAGTAATCTTAGCAGCCACTAAACTGAGGCACTATCTGTTGACACACAAGGTGCAACTCATTGCAAAGATTGATCCACTCAAGTACTTACTCAGCAAAGCAGCATTGACAGGTCGCTTGGCCAAATGGGTAATGATTCTAAGTGAATTTGATATTGAGTATGTGGACCGTAAAGCTATCAAAGGTCAGGTTATTGCAGATCAGTTGGCCGATGCACCTCTCATAGGTAATCATCCTCTCATTTCCAATTTTCCAGATGAAGAGATATTCATGATTACAGAAGCACAGTCATGGAAATTATACTTTGATGGTTCATACACTAGGCACGGCTCGGGGGCAGGCATTCTGTTTATCACACCTCAAGGTGATAGCATCCCGAAGTCTTACAGGCTCACATTTCCATGCACAAACAACATAGCAGAGTATGAGGCCTTGATCACAGGACTCAGATTAGCCATACAATGGAAATTAAAAGAATTGCAAGTATATGGCGATTCCCAACTAGTCATTCGACAAGCAACAGATGAGTATCAGACCAAAGATGATAAACTCATGCCATACAAGCAAATGGTGGACAATCTAAAGACATCATTTACTACTATCACTTTTGAGCAGATACCAAGAGATCAGAATCGAGCTGCTGACGCTATGGCTACCATCGCATCTCTACTAGATCTTCCACAGAATTCAACACGCTACGAGTTCTTGGTAGAACAGCTTTGGATTCCCGCTTATGATATCCCCGAATCCGAAATGATATGTCGCCTTGTCGGTTCTGAATCCCCATGGTACGGTGATTTCTACACCTATCTCCGCGATCACACCCTTCCTCCCGACCAATCAAATAACCAACGAAAAACCTTCATTCGCCAAACTGCTCGATATACCATTATTGCCGAAACCCTATACCGACGTAGTCTTGATGGTACTCTCCTTCGATGTCTGGAACAAGATGAGATAACAAAGGCTTTGGAAGAGGTACATGAAGGAATTTGCGGGACTCACTCAAGTGGTCCATCACTAGCCAAGAAGATCATGCGAGCTGGATACTATTGGCCATCTATGGAAAAGGATTCCTACTACTTTGTTAGGAAATGCAAGAAATGTCAAGTTCACGGTGACCTGATACATGCACCAGCTCAAGAACTGCAACCAATCACAACACCATGGCCTTTTTGTCAATGGGGTCTTGATCTTGTGGGTAAAATCCATCCATCTTCATCCAATGGCCATAAATTCATTATTACCGCCACCGAATATTTCACCAAGTGGATCGAAGCTGTTCCACTTACCCAAGTCACCGGCAAGCAGATCGCCTCATTCATCCTCAATTACATCATCTGTCGGTATGGTGTACCCATGTCCATCGTCACAGATAACGGTCTTCCTTTCAAAAATCAGGATGTCCGTGAGCTTTGTGAGAAATTTCATATCCAACACCGCTTTTCCACTCCCTATTACCCACAAGGCAATGGTCAGGCCGAAGCATCCAATAAAAACATATTGAGGATCCTAAAGAAGACAGTCAATGATGCCGGTCGTGATTGGCATGTTCAACTAAATCCAGCGCTATGGGCATATCGAACTAGCATTCGAACCCCTACAGGTGCAACTCCTTATTCATTGGTCTATGGTGCAGAAGCTATTTTGCCTATTGAGGTCGAGATACCATCATTACGAGTTTCCTTGCATAAACTCATTGATGACGAAGCATACAGAGTATCCCGTCTTCAGGACTTAGAGTTACTGGATGAGAAGCGACAAGCTGCATACAATCACCTCAAAGCCTATCAGCAGCGCATGAGCAGAAGCTACAATCACCGAGTTAGACCTCGTACATTTGAGGTAGGTGATCTTGTTCTACGAGAGAATCCTCGCAACCAACCAAACCGAGAACATCAGGGCAAGTTTGAATCAAACTGGCTCGGCCCATATGTTGTCACTGCTGTATTCGGGTCCGGGGCATATCAGTTGGCTACATCAGACGAAGAACCGCTCGCAGATCCAATCAATAGCATGCACCTCAAACAGTTTTATACCTAAGCTGTATAGAGCATCAGGCTCCCCTACATATCAGAAAAATACCAAAAACATTCAGAAAATGTCCTGAAGAAAATACAAAAACATTCAAAAAAGTAAAGAAAAATCATGCATTCAAACGGTGAACAACCACTCCGGTGGCACCTTGGGTAAGTGCGATGGTGAAAACCTGGCAAACAGGCGCCACTCGTAAAAGCAATGGCTCCAGTATCTTTCAGGCTCGTTGCGATCACATTCATGCACACACACATCCATCCATCCAAACCATGGCTTGTTATTTGATCTGCAATTAAGAAAGTACTCCATGCGTCTAGCATCCCACCTTTTCATAGTCAGGTCTACAAACTGGGGGCAATACCCTTACCCTCGTGATGGAAGTGGATTCTACATTGTCTTATATGATTCATTAAGTTCTTCATTCAGGCAATCATCAGAAAATATCAAAAACATTCAAAAATGTCTCGCAAAATACCAAAAACATTCAAAAACAATACAAAATCCAAAAACATCAGAAACCCATCAAAAATCAAACAAAAACATGGCAAATACATTATACATACTCATCCATGCAGATACCAAAACAAGCATTGATAAAATACTCACAAAATGACCACTTACCAAACGACCACACAATCCACATCAACAATCAAACTGTCTTCAACAAGGATGCATCCTTCCTTACCAAAACAAAGACAAGATGACGTTTTCTTTGACAAGAAAATTTTGTTTAAGCTATCAAATACTTGGTTTATTAGTGAGTACAATCATTTGTTTATCTGTATCGGAATCTTTTAGCATTGTTTTGTATCGTTTGCGCATTATTTCCGATGAAGTTCTGGGGCATGTACTAATGGTGTCTACGTGGGAAGTTCACTAAGTTACGTGATCATATGCAAAATGCAGTCATAGATCACTACAGCTTGCTGACTACAGCGTATACCTCGACCATATGAGCATGAACCATTACCAAGGATCCTTATTCTTTATTCTTTATGTATATATTGTTTGTTTGCAGGTACAATGCTCTTCCTTTGGTTCCTCTTCCTCCAATTTGGATAAAGGTTTTATTTTCTTAGTACGGTATGCACTTGTCTCAGGATCTGATCAGCCTAAGATCAAGGAGGACGATCCAAGTCATGCACGAAAGGAGATAATCCTTGTCTGTTCTGCAAGCAATACTCAGGTCAACTTGATCCATTATATCAAGTTGCTTGTATTAACTTGCTATATAAAATCCATGTAAGAAATACTCTAGTCATCTTGAATCTTTATGTCAAGTTACTTGTATTCTCTTCCAACATTTTAAAAGCTCAATGATGAAAATAGAGCACTATGGATCGTCATTCCATCTCATCTGTATATATTGCATTTCGTTGCATTCCACCCATCCATACATTCATAATAGCTACATATCATGCATACATAGTCATAATAATGCATACTCTATTTTCCTCTTCTTCCATAGGAATGAGTCATAAGTTTTCCATTTCTTCTATCTAACATTGAACCCCCCCCCTCACCCTCCCCATCTCGATAATCAACATCACATACCCTACATCGTTTCTCAATCAACCCAATCAAGCCACGTTCATCACCATCCATCTCTAAATAGGAGGGATTGTGTTTCCTATCCTAAGTCATCCAATAAGCCAAGCAAGTTACTCTGTCTGCACAGGTACATTGACTCACACACACCTAGACTATCAACAGATACTCTGATCAAGTATCTTCGGGTCTCAACAGGTAATCGATTATGGCAAACCTAGACTACAACAAGCATTTATCATAATGACCTAGTCTCAACGGGGTTGCCATGATTCCCCACAACCATCCATCACACGCACATACTATCAATTGATCAACCAATCAAACACAATCACATCGGACAATTACATCAATTGTCTACGTCTCAACGAGTATTTTGCTTCATATACCTTGACTTCATCGGGCAATTACATCTATTGTCTAAATCACATCAGGTCACTTTGATTCACTTACTCAGACTTTATCATGTCCAAGCGACCAACTGACATCAACTGTCACGCTTTGACTTGACTGGGGCAATTAAACCGATTGCACCAGATTGTCTAACCAATTTTGATCAATTGTATAGCATCAATCCAAACCCCACACTACATCTGCTATGTATCTCTTGCATGACCTCAGGGTACTCGCTGGCTTGTTGTTTCTCCGTATTCACTCTATTTTTCTTCCATTCTTTCACTATTGTTGCTAATTTCTTCTATTCTACCTCCCCTCCACTTTTCATTCTTTTTCGAGAGATCGCCCGATTTTTCGAAATTTTTCGGCCCATCTCTCGAGGGGGCATACCACCCATTAAATTTACATTTTATGGGGCATTTCTCCACACCTATTTTTCTTTCTTTGAAACAATGCGATAAACCGCACCGTCTCAAAGAGGGGCAAATGTAGTCACACAAATCTGTCCAGCTTAATTAAATAAATATTTCGTATTTATTTGATTAAAAATCCACTAACCATCAATTAATTAAATAAATATTTAATTAATTCATCCCCAAACATTCTTCTATTAATAAAATAAATTACTCAATTTATTTTAATTAATTCATTAAATCAAATTTCAATCAATTAAATAAATAAAATCAATTTATTTAATTAAAATCCCTTTTCCTCTTTTAAATAAATTAAATAAAACATTTATTTAAATCATTATCCCCACCCCACTTGCATTTTCCTACAAATGCAACTTGCACACATTTATTGAAATAAATGAATTTTTATTTTAATAAAATCCTATTTTCCCTCACCCACCAAATCCACTTGCAAAATCTAATCCCCTTCTAGATTCTTCTAACCCCTTCCTAATTAGTCTAATCCATCCCCTAATTATTGTCACATTCCTAAGCAAAGGGAAGTCACTTCTCAAAGCCTAAAAGTCTTGGATAACCATTGAAGGTTTTCAACCTTCAACCACCAAAAACCCCAAAGTCTTTGAAAACCATTAAAGGCTTCCAACTTTCAACCACTTAATCCCCAAAGTCTCCAAAAACCATTAATGGTTAACCCAAACCCTTCCACATGGTTAAAACATTTGTTTTGACTCAACCTCTATCCAACCCAAGGGTCTCATCAAGCATTTAATGCTTTGACCATGATTATCTCTTAATCATTTGCACAAAGGTTTATCCTTGCATTAACTCCTAATCCAGTGGGTAATCCTAATTTAGGCTTGACTCTTAGCCTTTAGATAACCATGAGGTCTTCTCAGGCCTTTAATGCCTCCAACTTCTTCTTTCAACCCAACCCTATGTTGACATTTGTCACCATTTCATTGGTGTCAATTGTGCACATGGATTCCCAACTTTCAAGCTTGACCCTTGATTAAACCTTTCAATCCTGGCCATCCATTGCTCCATTTTTCCTATAAATAGAGCCCATTCCTTCATAATCCAGATCCTGAAAACTTGTAAGCATTTAGACTATAGCCATTTTAGAGAGCATTTAGCATAGCATAACTAAATCTTGTCTTTTTGGTAAAATCAATCATTTTAGCATTAAAAATAGCTTTTCATTTCATGTTTGGAGCTATTCTACAAATCTCAATCCTCCATAAGCATCCATAGTGCAAAAAAGCTGCTGAGAGCTACACTATTTTGGAACTTGGAGAGGAGAGGAACAAGGGAGAAGGAGCTAATATCATGTTAAGAGATAGTTGGAGATATCTCATTGTCTTACTTCTTTAGTTAGATTCATTAGCATGCTTTTAGTGTCTCTCTTGGAATGCCTTCATATGTTTTAGTTTTTGATTGACTAACTCTAACGTCTTGTGTGTTTTGTGTTGTTTGATCATAAACTAACATTGTGCCATTTAGGAGGGCATCATATATCACTATTTAAAGACACTAAATTATAGAAAACATACATGATCAATTGAAGGGCTTACTATTTGAGGAATCCTTTGCCATTTCTTTTGGAAACAAAAGTTGAAATCCGGCATGTTCTTATGACTATGAGGAGCCCTCTTAATTGTGGTTATTTGCTCTACTAAATACAAATGGTTCGATTTGTTTTCAAAAAGCATAACTCATCACCCAAATGATCCCAAGTGCCAATTGTGTTCACCCTTAAGAACTTGAACCATTGAAGGGCCTTTCCTTTCAAAGAAGTTGCAAGCAATCTAACAACAACATTCTCTGTAGTAATATGGTGAACTGTACATAGGTTAGCTACAACTTTTTTGTGTTCAAGAGGCATTGTTTGGTCTTGAATGATGAAGAATGAGATACTCTTCAAGGTTGTTGATGATGTCTATTAATGTCCTAGGTTTCCTAGTTATAATGTCATTAGTTCACTTGTTCTTTCTACTTAATAGACTTTTGTTAGACTTGTTATATACTTAATTACCTTTAAAAGACCATATTATTGCTAACTATAATACATATATCTATGGTATATTGATATTAATATTTTATGCATTTTGATGGATGTTATATTGTTTAATGTCATGAATGATGATTCATATGGATTATTATTATTGTTGCACTAACATGGCACAAGAAATATGAAGTTCCTTGTAATCAGTATGTTGTCAGTACCCCTGTTTCATCCATAGTCAAAGGAGATGAAGTAATGTCAACACACGTGGAGAAATAATACGAAGAAAGAGTCATGATCAAGGAAGAGTCTTTGTAGACTCCATTTCTTTAGAAGACATTGGAGAATTACTGCATCATGGAAACCATGGGGGTTATGCTCCATTACTCCTCGGTTAATGGAAGGGCCATGTCTTTGTTCTTGTGTACTGCTTAATAAAGGAGCTTGTTCTGGGATGGAATCCTATAGTGCAGATTTTTTATTTCTATTTTCTTCTTAGAATAAGTCACCTCAGTCTCAGATAAATTATGCAACAAGTGGTTTAGATTTAGTTGAAGCAAGTTAATGTTGTGCTTCCTCTCAACGCTTTAAATAAAGATGTGTTATTTTGGTCACTCAATTAGAAATAATATTGTTACAACTTTGTTTGATTTGTATCCACCAACTACTTTATTTAATGCAAATCAATTAGATTCTATTTGTGCTAGATTATTGCAAAGTTATTTTATGTTGTTCCAAATACAAGTTTGCAATGGTTGAATGATGGTTATCTTGTAAGTTAATTTCTATTATCTGAACACAAAAACCACATTCCTCAAGCATGGGCCACTTGACTCCTTTATTTTTTGTTATTTAGATGCATGCATACAATAGATAATCTTTTTCAATTCATGATTATTATTAAAGTCTTTGATTCTTAATAGTATTCAATAATATTTTCATAATTAGTTATTTGGTTGCAACTGTTGTTAATTGTTTAGATAGAGTAACAATTGTACCCATAGCCACTACTGTGTCTACTTCTATGTCACTCACAACCATTGTTGTGTTAGCTAGTTTCCATCTTTCTTCACTTATGCTTTCATAATTGAGTATATTATTTTTACACAATGATAGAACCTAGGAATCCTTTGCTACACATATAGTGCTAGTAGCATCTTTGAAGATACGTCCCTGGTTGGTAACTAAATGAGCCTCCACTTAGGTCATGCAGTTACCCCATTGAACACCTCATTTGGGTTGTATGCATGCTGATTGCAGCAACTAATTGAACATAGTGGAGACCAGTCATTTTTGGTGCCATTGTAGAGGATGGTGCTAATGTTAAGGGCTCTTGAATTTAGGATTGTTTTTAGTCATTTACTTATAAGAAATTTCCTTTTTGTTACCCTTTTCTTAGCACGTGTTGTGTTTAGCATTATGAATTATATTTTCAATAGTATCAACTATCTTTTTACTAAAAAGTGGAGGAAGATATCCTACAAGCTTGACACTTCCATTGCATGCACCAATAGAGGGATGCTAGAGGAATGTTCTTCCGAACAAAAGTAGTGTTAAAGACTCCTTGGCTTCAACGAAGGGGACAAAGATTCAATAGTTTTAACGAAGATATCAAAAGATCCATTCAATGCTTATATTGATCCAATATCTTCTGATAGCACTCAAGAAGAACCTACTTTGAAGCATTCATAAAGACAACACCAATAATGGGTGATTCCGAGGTAGAAAATCTTGATAGACCAGTCACTTTTGCATTCCCAATTACAGACCAAGAGAGGGTTGCATAATTGAAGAATATGCCTCCAAATGCCCTCCCAAACTTTTATGGCTTGGTCGCTGAAGATCCTGATACATTCTTGTTTAAGTTTGATGTACTTTGTAGAAGTTATGGCTAGGTAATTGATTCTCGTGGTTGCTTGAAATGACTATGTAACTAATGCTCACATCTTGAAGCTATTTTCAACAACCTTGAAGGACTCAACATTAAGATGGTTAATGGGGTTGGGAAGCAATGCAATTACTAGCTGGGTAGCCATGAAAAGAAAAGTTTCTACATAAGTGTCATGATTATTGCAGGGTTGGAGATAAAAGGAAGGAAGATATCTTTCAGATGTCTCAAAGAGAAGATGAACCCCTTGAAAACTAGATGGATAGGTTCCAAATTTGTTTGAAGAAATTCAAACAAAATAGGCTCTCTCTCAAGTCTATTAAATTGGTATTTCTTAGCGGAGTTAATGATGAATTCATTGGTGCACTCAACTTGATGGGTGGAAGAGATATCACACAAGCAACATTTGATGATATGTTTAGGCTTGCAACAAATTACTCTAGGTCTACCCTAAGGAAAGATAGGAATTCTAAACCGCTCTCTACCTCAAAGACATCTTCCAGTGTCTCAAGAGTGGAGCTAAGCAACCTACTCTCTAATATGAAGGAAGATATCATAGGTCACATGGAAACTTTGTTGGATACTCTTAATCTTAAAAGGAAACAAGAAGAAGCAGATGTTGCTCTTGTAGAATATTGTCCTCATTGTAGACAAAAGCAGTTCAACTCTAGATGTAAAAAGCTTTCTACCATTTCAGAAGAAAAACCCATCTGTCCAAAATTTCATATAGTAGAAGACGAAGATGGATAAATATTCTACATAGCACAATGCAAGCCATTGTAGCCAATGCAAGGTATGCCATCCGACCCATTATCTTTTAATCCTTCATTTCTTGTGGTACAACAAAATCCTGTAAATTGGAATTTTCAGCCTTGGAACATGATGCAAACCCCCTATGGCAAGGCAATACATCGAGTTGGATACCTGGATGCCTCCATATGGCTCTTGGCTACCCGAAAATCAAAATCTCCCTTATAATAAGTGGCAGGGTCCTCGAAATTTGTGGTCTCAACCATGGTGAGGAACTGCACAATGACAATAGTTGGTATTATCTACCTACAACAACAACAAAGTTTTCCCCAACAACCTACTTTAATTCCTAATATTCACCCACAATAGTCGGCCATTATGCCCAATCATAACACACATGCATCTGCTCTACCAAGAGCACTCAGCTGCCTGCTCAACCGAAACCTAATCCTAATAATAAGCCTACCCAACAAGCTTATGTCAATGAGGCGACTCAATACCCAACCTATACGGTTGAGTTAAGTGATGTACATTTACGCTCAAGCAAGACTCTCCTTGGTCCTACCACACAACAAATTATAGAGATTTTTTTATGATGAAATAGTAATAGGTCTCACTAACCAAGGACCATTGGAGCAACCACAAACATTTGTGGAATCCCTTAATAAGGACCTACCTTTTCCTAAGAGATTAGCCACATAGAAATATTCAATTCAATCTAAATTTTATCTCTTAGGACAACTGAAGAACATATATGTCAAAATACCCCTCCTCCAAGCTATTAAATATGTTCAATTTACACCAAAACCATTAGAGACTTGTGTCTTAGATGGCCTAGTAGGAAGAGACAAGACCCTATAACAATCCATGTTATTGGATAGTTGGCTGAGATTATGTTAGGAATTGTAGTAGTCCCCAAATATTTGATCTTGAGGTGCTCAAGATTGACCCCAAATTTTATTTTTTCAAATTAAAATTCTTAAACTCTTATCCTTTCTTACCAGTTATTGGGAGTTGTCTCAACACATATTTTGCACGACTAGTTGTTATGTATTGGTATTCAAAGACATTAAATGTACAAGTATTGATTTTAGTGAATATCCAATAATCATTTAATTATCAAGGAAAAGTAATTCTAGGTGCATAAAAGGAACCCATTGCATTAAAATGTACATATAGGCCATTTGCATGCTTATGTGTGATATTTTCAAATATTTTCCCTATGTCATAATGTTGATCCATCACTTGACCCTAGCAATATGACAACTTCCTCAAAGGTATTGTAGACACCTTGAATTCAACATACTAGCTTTATGAAAAATAATTAAGTCATTCTTTAATTAGTTCTCCCTTTCTATTAATTAATCATTCTTCTAATCTCGTTTTCTTCCCTTAAATTAAGTAATTAAATCAAATTGGCTTTAGTCCCCAAATTTACAACCAATTCTCCCTACTAATTTCCCATAAATTAATTAAATAAGTCATTATTTAGTCAATTTCCTTCACCATTCAACGTGAATAAATTTATTTCCTCCCTAAGGATGATTTAATTAGCCCTAGTCCCCAATTCTTCCAACTAAATTAATTAATTAATATGTACTTAATTAAATGATATAGACTAATTAATCCCCTCCTAACCTTTCTTCTGATATTTAATTCTACATCATCCTAAGTCTTTTAACGTCAATTGTTTGACCCACTAACATGGATTGACATCTAAACATTCTCTTTCTTCCATGTCTGAGAATGCTTACTCATTCCACTCTATGCTCACACCTGTGGGCATACTAACTCATCTCGCTCCTTGTTCACACATTGTGAGCATGGACGAGGTGGAGGATTCTTAATCCTCCACCTCGTCCCCTTACCTTGACTATTCTCCACCCCCTTGCTCACACATTTGAGCATGTTCTCTTAACATGTCAAGTCACCATGCTCACAAATGTGAACATGGTTGGCTTTCCACCTCATCTTCTAATATTCCCCCACTTTCTAACTTCTCCTTGCATCTCAAGATTTAGTAAAATATCCACCATTGATCTTGAATCTCTTATCTCTCGTGACAATTATCACAAGCCTAATAATCCCCTCCATGTAGTTAAGTCTTGACCATTGATTTCGTCTTTTAATCTTGGCCCTCCATTTCTCGCTTGAGAAATCTATTTAAAGGAGGCTTGCCCCTCTCATTGTTCAACTATCTTATGCTAACTACATGCTACTATTTCCATACACTGATGTTAACAAATTGGTGACGTAACTACAAAGAGCATCTCTATTCATCCAATCAGAGAACATCTCACATATCAATGGAGGTTTGATGGATATGTTATAACATTTTGCATTATTTTATTTACTACAATTTTCTCTATCATGGATGTGAGCTTTTGTTTGATTTTTTGGATTTGTATTTGCTATAAATCAATTTCTTTGTAGCTTGAAAAGGAGCCCAAAATTATTTTTAAATACCATTGTGCTTACACACAATTAGATATTAGAGGTTATAGTGAATCAAGTTGAGAAGTTTGATGTATTCTAGATCAACTTTGTATATCAAATAATTAATCTATGTTGCCAAGATTGAACTTGAGATACTTAAGATCAATCCACAAATAATTTTGAGTTTATTTTGATTCTAATATAATGAACTATTGAAAATATCATTTTTTAGACAATAGCAAATCAATTATACAAATCTTCAATTTTATATTTCAATCATCAAATTAAAAACTAAATACATATATCCTTTTTATTTATTTTCAAAAAATATTTATTTCTAATTTATTAGTCCCATTCTTCAGTTCACTAATTAAATCTTGATCAATAGTGTAATGATTGCTTGCCCCATATATATATATGGAACTTTATTCCCATACAATATTATTGTCATGATTAAATATGATAAGATGGACTTAATCAAAGTCAAAATAGATTTGAGCTTTTGGGGGAATCAATTGTTCATGGAGAAAGCTCTAACTAATCACATATAACATAATAACATTTTATGTGGGCCTAAAGAAAACACGCTCAACTCTCATCATGAAGCATATAAAATGTGTAGAGGGTAATGTTTAAGTACATTCATTAATTATTATTGCCTCGCAATCACTTTTGAGAGTTGAAAAAATAAATAATGGAATGCAATTTAAAAGGTTAATATTAATTATATATAAAAGTGTAATTAAAAATAATATTTAGTATTAATATAATTTATATAAATATTATATCTTTTATGTATTACAAATTTCTAGTCTAAAATATTAAAAACAATTTAAATGTGAAAGAAATATATATATATATATATATTTGTAATCTAAAATATTAAAAAATATTTTTTATAAATTTTCATTTTTATTTTAAAATAACATATTTTCATAGTGTACATCATCATCACTTCTTTCTAAGAATTATAAGTAGGGGAAGAGCACAAGTCACCTTCCATATTTCAATTATAGTCCATGCTATGTATGGGTCTACAGATGGGTTAGAGCCCTATGGGACTACCTCGTACTCCTTACGGGAGGACCTCCCTAACTGCACTACAAACGAGGCGTACATACCTTACCCCCTTGTGGGATTTGAACTTGTGACCTCTCTTTCAAGAGCACAAGTTCTCCACCACTAGGCCAACTCAGGCTTGAAAGCAAAAAAAATGATAACTAAAACCTCATTAATAAATTTCACATAAAACCTCATTAATAAATTTCACATATACCAATAGCTACTCACTTTAACACGAATAGTTAGCATTTTTGGATGAAAGCAAAAAAAGTGATGACTAAAAGCTCATTAATAAATTTCAAATATACCAATAGCTACTCACTTTACCACCACTAGTTAGCATTTTGGGGGTTTGCAATTTTATTGGTACCCATAACACACGACTACTAGGCATTTGTGCATTTGACAATTTAAGTGCATGGTTATTGGGGCATCTTTCACTAGGTATCAAGCCTATGAAATGACCACATTTTGACCCTTGCATGCATAACAGATCCCAATGGTTACTTCCAAGAAGCTAAAACAATAGCTATAAACAGTTAAGTCACATCCAAAAACAAAAAAAAAATATCCTAAAAATCCAATATAAAATCGTGAAAATCCAATGTACCTAAACGAATTTAACTATAACAATAAGCTTACCCTATTCATTCTTCCAATGTACTGTGATGAATTATAAATATTCATTCCCCTATAAAAAAATTATCAGAAATATACAAAAATTAATATTTATTTATTTTTAACAAAATATACCACATTCATCTCTCTTTGTATATTCTCTGAAAAATATACCTACAACACAGAATTAACCTTCCATTAAAATTTCACATTCCTTAAAACAAATTCCACAGAACTGAGTGAGCAGCCTAAGGGACTATTTGAATTCGGGTCGTTGGGCTACACAAAAACATACTAGAGTTTCATAGATGTGGACCTGCAAGTATTGAGTACTGCATCGCAGGGAGTGAATGGGGATCTCCCATGCCTTTGCAGCCCAAACCACAAATACTTGAGCATAAAATTTACACCATCATGTTCAATATTAAAAAAAAAATTACAGCATCATGATTTTATCCCAAAAAACAAAACATCCATGAAAACACAATCAATGAAGCTAATTTGTTTTTTTCAATAAATGAACAACATCATGGGCATCATGATATGAATATCTTATGTCAGATGCAAAGGACAAATATGTCTGCTACCTGAGATCAGGAAGAGATTTTACAGAGTTCATCTACTCCTTACAGACACAATTATTTTGTAGAGTACCTATTCTCCATCTACAAAGCCAGAAGATTTCTCACTATGACAGGGAAACACTGTACATAACATTACAATATCTGTTCCATTCCACACAACAATAGCAAACAAATAAAAAAATGAAGTAAAGACTACCAATATTCTGCAATCTACTGTAGTTTGCACTCCCTTGCATCAGATCTCCCCAGTATGATACCTAAATCTTACAAAATCCTTAGCATTCTCCATGTCCTGGCTCCAAAACTTCCATTTATTACCTTTCAATCACTGGATCTGTAACCATGCACCATTTCATCTCTTTTTCTCTGCACTGACATTATACTCATATGTACCACTTGAAGATCTTGAACTTGACACTGAAATCACACTTGGAATCTGTACTGGTGGAGGCCTTTTTGGTCTTGGAAATGACAGCAGGAACCTGACTGCACTTCACTTTGATTTTAATCTTCTGGGTCTTCCATTTCCCCAGCTTGGCTCTGATATGGGAATCTAGATTAACGTCCACTGTCATCTTCCCCTTTGATTGAGCTGATTTGAGCTTTGTGGCATCTGATGCAGCAAGCACTGAATCTTGGGTTTTGAGATCAGCCTTGACAATGGTGGTGTTCTTCTTCCCCTGGAAGAAACCAGGGACAGACCCATCTGCCAGATCTGCATCACCTGATGAGATCTGAACATTGAAATCATCATAATCAAATGTGACCTTCTTATTGGGATTCTTAGCAGTTAACTGCAGGAGGATTTCAGATGCGAGATGGGTACTCTTGGTAACACTCAATTTGGAGATCTGCAATGAACTCACTGAAAACTTGGGCTCCTGGGGCCTGTAAAGCAGCCATAACACAGCAGCAGCAATGGCCACAAGCAAAATCAGAATGACTATAATTGCAGTAATCCAGAGGCAGCACAAGCAGCCCCTGCTTCTCTTCGGCTTTGCAGGCTGTGGTCTGTATCGGGGCAATGAAGCTCCATAAGCCTGACCCTTAGTGTAAGCTCCATTCAGATTCTGTACCCCTGGCCTGTTTGCAGGATATACTCTGTCAGTCATGGCTTCCACTCACAGATCAACAGGAAGCAGGGGGATTAGTACAAACTATTAACTGTTCCCACTAAGTAATCCGCGCTATTATACTCCTAATAGCATGAAATCCTTAAAACCCAAGAGAAAAAAGTGAGTTCCCTTGAATCTACAGATCACAAAACACCACAAGAAATAAGCTGGCAATTGCTTGGCTTTCGGGGGTTTTCAGATGGAACTGGGGCACTAAGATTTCTGGTGGAAAAGCAACAGCACACCCGATTTTTGACGCTGTAAGATTCCTCCCACCTATTTATTTCTTTCCCCAGATTTTGATTGCTTTGAGTAGAGGATTTATCTCGAGGAGTACCATTTTTTAATCTCTGGGTCTATTTAGCAACTACCCAGTACCCGGTTTTCCGGTTTTCACTCACCCAATCTGTTTGAACATCATCAAAACTAAAAAAGACATTTAGCTTTACTCAATTATTAATTCACTGACTGAATTGTCAATATGCATGAGTTAAGAGAAGAGACAAGGGAAAAAGGTGCTTAATAATTAGGTGCTTAATAATTCAGAGATTCATTACTTTCTTGGCATGAGATGGGACGTCAATCAAGACTGTAATTTTGATTATGTGAGGGACTTAGAATCTTCCATTCTCTTCCAGGAAGGTCTATTTTGTTTAGGTCATTTTAACCATTAATAATAACAATTATTAGATTAGTTGCAGAGACTATTTAGAATCGATTATATTATTGTTGGGTATACCACGTTGAGCATGAAAGGAGGTTAAAAGTTATTTTTATAGAATTATGGTTATTTTATTATTTTAAATTAAAAGCAGGTAGAGTGAAATTGTATTTATAAATAAAATCAAAGTATTATTATTAGATATGAAAAGTTTTAGAATGGAACATAAGTCCAAATAAAATTTGGTAATCTTAAAAAAATATTTGATTATTATAAGTAATTATAAATTTAAAGCTTTGAGTATCTATATATATTATGAAAACAATTGGACTGCATAGATATCATCATCATATCATATCAGCATCTCTCCTTTTATAAATAAATAGATTACAATATGATGAGTAAGTGGAATATACTTATTATTATTAATCAGTAAATATATAAAATATATATATTCTTTATTGAAAATGAATTAGTAAATTATTGTATTAATGTCTCTTTCTTTTTATTGAACACTATTGAAATTATGATGAGCAAAAAATAAAATCACCAAAATTAAAATAAATAAACATTAACATGCATAAAATCTTATTAAAAACCACAAAAATTTAGGAAATGGTTGGTAGAAGATACTCAAGGAAGTAAATGGCAATTTATCATGGAATGCACAACTTATGAGGATATCCGTACGTAGTATGAGAACAACTTGAAGGTTGACAACACGCACCAGTTATTTGATGAAACTAGGATTAACCAAACTACTAGCTTCCACGTTGTTCCAATTATTGTTCACTCCTTGCTCACCCAACCCCCCAATTACTAACTTTAAATAAACCAAAAAAATCATCAAAATCCAATGTACCATTTAAGATCTTGAGTGTACAAAATTAACTATAACAACTACTTATACACTTACCCTCATGAACGTCATTAATATCATTCATTTTCGTTCATTCATGTCATAAAAAGCCCAAACAAAAGTGTTCAAATATACTCTAGAAAGCATTTAACTGCACGCCCAGGTGTCTCTTGCACAGTTCTATTGACTATTAAAGCATGGTCAGTACACCTTAGGGAATTATGTCAGAACATTCATTTCCATCAATTTGAATATAGAACAAAAATGGTTTTCTGTGAATTTGGATTGAGTTTCATGATAATTTGATAGGGTAATGTGAAATTGCCAGCAAAAGCCAAGTAAGCACAGCAAACTGGGCACCGACAGTTCGATAGTTTGTTTTCGTTGATGCATGGAAAATATAATAAAAATTGATAGGTGTGCCTGAAAATGCAAGCATTGAATCGCTATTATATGTGATGGTCCAACAAAACAAATGAAGTTGACAGTATAGCACCAGCCAATGAGTTGCAATCATTCCCAGTTGGAATCCACTCCAACAGCCTGTAGTTGGAATATCTAAGAAATAACGTCGGTTCAAGCAAGTGTTATTTTGCATGTGACTTTCTAACAAAGGTTTGAAAAAGATGTATGGGCCGTGTGGGGCATCTGCTTTCACAATCACTGGCCTTTTCAGGGCTTGATTAGCTCAAACGTGAGGAAACTGAATACCTCATGCATGCTTCTTTACCATGATTTCTGTTGGAGTTACTTTCTTTTATTTTTTATCATTGTCAAGGTAGGAATTATAGTGATTTATAAATCAATTGATAGTGATTTATAAGGTTTGATTTATAGGAATTATTTTAATTTGATACAAATTTTATTTTATTTTGATTTATTTCAATTGATAGTGATTCATATATATTAATATGTATGAAAGATTTACAATCATATATAAAGGTAATGAAAAGTAGCAACTATTGCATTACACTATCATCTAAATAGACTATATTTGTATGCACATTACATATACAAAATTCATAGTTAAAATCTTGAATATAAGTCATCATAACTGAAAACATATTGAAAATTGAATACCACAAATTCTAACATTGGAACCAGATACCCCAATCATGTCGAAAGGACCACGTTGACGCTTGCACAGGGATCCCACATTACAAGATTTGAACAAAATCCCCACCCAGAACATGACGAAATTTGCAAGAAAGGGACTAAAACCAAAACCCAATCAATAGCTAAATCAGATTCAATTAATTAGTGTGTTAAGAATAATTGAATTCAAAGACAAAGGAAAACATAAAAAATATTACCCTCCCACACTAACAACATATATCTTTCACATAATAGTATCATCAATCAAAGTGCGCTAGGGTTTAGGGTTCAAGTTTGTTGATTGTTGGTTGTTGTACTCTTTGATGGCCATGTCTAGGGGGAGCTCTAAGCGTCTCCCCAAGCGTTGTGAATATTCCTTGTAAGGGTAAAATAACTCTTGATTGCAATACCCAAGGGGGAGCTCCTTCCTCTCCATCACACTCTCTGGGGTCGTTCTTTGCAGAGGAGGAGCTTATTTCTTTTGTTGAAAAGTTAGTCAATAATAGTCCTCCCAAAATGGATGTTGTTGCTTCACTGCAAGTACTTGAGTTGTCTTGCAATGCCCAGGGGTTTAAAGTGGAGATTCTTGATGAAACTTTGAATGTGACTATTTTTGAGATGAGACTCGTTGATTGGTAAGTATCTAGCCTTCCGCCCTTCTATTGGCCAAGTTAGGAAATGGGTTGACTTTGCTTGGTCTTTAAAGGCTAGTGTCAAGAAGTTTGTTATGGCACATGGTTTATTCTTGTTCATTTTTGTGATTAAAGAAGATTTGATTAAAATAATTACTGGAGGATCATGGTATTTTGGAAACTCCCATAACTTTTTGTCCTTATGCAAACAGAAACCTAGTTTTGATCATACGATAGATCTGGGCTCTGTGGCCATGACTTGGATTTGCCTCCCTACTATATCGTTAGAATTTTGGAATATAGACCGTGTTTTCAAAAGGATAGCCAACTGCTTTGGGAATCTACTGGCAGTTGATAGATTCACACAACAAAAGTCTAGGCTACTCTTTGCTAGAATCTATGTCAATGTATCGATTAACATTGTGCTCCCTACTAAGGTCTTATTGAAATCGAACATGGGTTCTAAGTTACAACCCGGGTATTTGCAGGATCATGGGGTGCCAAAACAGGCCCTTAAGTGGCAATGAAATTTCAGAAAATCAGAGTTATGCAACTTGACATGAAAATTTAAATAAGTTGTGAACATTATTTTTAAAATATGTAAGAAGAGAATATATAGAAAATTGAATGTAGTTTCTAAGCTACTAGTTGTTTTTTGGAAAAAACAAATCCTATTTGATGAAAATTTTAAATTTCAATGCAGTGGTACTAAAATTTCAGGAAAAAAATAAGTACACGTATTTATAATATTTATAATATAAGTATTAGACTTATGTCCGGATGTGACATATTTTTTTTTAATTTTTTATAAAGTAAACAATTATTTATGATTTTTTTACTACAGCTTTTTAGAAATTCAGAAACTCCTACGTCTGACCACCTTAACTTGGTCAAAACCTTATGAAATTTTTTTTTTTTTTAATTTTTCCCTATAGTAGATGAAGCATAGGATGTGATGCATGTTTCGGATTCAAAAAATGTTATACTATTTGAAAGTTATGAGTGTTTGTCAATCAGTATATCAATCAGGACTATTGTCAGAATTCAATTAGAAAATAAATAATAATTATTTATTAAAGTCAAAATAAGACAAGCCTTATATTGTTGGAAAGCTAGGAACGTCCTTAAAAAACCCTTTTCATTTTATCAATTTTGGCTACAAAAAAAGTCGTCAGCCACCAGTGTAAAGTCTGGAAAATCAAAGAATACTGAAAAACACATTTTTTCAGTTGACTTTCTAGGCTTGTCACTTCCAAGCCAAATACCCAAGCATTCCCGAGCCGAAATTTGAAATTTGAAAATTTGACTACAAACATCGGATATCCGATTTTAATCAGTAAATTCTCTAACTAGATTTGTTTATTAATATATTAATATATTAATTTATAAATAAATTAGTATATGATATTAGGGAGAGGGAGAGGGAGAGGGGGGAGTGGGGGGGAGAGACAGACAGATAGACAGACAGACAAACAGACAGAGACAGAGACTGAGACAGAGACAGAGAGAGATGGGGAGGGGGAAGGGAGAGAGAGAGAGAGAGATAGAGAGAGATTAGGGGAGAGAGAGATGGAGAGATTAGGGGAGAGGGATAGAGAGAGATTATGGGAGAGAGAGAGAGAGAAGGAGAGGGAGAGATGGATTAGGGGGGAGAGAGAGAGATTAAGGGAGAGGGGGAGAGAGAGATTAAGACACCATAGGACCCAAAACGACCCAATATGGTGTCATAACGGGTCGTATGGCGTCCTAAGGGGTCATAGGGGTTCATGGGACACCATATGACCCCTAAGGACACCATACGACCCCTTATGACACCATATGGTGTCATTAGGGGTCATATGGTGTCCATAGGTGTCATATGGTGTCCTAGGACACCATATGACCCCTTAAGACACCAAATTGTGTGTTATGGGTCATATGTTGTCCTAAGGGGTCGTAAGACACCATATGACCCAAAGCGACCCAATATGGTGTCAGTAGGGGTCGTATGGTGTCCTAAGGGGTCATATGATGTCTTAAAGGGGTCATATGACACAATATGACCCACTAGGACACAATATGACCCATAACGACCAAATATGGTGTCTTAAGGGGTCATATGGTGTCCTAAGGGGTCGTAGGACACCATATGACCTCTTAGGACACTATATGACCCAAAGCGACCCAATATGATCTCATAACAGGTCGTATGGTGTCCCAAGACACCATATGACCCCTATGGACACCATAGGACCCCTTAAGACACCAAATCATGTTGTTAGGGGTCATATGGTGTCCCATGAACCCTTATCTCTCTCTCTCTCTCTCTCTCTCTCTCTCTCTCTCTCTCTCTCTCTCTCTCTCTCTCTCTCTCTCTCTCTCTCTCTCTCTCTCTCTAAAATATGACTAATAAAATCCGATATCGGATTTTTGCCATGTGGCAGTTTAGTAAATAAAAGGCGACAACGGAAAAATTTTTGGGGACCACAAATTTTTGTACTCAAATCGGATATCCGATTTTAGTAAAAAAAAAAAAAGAAAAAAAGCCTTGTGGGCCATTTTGTAGATTCCAACGACCAACAGTCTGCATATTCTATTTTCTGTCGAGGATCATAGGTTTTCAAACAGGTAGAGAAAAATTTGTGCTTTTGGGAGATTCTTAAAGTGAAAACTTACATTGTCAATCATGTAGGAGCATATGTGTGGAGGGAAATGGGGAGTAGTAGTCGTCGGAAGTCTAAACGCAAAAGAAAACTTTCAAATGACCAAATTTAAGTGTATAGAGAAAGAGATAGAGAATGTCATAGGAGGAGAAGACAAGGCATGTTAAATATTGCTAATGTTACTTCAACTGAAGAGGAAATTGAATTTGAAAATGTGCCACAAGTTATTGAAAATGAAAATGTAGATTTTGAAATTGAAAATATTGAAAATTTTGAAAATGTTGAAAGTGATAATGAAAATGCTCAACATGTGGAAAATTTTGACATAGGAGGTGAAAATGTGGAAAACTTTAACATTGAAGGTGGAATTTCTCAACCAAGTGAACCATATGTAACACCTAATTACTTTAGAAATGAAGACCCTCTCATGGATGAAAGACAAATTCCAAATCCAAGACCTTCAAGAACCCCAAAATGGTTATTTGAAATCGATGAGAACATTATTGCGAATCTTGAAGGCAAGAGGTCAACAAGAACCGTTCGGTTGTGGTCTACATAACTTTTCAACCAAAATTTTAGCAATAAGACATTGACCGAGCAATGCCAACTCTTTGTTCAATTGCTAAAGATGATAAAGATGAGACCATTGCTAAACAAATTGAAGATTCGTATGAACAAGAAGATGGAGAGAAATTCTATTATTGCAAAAAATCTATTTGATGCTCTCAATTCTATTGGAAAGAATACCAAAGAAAGAGATAAGAGAGCCGCTCGAAGAGTGATTACAACCTCCTTAGTAAGCCATCAATTGAGGAAGGCTCGTCAAATGAGACAAAATTGTGTTGATTTTAACATAAACCGTAAAACTTTGGATAGAGCACTTGCACGAAGACAAAGACTTGACGATCCACTTCAACAAGATACATGGGCATTTGGTGGGAGGCTTCCACGTGTTGATAGAAAGTTGACTGACAATGTGAAGGAAGAGATTCAACAATTTTGGCACTCTAATTCTAGAGTGTCACCCAATGTAAATGACGTTTTGAAATTAAGAATCGGCAACCGAGACCGCACACCGCATCCCAAACATATCTTGGAATCAAGCCAAACAATGTTGTACAAAAAACTTTGTGAGTTACATCCAACTTTGCAAATATCACAAAGGGCCTTTGAATCTTTGAAACTATTTTATTGTGTTCCTCTTAAGATTCGCAATACCTGTTGTTGAAAGTACCATGTGGAGTTTTCAATGTACCATGAACTTTTATGTCATATTTGTTCTACAATGCATACTAATGAGATGTTGCACGAGTGTGGTGCAATGCTATTTCTGAGATCATCAAGAGACTTGCAAGATCTATTTTTATGCCCTAGAGATGATGGCTGCTATTTCTATAGAAATGATTGTTTGAATGAGAAGTGCTCAAAATGTGGTGGGTTGTCAAAGTTTGTTTCATGTTTTCATGAGGGCAGTGAACACGAGTTTGGAAAGAATTATGTTGAGAAAAAAAGATACGAGACAGTGAAATATACTTTGAAGAGTGGAGGTGAAGGTTCAAGATGCGAATTAGTCTCAAGAGAAGTGAGTATTGCTGATTTTATTTTGGATTTTAAAGAAAATATTTTCTACAAGTATGCAAGGCACACCCATAGGTCTCAGTGGTTGGATCAACAGTTCAGGATGTGTAAGAACTCTTTCCCGATTGGCACTATTGTATCGGTGGTTGATTTTGCAGAGAACTATACATTGCAACCACAGAATGAGGTACAGTCTTAGTACTACAATTCAGTCCAGATTGTTATTTTTGTTCACATTACATATAGACATGCTCCTGATAGTACAAAAGAGGATAGGAAGATAATCAGGGAGTATCATTTTTATATGAGTGATGATAGATCACACTCTTCCGAGTATGTGCAATATTCTTTCGAGAATTTTTTTGAGTTCTTGCATGAGAAAGATATTGCAATTAACCAACATATAATATGGTCAGATAACTGTACGGGTCAATTCAAGAATGCCCGTATGTTTTATTGGCTGAGTAGAATGCATGTAGAGAGGCGTATACCTCATATTTGGTGTTTTTTTTAGGCGGGGCATGGGAAGGGAGAGCATGATGGAGCAGGTGCATGTTTGAAGAGAGCTCTAGTTAAGGAGCAATTGAGGATTTCAGGTACAAATTTCTCTGATGCACGTTCTATTGTTGATTGGTGTAGTTCAACATTGTCACATGGAGGTACTCTTGATTCAGCAGTGAGCGGATTCTTTTGGTTGGTTGAGGAGGGAACAGTGGGAGATAGATTGGATTATCAAACAATTAAAGATTCTTAAAAGATGCATTCATTTCTCAGCTCAGATGCAAGTACATGGACCATTTGGACACGAGTGTTGGCTTGTTTTTATGAGAGTTGTGTTCGGTGTGATTGGGATCAGTGCGAGTCAAGTGAGTGGGTTGATACGTGGGTTCCCCACTATCTAACTCCTTTATCTCAAACAATATCCTTGTCAAACGATGACATGGAAAGTTCACTTGAGTATGATCGTCTATCAGATCTTGTACAACCAGGACATGTTTTTGCAGTTGTTGCACCGCAAGGGAATGAAGAGAGATCAGAATATTGGTTGGCACGATGTTTACATGGAAAACAAAAGCTAACACAACCAGTGACAAGCGATGACGGGTTCACATATCCTACAGGTTCAGTTGTTGTTGTGGGAACTTGGTTGCAAACATACATGATTAGAAAGAATGGCATACCTGCATTTGAAGACTATAAGAGACACAAAACCATTATAATGTATTCACACCTTATTGTAGCTACAAATGTCAAGTTGTTGAAGTATCAAGCAAAACCGAAGACCAAAGAGCTATGGACAGTGACTATTGCTGATCATGAAGCAATACTGGATACTCTTGAACAAAGAGATGACCCTTCAGGCACACTTGAGTAGTAGGTATTTAATGGTGCCTTATTTTTTTTATCATGCATTTCATTTCAAACAATGATCATTAAACCTTAATGATCAAGTTTGTTACGTGTATATTAAGGATGTGTTGAAAATGCAGGTCTATTGATGAACGTTTTTTTTTGGCAACACGATTTTTGCATGCACATAGCGGGTACACGATATAATCGGAAGGGACGTATTTTTGCAACACGACTTATTATCATGCATTTGATGAGCTTTAAAAATTTTGTTATTAGAGAACACTATGTGACAATTTTTAAACTGAGATAGGCTTTTGTAGGGACCCTTCTCATGGCCCCATAGGTTCAAACGGATCGTTCGGAGGTGCCACGGATTCCGAGTTAGGGCCCGTCAAAGTTTGACAATTTTGAGCACTTAGGGCGCTCAAGGGACGACGTTGGTAGGGTATGATCCCGAGCGTTTGATCAAGTGGGGGGGCAAAATAGGAGCATGCATAGGGTAATAATGCCTAACTGGACATGTCGGAGCCGACGGTTCGTCATTGCGATGAGCAGAACAAGAAATCGGGCACGCGACAACATTCGATTGAGTGAGACTGACGATTTGTTCGCCAACAAAAAAATTGTTGCCCTAATAAAACCGTAGGGCAACTTGAAAAACCAAGATAGGCTTTTGTAGGGACCCCTCTCATGGCCCAGTAGGTTCAAACAGATCATTCACAGGTGCCACAGATTTTGATTTAGGGTCCGTCAAAGTTTGACAATTTTGAGCACTTAGGGCGCTCAAGGGATAACGTCGATAGGGTATGACCCCGAGCGTTTGATCGAGTTGGGGGGGGGGAATAGGAGCATGCATAGGGTAATAATGCCTAACTGGACATGTCAGAGCCGACGGTTTGTCATCGCAACGAGCAAAATGAGAAATCGGTCACACGACAACATTCGATTGAGTGCGACTGACGATTTTTTCGCCAACCGAAAAATTGCTGCCCTAATAAAACCCCAAGTGTTCGACCGAGGTGAGGGGCAAAATAGGACCATGCATAGGGTAATAATGAATTGTATCAAGTATTGTTCATTAAATGAATTGTATTGTATTGTTCATTAAATGAATTGTATTGTTCATTGAATGAATTGTATTTTATTGTTGATTAAATGAATTGTATTGTTCATAAATTGTATTGTTCATTAAATGAATTGTATTGTATTGTTCATTAAATGAATTATAATGTTCATTATAAAAACAACACTTACGATGAAATGAAATGAATTGTATTGTTCATTAAATAGCCATTATTAACCATTGTTAATTATTGGAATGAAGATTAAAGATTTCCATGATAACACCACGCACAGATGAGCAACAATTTATATGATCGAATATCAACTTCTGTATATATAAAAATGTCAAATGATTACAAATGTATGTCCATACACAAATATAGCATAAATGCCAACTGAAACAAAATGTATGTCTAAATACGTGAATGTATGTCCATATACAAAATATGCATGCCAACTAGACATGTAAGCATCCCAAAACTATCTATAACATCCTAAGTTGTTGATGGATCATCAAAATCAATCCTCTTCGCTGCACTGCTCGGCTCTAAAGGATCCTGCACAAGAAAAACAAACCATGATTAATATTAGTTATATTATATAATTCACATTGAAAAAGTTAACATAAAAATGAACTATAATTGAACTATTCATGTTTACCTCATCTCTACATTTTCTCTTCAGCTTTGCAGGACTCTTGATGTATGTCTTCAGTACAGGAGGTATGTTTTGAATATTTTCATACACAACCTACATATGTTCAGAAACATGACATTGATACAAGTTAGCATATAATTGTCACTGATAATAACAAATTATATCTACTAATCAAAAAATAAAATAAACACACATCTACTCGAGGCATCTCTTCTTCTTCTTCAGGTATACTGGGTGTAGTCATCAAGGATGTGAAGCCAAGAATTCTCTGTATATATACACAACAAGTATATGAAACTATCAATCTATGTCTAGACATGTATAATAACTATAAGTTATTTAAACTATTCATTCAATCATATTTGCATTCAATTACCTTTCCCTTATCTCCAACTGCACTACCAGATCCTAAATCACACTGCCCCGCACTCGTGTTGCTTGTGCCCTACAAGAGTAAAATAAGATATGCATGCAAGTTACTACATAATCTAATTAATACCAATATAAATGATGAGCATGTATGTACAATAAAATACAAACGACTAGGTGCAATAATATATGTACCGTCAAGCTATCAAGGCCAAATGAAATGGCCAACAAGGTGCCCTCCTGAATCTGTCTCAACTCATCCTCGTTCATCAACTGTTAAATAGACCATGTAAATAAAAATTAGTACTTAATATTATCTAATTTATAAATATTTTATTAAAATATAACATGAACTGTGAAAATACAAATCTTACCACTACATCATCAATGTATGATGACGGTGCCTCCTCGCCTCTAACATGTGAGGACTCCCCAAGGTATCCTCTAGTCTGTGTAATAATATCTGGTGCATCATGCATCTCATGCACCTCTAATCTGCATTGTCCATAGGAGGATCAACGGGTTATCCAACTGGACCCAAGCATACATGCCCACACATGACACAACTATGGGGCACACATATGTGTGGAGTCGAGGATGAAGTGTCAACGCCACCGGATGCACCGCTACCATCAAGAGTAGGCTGAGCTACTGACCCGGCCTGAGAAACCAAAAGGCTACTCAAAGAGTGAATAGCCGATATGGTCCATGAAGCCGCCTCACAAATGATATCAGGATGTTGCACTGAAGGTGGGGGATCAATAGGAGGAGGGGGGACATATGGGCCCTGGACTACTCTGACTACCCCAGGTCTATTTTGGGGCATGCCTAAACCTACACCCTGGAAAGGTTGGATGTCAAAGTAGTTCATATGTTTGCGTAAAACAAACTCAGCATACAATTTTTTTATGAAGTAGAAGGGGATATCAAGATTGTTGTTAGGTGGTTTGTCGAAAACCATCCATCAATGATCCCAAAAAATTTTCACAATCCCATCATTTGTGCACCATTTAATAGAAAGTTTTATTTTTTTGGGATCTACGGGTTGACTAGTGCGGGGATTGACAAACAATGAGGCGATTTCGGCTTTGGATATCTCGAGATCCTTGATATCCTTATACGACAAGCCATCTGCATATTTTTCCCTCATAGAATTTCGCCACAAAAGGGCGGCATTGTGCTCCTCAGTCATGGTTTCCACACTCTTTATAATCGATGTGAGAGTATCAAACATTGGGTTTAGACAAGGGATCCTACGATATACTTCTGCAATCCCCCTCAATTCATTCAAATTTTGTGCAATCAAATCCTGAATTGAGGCGGGGTTTGGCAAATGAGGGTTTGGTTGTTGCAGTTGTGGTTGGTCAGTGTTTTCATTGTTATCCCCCATTTTTAACCTAATTGAATGTAAACAATTAAATTTAGTTAACAAATTTAAACAATTAGGTATTTGATTTTAAAAAACCTAGTTTTCATGAAAAAAACCATATTTTCAATGAAAAATCAAATAAACATTAACAAAAAATGAATGAAAATGATTGAAAACGATAAAATTCTTACCTCTCAATATATTTTTTAGCAATTTTTTGCCAAAACACCGGATATTGGGTGCACCAGATATCAGATTTTGATAAAATCACGCATCTCATGAGTTAAAAATGATTCACGGGCTTTCACTATTGAAATATAAAAGTCTCTGAAAATCGGATATCCGATTTTTATACTTAAATTATTTTAAAATAACATATATAATATAATAATATATTATTATATTATATAATATGTATTGTATTATATTATATATATTATAATATATAATATAATATAATATTATATATTATATAATACGTATTATATAATACAATATTATGTTATATTACATTACATTATATATAATATAAAATATTTTATATTATATATAATGTAACGTAATATAACATAATATTGTATTATATAATACGTATTATATAATATATTGATGCGCTGCTAAATGGACAAGGTTAGCAAATGACAAACAACACAAGACACCAGAAAATCATTAGTGTTAGTCAATCAAAAACTAATCTAAACAAGCATATCAAAAGAGACACTAAAATCATGCTAATATATCTAACAAATGAAACAAAGATAATGAGGCATCTCCAAATGCCTCTTAGCATGTTCTTAGCTCCTTCTCCCTTGTTCCTCTCCTCTCCAAGTTCCAAAATAGTGTAGCTCTCAGCAGCTTTTTGCACTATGGATGATTATGGAGGATTGAGATTTGAAATATTGCTCTAAATGTAAATAAAGAAGCTAATATTAAGCTATTGATACTAAAATGGTTTATTTTAACCAAAATGACAATATATGAGTTTGCTATGCTAAATGCTCTCTTAAAATGCCTATAGGTTAAATGCATACAAGTTTTCAAGATCTGGATTATGAAGAAATGGGCTCTATTTATAGGAAAACTGGAGCAATGGATGGTTGAGATTGAGTAATCTCAACAAGGGTCAGGATTGAATGATTTCAAATCCATGTGAGGGCTTTCAACCCAATCCCAGGATGACAAGTGTCAATGTGAGATAGGTTGAGAGGAGAGAGAATAAGCATTAAATGCTTGATATGACCTTGGGAGTTAAAGTCAAGGTTAGTTGAATGAATAAACTCTTTATTCAAAGAATAAAACTTTTATCCAATGGATAAACTCTTGTGCAAATGTAAAAAGGATAAATATGGTCAAAACAATAAATGTTTGGGGAGACAAGTTTGAAATAACCATAAATGGTTATGTAAGAGCCATAAATGGTCATGTAAGAGCCATTAGTGGTCTTGGAAGACTTTGGGGGTTAATTTGTTGAACACGCAAAACATTAAATGTTTTTCAAAGACTTTTGAAATCTTTGAGAAGTGACTCCATTTTGCTTAGGAATGTGACAATAATTAGGGGATGGATTAGGCTAATTAGGAAGGGGTTAGAAGAATCTAAAAGGGGATTTAGAAATGCAATTGGATTTGGTGGGTGAGGGAAAATAGGATTTTATTAAAATAAAAATTCATTTATTTCAATAAATAGGTGCAAGTTGCATTTGTAGGTAAATGCAAGTGGGGGGAGATAATGATTTAAATAAATGCTTTTTATTTAATTTATTTAAAAGAGGAATAGGGGGATTTAATTAAATAAATAGATTTTATTTATTTAATTGATTTGAATTTGATTTAATGAATTAATTAAAATAAATTAAATAATTTATTTAATTAATAAGAGAATGTTTGGAGATGAATTAATTAAATATTAATTTAATTAACTGATGGCTAGTGGATTTTTAATCAAATAAATAGCGAATATTTATTTAATTAAGCTGGACAGATTTGTGTGACTGCATTTGCCCCTCTTTGAGACGGTGTGGTTTATCGCGTCGTTTCAAAGAAAGAAAAATAGGTGTGAAGAAAATGCCCCATAAAATGTAAATTTAATGGGTGGTATGCCCCCTCGAGAGATGGGTCAGAAAATTTTGAAAAATCGGGCGATCTCTCGAAAAAGAATGAAAATTGGCAGGGTGGTAGAAGAAAAGGAGTTAACCATATGGGTGAAAAATAGAAGAAAACGGGGGTAAAATGGAGAAATGGGGGGTTCGGGAAGTTCACAGAGACCACAGCGGTGAGCGGGGGGGAAGTTATGGTGACGGCGAAGAGTATAAATGGGGTGAAAGGGGTGAAAACACGATCATTTGTGACTGCGACCAGTGTGAAACCAGAGCTTTGATAGTGACATTTTAGAGGAGCGAGCAGCAGTCAGGATGCCGATACCGATTACAAAGCACAGATTTGAGCAAGTCCGACGGTTCCAGCAGCCAGACGACTACGGACCATCGGTACGCAAATTGGAATTTTGATTTTTGATGCATTTTTTATATGCTTTTTACTGAGTCCAAGTTGAGTCGAAGCAATAGCACTGAAACTATGGTTTTGGCATTTTTGCGCAAGGAACTAGCGCTATGGTGCCACAATGGCGCTATTGGACTATTATTTGAGCACTTTTGTTTTGTTTTAGCGTTATTGAATGCATGTTCAGGTGCTATTGATTAATAAGCACTATTGAGTACTTAATTGAGCGCTATTGTTCTTTATTAGCGCTACGGTGTAGTTGTTTTAGTGCATTTGTAGTTTGAGTGCTATTGGATAGCTTATTGAGCACTTTTGTTAGGGTTGTAACGCTATTGTTGAGAAACTAGCGCTTTTGTTGGTAAAATAGTGTTTTTGTTTTAGGATAAAGAGATGCCCCAGTTTGGATGAAGAAAATCTCCCGTTGTCAATGATGGATGGATGGCAATGTGAAGTGGGAGTTGTTTTGAACCATAGCAATCTGATGAGACTTAGGTCATTAGGATAAATGTCTGTTAAAGTCTAGGTGGCCATGATTGCTTACCTATTGAGACCCGAAGATACTTGATCAAAGTATATGTTGATAGTGTAGGTTTAAATTTAAGAAAGTTTGAAAACAAAACAACTGATGATGATTGATGAATGTCCATGTGCAGGAGGAGCTAGGCATGTTGCAGTTACGCGAGAGACATCCTGCGACACAGGGGTTGCGGGATCGATTAACAAAGGTAGAGAGAGATTGTATTGCTGCTACTGGATTGTATGAGATGATGCACATGTCAGTGATTCGTATGAATCATGGATTTGATCATAGCATTAGCAGAGCGGTGGTACAGCGAGATGTGCACCTTCCATCTGGCACAGGGGGAGATGACAGTGACCCTAGAGGATGTGTGGCGCATCCTACGGATTCTGATTTGGGGGGAGCTGGTCACATATGACAGATCTTGGGGGACCCTTGCAGTTCAGAGGATTTTTGATGAGGACGTTTTTATTGATGATGGCTCAATTGCCTGGGAGGAGATGGTGGCGTTATATGAGCCTCTTCCGGTAGTTGTATCAGGTATCGTGGGAGGACTTTTGTGTCCAGACAAGCGATCACATGGTTTGGCCGTGGGATGGGGACATGTGATCGAGATGATGATTATCGAGGGGACTCGATTTGCGTGGGAGTCATGCGTGTTGGCGCACCTGTACCAGGAGCTCCATGAGGTGGTTTACTGGGGGAGGGGTTCCTTAGTCGTGGGCGTGACGCTTCTGCATATTTGGGTTTGGGAGCACCTACCAGTGACTCGACCAGTGAGTCTGAGATTTCGTGCAGTAGATCAGCCGTATATGTTCATGTATAGTGGCATGATGAGTCAGCCCCACCTGGGGAAGTTAGAGTGGTGGTGGCGGGCATTAGACGATCTGGATGCAGTTATATGGCGACCATACCTGGAGTGTGAGCCATGGGATGATGATGCAGAGGCACTGCCTTATGTTTTTATGACCCGATTCCTCATTGGGAGGACCTCATACCATGTGGAGAGACAGGTGCCCGGGAGAGTGTTGAGACAATTTGGACGGCAGTAGGGACTACCTAGTGGATCAGGGGAGTATGCACAGGTGATTCGGGAGAGGTATGCATGGGGGCCAGTGCTACCGTATGATCAAGCACTGGTAGAGTTTCGGACGCTACAGGCGAGACCATGGGATATACGACCGAGGGTCATGGATGCAGGAGTATTAGATGAGTACACGCAGTACCGGGCAGCGCACCCGATCCTACGGATATTGGATCCAGCAGAGCCGATCCCGAATTTTGAGGATGAGAGGGGACGGAGACGGAGGAGGGTAGGAGATCGAGGACCGAGGGCAGGTGGAGGAGGAGAGGGAGGAGGAGGTGGAGGAGGTGGGTTGGGGATGTGGGTTCAGCGGAGAGGGAGAGGTGGACTGCCTCTATGGATAGCACAGGGACCATTGATACAGGGAGGAGTTCGACTGGGTGGGAGGGGGATGGAGAGGGAGATCCCGATGGACAGAGGGGAGGGAGCTACTAGAGAGGGTGGTACAGGTGAGGCTGCTATGGATACCGGGGAGGGAGCCACTGGAGATCTTTGGGATCACATGATAGCACATTTACAGACCCGGATAGAGGATTTGGAGGCAGAGGTGGCAGCTAGGGATGTGCAACTATTTGCACGGGAGTTAGAGCTGGCGGTGGTGCTACAGGAGAGGGATAGTGCAGTGGAGAGATTGGAAGAGCTGCAGGAGAGAGTCTGGATTGGAGTAGGAGCACAGGGGCCTACGGGGGAGGTGATGAGGGAGATGCGGCGAGCACAGGCGGAGATAGACTACTAGCGGGGTTTATATGAGCAGGTGGTGCCAGTTAGTCAACGAGCTCTTAGCTATTCTCAGATGCGGCAAGCCAGATCAGAGCGATCACAGAAGGTGCAGAGTAGTGGGGGTGTGATGGGTCCTCTACGGAGGGAGAGATCAGGGGATGCAGGAGGGAGTGGTGGTTCAATGAAGCCTCCACGGAGAGATGGATCAGGTGATGTAGGCACCAGTGGGGGAGCAGGTGGTGATGGTGGTACAGCATCTGGCCAGAGTGGCATTTGAGAGAGCATTTTTTCATATATGTATTGTATCATTATTTATTTTTTTGGACTGTATCTTGGATGGCTCTTGGTAGCCGATTGTGTAGACTTCATTGTACTCTGATATATGAGATGATATATATGAGGAGATCCCATATTTTGATGATATGCAGTTGATATGTATGGATGTTTATGCAAGATGATGAGTGATTGCTTAGATGGATATGTGTACATGTATGCATTTGATGAGATGTTTCGTATATGCATGTTTTTACGATGATTTATGATGTAGGATACTGACATATGAATGCAGGTTTATATGTGTATGATTTGTTTGATTTTTTGGATGTAATGCTTTATGTATGTAATGCCATGATGATGATGTATGCTTTATGATGATTTATGAACAGGATTTTGGTGTTTCCTATTGTAATATAATGATGAGATAATTTATGTGATGATGTTAATGCAATGGTTGAATGAATGATGTTTATGTATGGATATGCATCTAGATGTTTTTAGTATGGATGTAATATGGATAAACAAAATGTAAAGTACAAATGTTTATAATAATGTTTAAATGAATGCATATGTATAATGGATATATATAAAATGGTATGAACCAATGTTTGGAAACAAATGGATTTATGATTCTAAATGCTTTAAACATGATTTAAGTAAAAATGATAATGTGATGATTTTATAACTTATGGTTTTAATAACTGCACCTTAATGCAATTAAAAAGAGGATAATGAATGCAATGTGAATGATTCCTAAAAATGAGCATAATAAGATACTTTAATAATGGGTGACTGAATGCACCTTTTCACTAATGAATGTATGTAATGATAAATGAGAAAGGATAATGAAATGACGATAGATAAATGATAATAAATAAATGCATAGTAAATGGCTTAAGCAAGGACAATTTGATCCCACGAATAAATCTAATTTTTTTATGATTGATGCAATGATGCAAATGATTAATGAAAACTAATGTCAAAAAATGAACTATATGCAATGTGAAGTTAAAAATGACATGAATGTACTTAATGCAAGATGCAACTAAATGCGATGATGATATGACCATGAGGAATGCAAGGTTTTTGAGACTTTGCATGATGCATTGATGATGTATCAGAGTACTTGGTCGTGATTGTATCCAAGACCAGCTTTAATGGTCACTTTTGCCTATAAAGCCTCTATATGAATGAATGGATGGGTGATATGCAACGGAATGCAATATATAAACAAATGAGATGAAATGATGATCCATAGTGCTCTATTTTCATCATTGAGCTTTTGAAATGTTGGAAGAGAATACAAGCATCTTGACATAATGATTCAAGATGACCTGAGTATTTCTTACATGGATTTTGATATAGCAAGTTAATACAAGCAGCTTGATATAATGGATCAAGTTGACCTGAGTATTGCTTGCAGAACAGACAAGGATTATCTCCGTTCATGTGTGACTTGGATCGTCCTCCTTGATCTTAGGCTGATCATATCCTGAGACAAGTGCATACCGTAATAAGAGATAAATCCTTTATCCAGTTTGGATGAGGTAGGAGGAACCAAAGGAAGAGCAATGTACTTGCAAACAAACAGTATATACATAAAGAATAAAGAATAAGGATCCTTGGTAATGGTTCATGCTCATATGGTCAAGGTATACGCTGTAGTCAGCAAGCCGTAATGATCTATGACTGCATTTGGCATAAGATCATGTAGCTTGGTGAACTTCCCACGTAGACACCATTAGTACATGCCCCAAAACTTCATCGGAAATAATGCGCAAACGATACAAAACAATGTTGAAAGATCCTGATACAGATAAACAAATGATTGTACTCACAAATCAACCAAGTATTTGATAGCTTAACATAATTTTCTTGTCAAAGAAAAATGTTACTTTTGTCTTTGTTTTGGTAAGGAAGGATGCATCCTTGTTAAAGACAATTTCTGATTTGTTGATGTTGATTGTGTGGTTTGATTGGTAAATGGTCATCGTGTGAGTATTTTGTCAATGTTTGTTTTGTATCTATGTGGATGAGTATGTACAAGGTGTTGCCATGTTTTTGTTTGATTTTCGATGGTTTTTCGATATTTTTGGGACTTTTGTGGAACATTTTTGAATGTTTTTGGATTTTGTGAGACATTTTTGAATGTTTTTGGATTTTGTGAGACATTTTTGAATGTTTTTGCCAATGAATCATCAGTAATGTAGAATCCACTTCCATCAACTAGATTGTAAGGGCATTGTCCCCAAGTTGGACATGATTTATGAAAAAGCGAGATGCCAGACGCATGAAGTACTTTCTTTGATTATAGATCAAATAACAAGCCATGGTTAGATGGATGGATGTGTGTATGTATGAATGTGATCGCAACGAGCCTGAAAGATACTGGAGCCATTGTCTTTATGAGTGGCGCCTGTTTGCCAGGTTTTCACCATCGCACTTACCCAAGGTGCCACCAGAGTGGTTGTTCACCATTTGGATGCATGATTTTTCTTTACTTCTTTTTTTGAATGGTTTTGTATTTCTTCAAGACATTTTTCTAAATGTTTTTGGTATTTTCTGGTATGCAGGGGAGCCTGATGCTTTGTACAACTTAGGTATAAAACCGTTTGAGGTGCATGTTGTTGATTGGATCTGCGAGCGGTTCTCCTTCTGATGTAGCCAACTGATATGCCCCGGACTCGAATACAGCAGTGACAACATATGGGCCCAGCCAGTTTGATTCAAACTTGCCTTAATGTTCTTTGTTTGGTTGGTTGCGAGGATTCTCTTGTAGAACAAGATCACCTACCTCAAATGTACGAGATCTAACTCGGTGATTGTAGCTTCTACTCATGCGTTGTTGATAGGCTTTGAGGTGATTATATGCAGCTTGTCGCTTCTCATCAAGTAAATCTAAGTCCTGAAGATGAGATACTCTATATGCTTCATCATCGATGAGATTGTGCAAGGAAACCCATAGTGATGGTATCTCCACCTCAATAGGCAAGATAGCTTCTGCACCATAGACTAATGAATAAGGTGTTGCACCTGTAGAGGTTCGAATGCTAGTTCGATATGCCCATAGCGCTGGATTTAGTTGAACATGCCAATCACGGCCGGCATCATTGACTGTCTTTTTGAGGATTCTCAATATGTTTTTATTGGATGCTTCGGCCTAACCATTGCCTTGTGGGTAATAGGGGGTGGAAAAGTGGTGTTGGATATGAAATTTCTCACAAAGTTCACGGACATCCTGATTTTTGAAAGGAAGACCGTTATCTGTGATGATGGACATGGGCACACCATACCGGTAGATGATGTAGTTGAGGATGAATGAGGCGATCTGCTTGCCAGTGACTTGGGTAAGTGGAACAGCTTCGATTCACTTTGTGAAATATTCGGTGGCGGTAATAATGAATTTATGGCCATTGGATGAAGATGGATGAATCTTACCCACAAGGTCAAGGCCCCATTGACAGAAAGGCCACGGTGTCGTGATTGGTTGCAGTTCCTGGGCTGGTGCATGTATCAGGTCGCCATGAACTTGACATTTCTTGCATTTTCTGACAAAGTAGTAGGAATCTTTTTCCGTAGATGGCCAATAGTATCCATTGCGCAAGAGTTTCTTGGCTAGTGACGGACTACTTGAGTGAGTCCCACAAATTCTTTCATGGACTTCTTCCAAAGCCTTTTTTATCTCACCTTGTTCCAAACATCGAAGGAGAGTACCATCAAGACCACGTCAATATAGGGTTTTGGCAATAATGGTATATCGAGCAGTTTGGCGAATGAAGGTTTTACGTTGGTTATTCGATTGGTTGGGAGGAAGGGTGTGATCACGGAGATAGGTGTAGAACTCACCGTACCATGGGGATTTAGAACCGACAAGGCAACATATCATTTCAGATTCGGGGATATCATAAGCGGGAATCCAAAGTTGTTCTACCAAGAACTCGTAGCATGTTGAATTCTGTGGAAGATCTAGGAGAGATGCGATAGTAGCCATAGCGTCAGCAGCTCGATTCTGATCTCTTGGTATCTTCTCAAAAGTGATAGTAGTAAATGATGTCTTTAGATTGTCCACCATTTGCTTATATGGCATGAGTTTATCATCCTTGGTCCGATATTCATCTGTTGCTTGTCGAATGACTAGTTGGGAGTCGCCATATACTTGTAGTTCTTATAATTTTCATTGTATGGCTAACCTGAGTCTTGTGATCAAGGCCTCATACTCTGCTATGTTGTTGGTGCATGGAAATGTGAGCCTGTAAGACTTTGGGATATTGTCACCTTGAGGTGTGATAAACAGAATGCCTGCCCCCAAGCCATGCCTAGTGTATGAACCATCAAAGTATAATTTCCATGGTTGTGTTGTTGTGATCATGAATATCTCTTCATCTAGAAAATTGGAAATGAGAGGATGACCGCCTATGAGAGGTGCATTGGCCAACTGATCTGCAATAACTTGACCTTTGATAGCTTTACGGTCTACATACTTGATGTCAAATTCACTTAGAATCATCACCCATTTGGCCAAGCGACCTGTCAATGCTGCTTTGCTGAGTAAATACTTGAGTGGATCAATCTTTGCAATGAGTTGTACCTTATGTGTTAACAGATAGTGCCTCAGTTTAGTAGCTACTAAGATTACTGCTAGGCAAGCTCGCTCAATAGGTGTGTAATTGAGTTCATAACCCACCAGTGTGCGAGAGATGTAGTAAACAGCACCCTCTTTTCCTTCTGCATTATGTTGTGTCAGTAGTACACCCAATGTTGTACTTATTGCTGAGATATAGAGTAACAACGGTCTACTTGGATCTAGTGGCATCAACAATGGTGGATTCATGAGATAGTCTTTAAGCATCTGAAATGCTTGTTGGCATCGGGCATCCCATTGAAAGCGGATGTTCTTGTGTAGCAGGTGTGTGAATGGGTGACACTTGTCAGCCAATTGTGCAATGAATCTTCGGATGGATTGAAGCCGCCCTTGTAATGTCCTTAGCTAACTGATATTCTTTGGTGGTGGCATGTCCATGATTGTGTTTACCTTTGCTGGTTCGACCTCAATACCTTTGCTTGAGACAATGTATCCTAGAAGCTTCCCGGAGGTTACTCCAAAGACACATTTCTTTGGGTTGAGTCGAACATGGTATTGTTCCAGTCTATCAAAGATTTTATCTAAGATGTGGAGATGCCCTTCTCTGGTGAGTGATTTTGCTAGTAAGTCATCCACATAATCTTCCATCATGTCATGGAAGATGGTGGTCATTGCTCTTTGATAGGTCGCTCCTGCGTTCTTTAGACCAAAAAGCATTACATTCCAGCAATATGTGCCCCATGGACATGTGAAGGTTGTCTTATGTTGATCTTCTGGTGTGATCTTTATCTGATTGTATCCTGAAAAGCCATCCATGAGTGAAAGCATGGCATGTCCAGCTGTCAGATCCACTATGATATTGATATTTGGTAGGGGGAAGTCATCCTTAGGACAGGCCTTATTCAGATCTCTGAAGTCAGTACAAATGCGGATGCCCCCTTTTGGTTTGCTGACAGGAACAATATTGGAGATCCATTCTGCATAATCAATTGGTCTAATGAAACCAACATCTAAGAGTTTCTTAGTTCTATTTTGACTAGTACTGCAATTTGAGGATGCATCTTACGAAGCTTCTGCTTGACAGGTTTGGCTCCTTCTGCTACGGTGAGGTGATGCATGACTAAATCAGGATCAAGCCCAGGCATGTCTGCATATGACCATGCGAAGTTGATCTGACGCTTCTGGAAGAACTCTATAAACTTAGGTTGTTCCTCTGGAGTGAGAAGAGATGCCAGATGTATGAGATGAGGATTTTCAGGAGTCCCCAGATTGTATTCTTTAGTTTCCTCGATGAGAATCGTTGATCGTTCTTGTTGTGTACTAGCAGGGAGAATGTCAAACCCGTCATCCTCAGGTGCCTCAGAGAGGTTTTCACCATTGGATATGCTCTTTCTTGTTACTTTTGTTGGATCAAACAGTGCCACAGTGTGGTTTTCACTGGAAGATCCATGTTTTATCGTTATATTTTTGCAGCTGAAAGGTTTGGCATCCGCCCCAAAGTATGTTGCGCTATTAAGTTCAATGGCGAATCCAGCTTTGTGATCCCCGCTTGGTAGGTTATCCCTTAATTCAAAAAATTCAATGATGGCCTCATCATTTTGGAAGAAGTCAAGACATGGGGGATTTGGTTGGTTCCATTCGATGAGTTCAGGGTGGATAATGGGCATTACTTCATCGATTAGGTTAAGTGCATTAGATGTATCAGTGAGGGTTAAGACATTATGGTGAAGGTTGTTAATGGTACTCTCCCTGTCAGAATCAGGCGTAGGATGAGACGTAGGGTCTGTGGAAGATGTTTCCAGTTTAGGAACCCAAGTGGTCTTTATTGTGCTTCTCTATAAACAAGGATGTCTTTGCGTGGCGGAGGTAGTGGTGCATCTTCCTCATCTGAAGTGTTAAGTTGTACAGAATCAAATTCCCACTCATGTGAGTCAGTCTCTGAGTCACTTTCCAACATCCGATTACTATACCATACTGGGATGTCTTTTGAGTTAAATATTGCAGGTGTGATCGATTGATGTACCTTTGTAGTGATTGGTGTTGTAGGAAGGTCGATGGGGATTTAAGAATCTAGTGTGAGGAGTATCGGTAATGTTGACTCAGTGGCTTCTGCTGGTACGGTTGGTGCCATAGGTGCTGTTGTGGGCTCTGATATAGTTGCTGCTGCTAACGGTGTTGTTGATGGGACTACTGGTTCGCTTGGTGGGATGAATGGTTTTGGTGCTGGTTGTGTTGGGGTTTTGAGCCTCGATGGGGTAGTGGGGATGGTGCTTGAGGCTGCTTTGATAATGAATGGTGTCCTTTTTGCAGTAGGCTGACATAATGGTTTGTTGGGTTTTCCTTTGAATTTGAGTTTAGGAAATATCTCTTTTTCAAAGCCTAGGCATGTATTACCTTTCGGCTTTAATTCTGGCAGCAGAGGTTCATGTCGTCCTTGTTTACAACATCCCAAAGTACTCTAACCATCATACCCCATTCTTTGCATAAGAGGAGACCTTTGCCATACTGATCTGTAGGAAGTTTGACTTGCGGTATATCAGTGGTGATGGGATCTTTATAGATCCATTTCGCTAAGTCCTCATCTTGGGTTTCTTCTTCTTGACTCTTTCCAAGGATGAAAGGTGTCAAAGCACATGAGGGCGTGATTAGTGGTTGCTAGAGTAATTGTTGTGGTTTACCATGTGTTCTAGGAGAAGTGGGCATTTGTCCTACACAAAAGAGTTGACTCAAGTTGTATTCCCCAGGACCTTCCTCTGCTATTTTCATTTTAAGCTTTTCTTGCTTTGGTATAGTGGTGTTTGAACTGGTAAGAGAGGCGGGACTTATGTATGATGTGGAGGAAATGGCTTCTCTATTATTAGGAACGGTAATCTTTGGTTGATGGCTGATATTATGACAATATGCAAAGGGATTTGCATCGCCCAGGATTGTGATCTCTACACCATTATGTGGGAACTTGATACATTGATGGTAGGTAGATGGGACGGCTTGCATGGCATGTATCTAGGGTCTCCCTAACAATAGATTGTATGGCAGAGGAAGGTCCAGAACCTGACAGATGATGTGATTTACCACAAGGCCCACTCGGATTGGTAGTACCACAGCTCCTTTGGATGAACGCTATGCATCGTCATAGGCTTTGATTGTGATCTTCTTACGAGGATCCACTGATTCTACCGCATATCCCAATGTTGTGACCAACTGTAGTGTACAAATGTTCAAGCCTGCTCCATTATCTATCAAGACTTGCTTGATCCTATGCTGGTTAATAAATCCTTCGATGTGGAGTGAGGCATTATGAGGTTGCTAGAAGGAAGAGTTGTCACTTTCAGAAAAAGTGAGACAAGGTGATGACATTAGACTTCCAACCATGGCTTGAAATTGGTCTATATTCAGATTTGTAGGGACTGACGCCTCTTGGAGTGCTTGATCCAAGATAGTTTTATGAGATGGTGATAGGCGCAATAGCTCTAAAATGGATATAACCATAGGCGTTTTGTCTAATTGTTCCACAAGATTGTATTGCTTTGGAATGGAGGTGGTGCCTTGTGGAGCTGCCTTTATGGTAACTTTGTCGTGACGTGTAACAACATTGCAATTGGAGTTGGGATTTTTGAAGGTTATAGTTGCAACTTGTTCACTGGCATCATACAAATGATTTACAGTGTAATTATACACAACTTGCATATAATCAGTGGTATCAGTGCCTCGCCTGGAAGTGGAAGGACCCCTTTGATCTTGTGATGGAAGTGGATTTTTGAACATCAGATGATCATTATTTGTTGTTTTTGGGTCATGTCCTTCAATTTCAATTTCTCCTCGGTCAATAAGATCCTGAATAAGATCTTTTAATCAGTGACAATTACTTGTCTTGTGTCCTCTTCCTTGGTGGAAATCACAGTGTTCAGTATCTCTCCACCATGCCGGTTTGACCTAAGGCTCATAGTTTGATGTTTTTGGTAGAGTGACCAGATTTTGAGAAATGAGTTGTCACAATACTGTTTCAATAGGTTCCCCTAAGGGAGTGTATGTTCATTTTTGTTTTTGCTAACGAGGTCTTGGTTCATCATGAGATGTGATGCGATCTTGATTGGAAGGAACATTTGTGTTATTCTGAGGTGGAGGATTTTGTCCTGCAAACCGAACCACAGGTTGTGCATTTTGGATAGTCCGGGCATCCACAACCCCATCATTGACAATATTCTTGTTTTTATTCCAGAAGCTTGGTTTATCACTATTGAAGCGTGGGTGAGGACCATCCTTTGGTTCATTATAGATTTTGATGAGTCCTTTCTTGATAAGTGCCCGTTCACATTTCAAACCCTTGGTGATCATATCATTAAAAGAGTCTGTGTCTTTGACATCCAGGTGAAATTCCATTTCTTCGTTTAAGTTGGAAATGAATATTTCCACTAGTTCTTGTTCAGGTAACTGAAGAGAACGTCTGCTAGACATTTGACGTCATCGTTGCAGGAATACTGAGAATAGTTCACCTGGTTTTGTTTGGTGTTGCACAGATCGGCCATGGTGATGTCGCGTTTAATGTTATGAGAGTAATGAGCTAGGAACTTCTGGATGAGTTCCTCAAATGTTCTAATGCCACCTGATAGTCGGGAAAACCATGATGTGGTTGTTCCTCCCAAGCTTTGGGGAAAAAGGCACATTAGGTATGTGTCTTCATATGCCACTTCAAGACAAGCGGAATGAAATTCTCTGACATGATCATGGGGATCTCCCTTTCCCCTATATTTTTCAAATTTGGGTGTTTTGAATCCTCGTGGAAAGGGTGGCATATAAATATTCCTATCAAATGGATAGAGACAGATGTCATTGAGTGAGAATTGGTTAGTTTTGACACCACTATGAAGTTGTTGGGCGAGATTCTCAACTTGTTGCCGCAACATCTCCATTTCGTTTGGAGGAGGAGATGGTGGGTTACCTCGAGGAATGTTATATCTGATGGGATCTCTACCTCTTTCCTCTTCATGGCGGCTTTGTCTTTCTGATGCTTGTCTTAATTGGGCAAGATCAAAGTCAGAGGGGAGTTTTTCTCCTTCTTGAGCGAGTTTTAAGAAGTGAGCATCCGCATTGCTCCTGAGTATTTCGTCAAAAAGTTTGTTAAAGAGAGGGTTATGCTGGGCCCTTTCTATTGTTGCAGGAGTAGGAGTACTTGGGTTTTCGTCATTCGCATTTCCTCCAAGTGCTTCTTGAAATTCATTGAGATTTTCCTCTTCTTCTTCTTCCATTTCTATTTCTCGTTGCCTTGACCGTGATCGGGTTTGAGCCATTTTGCTTACAAACTTTTGTTGAAGTTGAGTGAAAATGATGATGAGTTTTTTATGAAATGAAAGATTGATGGTTGGTGATTTGTGTTGCATGTGGATCTCTAGCACTTTTAAGGTAGATGTAACTGAAATTCCTTCTTTGAATTTCTTGTTTGTTTTTGATAAGGTTGGATGTGATAAGGTGTTGAGAAATCTGAGATGTGTTACAGATTGAACTACCTAGCAATGAGAGGATTCACTCATGAACTAGTTTTAACCTCCATAGATGTGTCTCTTAGGATGAGCTTACCCTAGATGTAGAAACAATCTAAAAGTGATGTAATGTGTTTGATTCAAGCAATATCTAAAAGAGAACTTGGGACAAGAACCTCTTAATGTTTTGAGAGTTGGGATGGATTGATGATGAAGTGATGATGGATGAATAAGATGATGGATGAAAAATGTTTTCAACTTCAATAAAAACTTTGTGTTACAAATGGGACAAACTCTACCTCTTCCCTTTCGGGTGTTGATGGTATTTCTCGAGCTATGTTGTATGTGATACAGACGTTTGGGAAAAAGTTGGGATTAATCTTACCTCCTTGGTTTTTGTGATAACTCAGAGCTCTATATTGCATAAAAGCTCTGCGGTTCAATGATTCTGAATCAAATTCGTTTGTTTTGCCTTGAAGGTAGAGACGCATGTGATGCAAAAAAACTCTATGGGAGACAAAGATTTGTCTATTTAGATAAAAGAATTTCCTCCTTTTGATCCAAGCCTTTGAGCTTAATGGTCTTCTTTTCAAGTTGATATTCTGATGACGCTTCTTCTTTCGCAAGATGTGAAGAATGGTCATAAAGTTTTGATACTTTTGTTGTTTGTACTTTGTTTTTGATGTGTTTGATTGTTTTGAGAAATGTTTGGTTGGATGAATACTTTGTTCTTGGAAGTGATTTTCTGATTTTTCTATGACAAGAAAACAAAGCAAGCACACAAACACATGAATGTTGCCCCAAAGGCACAAATGAGTATGGGTCTAGATCAACCCAATCCTTGGACTTGTATATGACCCTTCCTTTAGATCTATTTTTAAGGTGTATTTCCAAAGCCTGAAATCGGCTCAATTTGCACTTGGTCTTTAAAACGAACACACTTCAAACACTTTTTATCTCTAAGGTCAAATGGCCAGTTGTGATAAATTTAGCCCACATTTTGATATTTCTTCGACTTTGGTACTACATACCTTATGAATCTCGCCTTGGTAGGTAAGGATGTGATATACTAAGTCTTACATGAGCATAACAAATAGATGATCCCTATGATGGGGGAGTCACCACTTTTATCAAGCCACAAATGACTTTTCAAAAAGCTATGTTTCTACTCAAGGAAATATGTATGGTGAGTATCTTGGGAGCAAAACCATCTATGCTCTTGCACTAAATTATATTGCAAATATCCTCAATCAATAGAACGGGTGGGCTACTACTTAAAGGTGTTTAGTCATGTTCGATATTTTTGGACATAAGTTCATTCTGCAGTGACTCACTTAAGAGTCTTGTAACTCGTCATGGGGCCCATTTGTCCTTTTGGCCAGTTACACTGTAGGAACAGCTATACCCAAGGCTACAGCTTTCGCTCTCACCTGATTTCTATAGCGGTTCGAAGGATTTACCGTGCGAGGTCATTCCCAAGAGTGATGTGTCTCTTGGTAGGCCTCTCTTAAAAAGATTTTTTTTTTTTTTTTTTTTTGAGTGTTACTAACACTTCTCTCTTGCACCTAGGACCACGAAAGCCAAGGGAGAAGATAGTGTGTGCTAGAAGTGGGACCACTCGACCGACTTTTTGCACAAGTGTGCCAAGCACGAAAAACCCTTGTTCTTTTTAAGCTGCCATTGCAATGTGATCTAACTATTTGGAGATGTTGCTCCAACAGTTATGGTGTTCATTTTAACTTAAATGGCAAAATGTTTTGTAATCTAGAAATTAGAAATCCTGGTCAACTGAACTTGAAGCACGTATGCATGAAGTAAAATCGCTTGCAAAAATCAAAACAAGTGGATTGTGTTTTTTATGTGCACCAAAATTTGAAGTGTGGATTGTAAATTCTTTAGGTCCGAATTGATGCAAGGAAATCAAATTTGTGTTGTTGATTTTAAGCACCAAAAGAAAATGAGTCCTAACTTGCAATAAAAGCAAATGTTTGTTTTGTTCGGTTTTAATGCACCAAAGACAAGTGACCCTAACTAGAAAGCAAGGAAATTTTGTTTGTTCAAGTTTTAAAGCACCAAAAGAAAGTTTGTGATTTTTAATGGTGAGTTTTAAACCTGCACAAACAACTGGTTAGTAAAATCCATGTTTAAGGGGGGCTTCCACAAGCCTAAAAACTTTCACTTTTCGGTTACAAGGTCCTTTTTACAACGTTCTGTTACAATAGCGCTAGTCTGTGTTTGAACAGAAGCGCTATTTAACACAAACGCGCTAAAAGAAAAGAAAAACAAAGAAGGCAAAAGCGCTGAAACATGGTGAACAGCGCCAAAATAATGTCAAATGCGCCAAAACAGTGTTAAAAGCGCTGAACTTGACACAATAGCGCTATTGTAAGAACAATAGCGCTAAAACTATAAGTATCAATAGCGCTAGAATGAGTTCAGTAGCGCCAAAGCGCAACCTGTGTGACATTTTCAACATTCAAACATGTTAGTGGTTTAAAAAATGATCTTTTTTGGTGTTTGGATTCACGTCAGGTTCACCAAATGATGCGCTGCTAAATGGACAAGGTTAGCAAATGACAAACAACACAAGACACCATAAAATCATTAATGTCAGTCAATCAAAAACTAATCTAAACAAGCATATCAAAAGAGACACTAAAATCATGCTAATATATCTAACAAATGAAACAAAGATAATGAGACATCTCCAAATGCCTCTTAGCATGTTCTTAGCTCCCTCTCCCTTGTTCCTCTCCTCTCCAAGTTCCAAAATAGTGTAGCTCTCAGCAGCTTTTTGCACTATGGATGCTTATGGAGGATTGAGATTTGAAATATTGCTCTAAATGTAAATAAAGAAGCTAATATTAAGCTATTGATACTAAAATGGTTTATTTTAACCAAAATGACAATATATGAGTTTGCTATGCTAAATGCTCTCTTAAAATGTCTATAGGTTAAATGCATACAAGTTTTCAAGATCTGGATTATGAAGAAATGGGCTCTATTTATAGGAAAACTGAAGCAATGGATGGTTGAGATTGAGTAATCTCAACAAGGGTCAGGATTGAATGATTTCAAATCCATGTGAGGGCTTTCAACCCAATCCCAGGATGACAAGTGTCAATGTGAGATAGGTTGAAAGGAGAGAGAATAAGCATTAAATGCTTGATATGACCTTGGGAGTTAAAGTCAAGGTTAGTTGAATGAATAAACTCTTTATTCAAAGAATAAAACTTTTATCCAATGGATAAACTCTTGTGCAAATGTAAAAAGGATAAATATGGTCAAAACAATAAATGTTTGGGGAGAAAAGTTTGAAATAACCATAAATGGTTATGTAAGAGCCATAAATGGTCATGTAAGAGCCATTAGTGGTCTTGGAAGACTTTGGGGGTTAATTTGTTGAACACACAAAACATTAAATGTTTTTCAAAGACTTTTGAAATCTTTGAGAAGTGACTCCATTTTGCTTAGGAATGTGACAATAATTAGGGGATGGATTAGGCTAATTAGGAAGGGGTTAGAAGAATCTAGAAGGGGATTTAGGAATGCAATTGGATTTGGTGGGTGAGGGAAAATAGGATTTTATTAAAATAAAAATTTATTTATTTCAATAAATAGGTGCAAGTTGCATTTGTAGGAAAATGCAAGTGGGGGGGGATAATGATTTAAATAAATATTTTTTATTTAATTTATTTAAAAGAGGAATAGGGGGATTTAATTAAATAAATAAATTTTATTTATTTAATTGATTTGAATTTGATTTAATGAATTAATTAAAATAAATTAAATAATTTATTTAATTAATAAAAGAATGTTTGGAGATGAATTAATTAAATATTAATTTAATTAACTGATGGCTAGTTGATTTTTAATCAAATAAATAGCGAATATTTATTTAATTAAGCTGGACAGATTTGTGTGACTGCATTTGCCCCTCTTTGAAACGGTGCGGTTTATTGCTTCGTTTCAAAGAAAGAAAAATAAGTGTGAAGAAAATGCCCCATAAAATGTAAATTTAATGGGTGGTATGCCCCCTCGAGAGATGGGCCGAAAAATTTCAAAAAATCGTGCGATCTCTCGAAAAAAAATGAAAATTGGCAGGGTGGTAGAAGAGAAGGAGTTAACCATACGGGTGAAAAATAGAAGAAAACGGGGGTATAATGGAGAAATAGGGGGCTCGAAAAGTTAATGGGGACCACGATGGTGAGCGGGGGGGAAGTTATGGTGACGGCGAAGGGTATAAATGGGGTGAAAGGGGTGAAAACAGGATCATTTGTGACCGCGACCAGTGTGAAACCAGAGCTCTTATAGTGACATTTTGGAGGAGCGAGCAGCAGTCAGGATGCCGATACCGATTACAGAGCAAAAATTTGAGCGAGTCTGATGGTTCCAGCGACCAGACGACTACGGACCAGCGGTACGCAAATTAGAATTTTGATTTTTGATAGGCTTTTTACTAAGTCCAAGTTGAGTCGAAGCAATAGCACTGAAACTATGGTTTTGGCGCTTTTGCGCAAGGAACTAGCGCTATGGTGCCGCAATGGCGCTATTGGACTATTGTTTGAGCGCTTTTGTTTTGTTTTAGCGTTATTTAATGCATGTTCAAGCGCTATTGAGTGCTTAATTGAGCACTATTGCTCTTGATTAGCACTACAGTGTAGTTGTTTTAGCGCATTTGTAGTTTGAGCGCTATTGGATAGCTTATTGAGCGCTTTTGTTAGGGTTGTAGCGCTATTGTTGAGAAACTAACGCTTTTGTTTGTAAAATAGCACTTTTGTTTTAGGATAAAGAGATGCCCCAGTTTGGATGAAGAAAATCTCCCGATGCCAATGATGGATGGATGGTGATGTAAAGTGGGAGTTGTTTTGAACTATAACAGCCTAATGAGACTTAGGTCATTAGGATAAATGTCTGTTGAAGTCTAGGTGGCCATGATTGCTTACCTGTAAGATACTTGATCAAAGTATCTGTTGATAGTCTAGGTTTAAACTTAAGAAAGTCTGAAAATAAAACAACTAATGATGATTGATGAATGTCCATGTGCAGGAAGAGCTAGGCGTGTTGCAGTTACGCGAGAGACATCCTGCAACATAGGGGTTGCGGGATCGATTGACAGAGGCAGAGAGAGATTGTATTGTTGCTACTGGATTGTATGAGGTGATACACATGCCAGTGATTCATATGAATCACGGATTTGATCACAACATTAGCAGAGCGGTGGCACAGCGAGACGTGCACATTCCATCTAGCACAAGGGGAGATGACAGTGACCCTAGAGGATGTGTAGCGCATCCTGCGGATTCCGATTCGGGGGGAGCTGGTCACATATGACAGATCTTGGGGGACCCTTGCAGTTTAGAGAATTTTTGATGAGGACGTTTATATTGATGATGGCTCGATTTGCCTAGGAGGAGATAGCGGCGTTATATGACCCTCTTCCGGCAGTCGTATCAGGTATCGCGGGAGGACTTCTGTGTCTAGACAGGCGATCACATGGTTTGGCCGTGGAATGGGGACAGGTGATCGAGATGATGATTACCAAGGGGACTCGATTTGCGTGGGGGTCGTGCGTGCTGGCGCACCTGTACCAAGAGCTCCATGAGGTGGTCTACTGGGGGAGGGGTTCCTTAGCCATGGGCGTGACGCTTTTGCATATTTGGGCTTGGGAGCACCTACCAGTGACTCGACCAGTGAGTCTGAGATTCCGTGCAGTAGATCAGCCGTATATGTTCATGTATAGCAGCATGATGAGTCAGCCCCACCTGGGGAAGCTAGAGTGGTGGCGGCGGGCATTGGACGATCTAGATGCAGTTATATGGCGACCATACCTAGAGTGTGAGCCATGGGATGATGATGCAGAGGCACTACCTTATGTTTTTATGACCCGATTCCTCATTGGGAGGGCCTCATACCATGTGGAGAGACAGGTGCTCGGGAGAGTGCTGAGACAGTTTGGACGGCAGCAGAGACTACCTAATGGATTAGGGGAGTATGCACGGGTGATTCGGGAGAGGTATGCATGGAGACCAGTGCTACCGTATGATCAAGCACTGGCAGAGTTTCGGACGCTACAGGCGAGACCGTGGGATATACGACCGAGGGTCGTGGATGCAGGAGTATTAGATGAGTACACGCAGTACCGGGTAGCGCACCCGATCCTACGGATATTGGATCCAACAGAGTCAATCCCGGATTTTGAGGATGAGAGGGGACGGAGACAAAGGAGGGCAAGAGGTCGAGGACCAAGGGTAGGTGGAGGAGGTGGAGGAGGTGGTGGAGGAGACATTTTTGAATGTTTTTGGATCTTGTGGGTACTAATTCCCACTGTGGTTTTTCCCATTTGGGTTTTCCACGTATAAACTCTCGTGTCATGTGGTTTATGCTTTGTGTGGTGATTGCATACTTGGTGTTATTTCTTGCATGTCTATTGAGTTTTAAGTTGGTGAAATTGATATTCAGTTTTGTATTGTTTTTATTATCATTGATTAACCCCCCCTCTTAGTGCCTTATAAGTTCATCAATTGGCATCAGAGCTAAACTTCCTTAAGGCTTAACCACTTGGAAGGGATCTCTAATCCTAAGGCAAATATGGGGGAAGTAATGAGCTATAGAGAGATGGCTAAAGAACTTGCTGAAACCAAGGAAGAAAGTTGAAACCCTTAGAGATAAATATAGGACATCACTAAATATGAGAAAATAACTGACCAAACAATTATTGGAGATCTCTAACAGCAGCTCCTTAGATGAAGCGAGCGTCGATGCACTAGTTGAAGAAGTAGAGATGTTGGATGGTGAAAATACTAGCCTAAGGAGAGAACTTGAAGCACTTACAATCCGGATGAGTGAGGAACTTGAAGCTAGAAGAAAGGTTGAGGATCACATCCAAGATAAAGAGCATGAAACCTTTAAGATCAAGCATGAGAATGAAACTTTGTATGAGCATTGGCATGAGGAGAAAGAAGAAAAAGAAGCATTACAGTCAGATCTTGAAATGGCAATGTCTCTTAGAGAGACCCTCATGAAAACAAATGAAGATCTTACAAAGGAACTTGATGAGGCCAATGAGAAGCTTGATAAATTCAACGAGAGCTCATCTATGTTGGATGAACAGATCCAATCTTAGAGGATGAAAGGTGATACATCTGGGTTAGGATACCATTTGAGAAAAGAGAACCTTTTGGTACCAAGAGCAACATGCATGAAGGTAAAACTACTCCTAAGGCCTATAAGCCTACCAGTAAGAAAGCTTACAAACCTGTTTGCTTTAATTGTCATAAACTAGGACATATTGCTCGAGTTTTTAGAAGTAGTTTTGATGCTAATATTGGTTATAGACCTAATACTAGATATGTGCCTAGGAGATTTGAAGGTTATTGTTATACATGAAACATGTATGGGCATAGATCAGTTGAATGCAAATATGGAGCAAACAATCCAGCACCTCACATGAACCCAAGACCTATTGGTGACTGGAGAAGGAATTTCACTTACCAGAGGAACACAAATTGGCAAAGACCCTATGTTAACTGGTCTAGTCCTTATGAGATGAAAAAGAGAGTCAATGTGACTTGTTCAATCTACAACAATTTTGGACATGTGGCAATGAATTGTAGAAGAAGAACATGTAGAGGCAACTCAGGACCTTGGAGAGAATCTGGAATGGCATGCTATCATTGCAACAAACTGGGACACATTGCCAAGTTTTGCAAAACACGGAAGAACCAACTGATGAATCATCCTGTGGACCGGAAAGGAAAGTAGAAGGTTGATATTGAAGAAACCAAAGGTGAGATAAATAAGACCTGGGAAAAATAGAGTGATGACAAACCACCAGAGGAATCAGATTCTTCACCTAATGTGGGGAATCCATCTCCGACAAACTAAGTTGTTTCTACAACTTGGGATGAGCTTATTGTCAAATCTTGAGTTGAACCCCTGGATGATGTACTGTAAGTTGAATCTACATATTTTGATATTTTTTGATGTTTTGATGTATTTTTGGATCATAACCGATAAATATCTTTGAGTTTTTTCTACCGATAATATGCTTTAGAGTTTGTTAAGGCGTTTTAGGATTTTGTCGGTAAATGCATTTATTGCAGTAGTTAGAATGTAAATAAATAGAACTTTTTGAATTTCATTTATCACTTTGCATCTTGAGAACTTTTGGGTAAGTGAGTGGAGAAGAGATAGTTTGTGCTAGCAACATTCAGACCATCTACCAGCAATCTGAGGTAGTCGAAGTGAAGTTTGATTCGGTGATCAAGTATTGAAAGTTTTTGAAGATCGAAAACCCTAGTACCGAAGCAGAAGAGGTATTTATATGAGAAATTCTACTCTTTGCTTGGTGATTTGCATATCTGAAGATACACCTCATCTTATCGATGTGACCGAGAGGGCAAGATCAGAATACAAATGACGTCCATACAAGTAAGAGGAAACTGACCCTATTGGTGCCCTATCTGGTGTACTAAATGGTGTTTTGCATGTAGAGGATGTAAGATCATTTTATCACTGCAAACTTAAAGACTTGGGAGTTGCATTTATTTATGAGCAATACAGATCTTTGTGTAATGAACATGGAAGATTGAAAGAACAGTTCAAAAGTGTAGCCGATAAATGTTTTCATCATGCAATTAATTTTATTGATGATTTTGATGACGAGTTGGTGAGATTTGTTTTGAGTCGCATTTATGATCAGTTCATGTGGTTGGACAAACCTCACAAACTCACTAAAGAAGCAATCCATGTTGTAACCGACTTCTTCTCAACCGATGAAGTGCCATTGCTTAGGTCTATACCTAAGAATGATGTTGAGAAGTTAACTAGATCTAGATGGGATAAAAGAGCCATGATCGTGAATGGTATTAATGATCTTGTTGTTAAATTTGCATCTACGGTGATTGGCTATAGAATCTTCTATTCAAGCAGAATGAACAGTATACTGGCAACAACTATTCACACTACATACGGGATGATTAAGGAAAATGTGGACTATGACTTGACTGAAGCTCTAAGGAGTCAATTAGTGGCAAATTTGGAAGTAGTCAAGGGTAAGCGCAAGGTAATGGGTCACAAATTGGTGGAAGTCTGTGCATTGGAAAATGTGCTCTTAGAAATGGGGGCCCATTTTCAAAAAATGGGGGCTCCTTTTTGCTTCAGGCCCCCGAGGTGAAACTAAACAGGACCCCGTTTTGTTCTCAAACGTGGACCCACTTGAAAACAAAACGGGGTCCCATTTAAAAAAAAATGGTCCCCCGTTTTTAAATCCGATTTTACCCATTTTTTCAGGCACATTTTGTCATTTTTGGAAAGTAATGGTAATTTTAGAAACGGGCCCCCGTTTTATGGAAGTTGATTCCACAACCCACCACTTGCCTCGGGATTAAGTTCGAGATAGGTCTGGGATGGCCACACCTGAGACATGGACCTACAAATTCAAATCTCCATGAACGAAAGCACAAATATGAACTTCTGAAATAGTTTACGTGCCTCTAATTAGAGAATTTTTATACGAAATTAAAACCCATTTTAGATTATACTGTCTAGATTCTAAATATGTAATTTTAAAAAAAAATGATTATATTAATTATTTTTCATTTGATTTATACTAAATCGGGTCCATAAACTTGAAATATTAACTAATTTTGTTAATTTAATAACTTTTTTATTTTAATGAATTTTGAAAAAAAATCATATGTCATCAATCTACACAAAATTCTTTTCTATTTTTAAAAAAAATCAAAAAATGTTAAGTTTACATCAAATTATGTGGGTCATACAAGTCAAATTTTTAAAAAGATAATTACAGTCATTAAAAAATTAATTTAAAATAATATTTAAAAAAATATGCTCATCAATCTTCAGTGTGTTACAAACCAATTCTCAAAATGGTTTGAGAAAATAATTTAAATTGTGTCAAAAAGTGTGGGTCGTACACATGCATGGTATGGTCCTGAAACATACATTTTTAGAACATAGTTTTTAGAATTCCATTCAAAAAGTTATTTTTTATTATGTGGGTATTAAAATAAATTACATATTTGGAAAGTAGACTCAGAAGGATATCTTTTATATTCCTGACTTTTTCCAAGATTCAATCACCAAGTGTTTCAAAATTTAACCTCAAATGAGACAAAACCTAAAAATCGGGGAAAACACTTCAACTTTTTGGCCAAAAAGTGGACTCATCTTCTTGCACTGACCCTCAAGAAGGACAAGAATATTAGATTCAAATTTGGATAGCTTATCATGGGCTTATTCTTTTCTTTCCAAAACTTTTTCTTCGGTATTGGTGATGTACAATGGATAACTGGGACACCTACCCTATTGTAGATGAAGAACAACATTAGGATGTTGAAAAACAAGTTTGATGATTTTTCATGGGGATATTTTAAGAAATTTAAGAAGGAAATGCATGCTAGGGAATGCATACGACAAAGGTAGTCAATCGGTATGAGAATTCTATCTGTTTTATGGTTGACATAGATACATGCTTGATGGAAGCTGTTATTTCCAGGACCACATGGCTAATGCCCATGGGTTATGAAGTAGATAAAGACCTACTTGTTGCTTATGTTGATCATTTGTTAGCTGAACCGGTTGATACCACCATTGAGGGGTTTGGAACCTACAAGGAGAAACTACTAAAAGTACACTTTGATTTACAGAAACTGGTGATTGCAAAGAAAGTAAGAAAAGAGGTACAAGCCTTTGTTGAGCAGGTCGGATTCACAAAAAGAATAGATAGTTGCAAAAAGAGCCAAATATGAGGCTCAACAAGGTGGAACTTCTAGTGTACCAATCGGTACCCCCACAGGTAAGACCAGTGCAGCCAAAACAGCTAAGAAGAAGAAATCATAAGAACCTAAGGTGAAGCTTGTTGAATCTCAAAGAGGGAAACCCTCTAAAATACAATTCCAAAGGAAAGGTAAAACTGTTGAACCTCATGTTGTTCCTACCCAAACCGGAAAAATAAAGAAGGAGAAATCTCACAAACCGGTGACAGATATTGCGGAAACAGAATTAGAAGAAGATAAGAGAGCACTAAGGGCAAATGTTAAGAAGAAAAAGACTACTTGAAAAGGTAAAGCAGCTACAAAAATATTGACAGTTGAAGTTTCTTTCACTAGAATGATTAGAATTATTAAGGAGTATGGTATTTACAAAGGTTTAAACATATTGTTTACTCATTTTTTTGAAAGTCAATGAAGGGAGATTAAAGATGCAGTCATCTTTAGTATGAACAAGTTTAGTAGAGCCCATATTGAATTACAAGGTCAAATTCCAGATTCCTTATATAATTTGATTGATGCTATTATTGATTATACACTTAAACACTTGCAACCGGAAGCAACTGAAGAGGAAATCGAACAAATAAGGGTGAATACAAAAGCTTTGTTGAGATCAAAGAAGAGATTAACAAGAATGCTCATTGGTGAGACCGAATCAATTCAAAAGGAGACTGAGATTTTAATCAAAAAGGCTTTAGGTCTCATTCTCAATGAAGAAGAGGAGAAAGATAAAGTAATTGAGGATATTACTTCTGATAAGCCAAATTCAGAAGAACTTCCTGAAGGAGTAAAGATCACATACTTTTAACCAAACAACAAATATATGCAAGAGGGTAAGTCCACAATAATGGTTCCCACTTTCACCTATGAAGGAAAAACAAGATGCCAGAAAAAACAATTCAGAGGGGGTTCAACCGAAGTGGGGGTGTTCGAATGAACTACCCTTTGGGGTTCAAGCGAACCCCCCACTTCGCTTGAACCCCCTCTTTTGAGAAAAACACCTTTAATTCTTGTTTATGTCATTTTTTAATTATATTGGGGGGATTCGCTCAAACCCCCCTTCATTCAAACCCTCCTAAAAATGGGGGGTTCGTTCGAACCCCTTTTTTTACACTTCTCTAAAGCTCTCTACATTTTTTTGCAGATTTTTTGCCTTCAAACCTCTATTTGAAGGCTCAAATGGAATGATCTTGACAACCCAAAATGTAGTATGGTAGTCCTCGAAGCAAGCTTTCCAATAACTATAATTTTATTACATATTGAGTTTATTATGAACTTGTTTTTTTAATTTTACCAAACATGAATTTCTCTATTCAACACACTGGGAAAAAAAGTAAACTAATTCAAAAAAAAATTCTGAAAAATATCTATACCTTAGGTATTGATGTCTTCTTTCTAACAAAAAAATAAAATTCAATTTCGATATATATAGAACAAGTTATGTGTACACCTATGTCTAAAATATAATTAGTTAGACTTCAAAAATTAATAAAATGAAAAATATTCAACATATCACTATCAAACCAACTGCAAGCCCTAGATATTGATGTTACAAACCAAAATTTGAAAGAATTGAATTTTTTATCATTTAAAGAAAAATAGTTATGCGTTTCGGGAGGCACATCACTCTTAAAAAATGTAGTTTGCTGTAAAAAACTACTTTTCGAGGGAGATGAATTTTTTTTTTTAAAATCATTCAATTTTTTTTGAAAAACTATATATAGAATCTACACACAAAATGCTACAAATCACTAATTTACATAATCTTCAAATTCTTAATAGTTTAAAACTTATAGGTGTTGGAAGTTGAAGATTATTTTAAAATTGTTCATCTCAGTGTCAAAAGTGGCAAAAAAGTGAGAACCATTATTGTGAGTTCACCCATGATCCTATTGGTACTGAACCGGTAGACATAACAAATGATGATACCGGTGATGTTGATAATGTTTCTAACACTACTGACAATGTAGATGTTTTTGAAGTTGATGTACAAACATTTGATACTTAGCAGGAATAGGTTGAGAACAAAGGAGAAGAGAAAGAAGCAGACAAAAGCTCAACTGAGCAACCGGTGTATGCACAGTCTACTGTTACTTAGACTAAACTGGTAATTGTAAATATAGATGTAAATATTTGTTGCTACTGATGACAATTAGAATGATAAGGGTAAAGAAAAGAAGGTAGACAGAGTACTGGTGAAAGAACAGACTGTGGAAAATCCGCAACCGGTCAAAGACACCACTAAGGAAGAGGAGACGGAAAAAGATAAGGAGCAAGAGAAGAAAACAAAGAAGGTGGAAAAGAAGAGGAGAACAAAAGAAATAAAATCAACTCCTAAGGTACCTCCTGAATCCAAACTGAAGAAAACAGTTCATGATGATGATGATGATGATGATGATGATGATGATGATGATGATGATGATGATGATGATGATGATGATGATGATGAGAATAAAATGTCTTATTAATATGGATAATTTGAGTTCTTTAGATTTAATTTAACGTTCAGCTTCAAGATAGTTATAAAACACCTTTAATGCTTGTTTATGTCATTTTTTAATTATATTGGGGGGGTTCGCTCAAACCTCCCTTATTCGAACCCCCCTAAAAAGGGGGGGTTCGCTTGAACCCCCCTTCGTTCGAACCCCTATTTTTACACTTCTTTGAAGCTCTCTACATTATTTTGCAAATTATTTGCCTTCAAACATCTAGTTGAAGGCTCAAATGGAATGATCTTGACAACCCAAAATGTAGTATGGTAGTCCTGGAAGCAAGCTTTCCAATGACTATAATTTTATTACATATTGAGTTTATTATGAACTTGTTTTTTAATTTTACCAAACATAGGTTTTTCACCAAACATGAATTTCTCTATTCAACACACTGGGAAAAATAGTAAACTAATTCAAAAAAATTCTGAAATATATCAATACCTTAGGTATTGATGTCTTCTTTCTAACAAAAAAAATAAAATTCAATTTTGATATATATAGAACAAGTTATGTGTTCAAACGTACACCTATTTCTAAAATATAATTAGTCGGACTTCAAAAATTAATAAAATGAAAAATATTCAACATATCACTATCAAACCAACTGCAAGCCCTATATATTGTTGTTACAAACCAAAATTCGAAAGAATTGAGTTTTTTTATCATTTATAGAAAAAAAGTTATGCGTTTCGAGAGGCACATCACTCTTTAAAAATGTAGTTTGCTATAAAAAAAAACTACTTTTCGAGGGAGATGGAAATTTTTTTTAAAAATCATTCCAAAATTTTTGAAAAAATATATATAGAATCTACAGACAAAATGCTACAAATCACTAATTTACATAATCTTCAAATTCTTAATAGTTTAAAAGTTATAGCTATCGAAAGTTGAAGATTATTTTAAAATTGTTCATCTCAATGTCAAAAGTGGCAAAAAAGTGGGAACCATTATTGTGAGTTCACCCATGATCCCATTGGTACTGAACCGATAGACATAACAAATGATGATATCGGTGATGCTGATAATGTTGCTAACACTGCTGATGGGATGGGGTTTGGGATAGACTAGCCTAGTCTATGCTCTTGGACCCTTTCCTTGGATCACCTGGTGTTCTCCTCACACCCTAGGGTCTCTAGGACTTCCTTTGCTTGAGGAATCCCCTGACCTTGCCCAATCCACCCACCAATGTGTTTCTTTGCTGCTTCTAAGGTCTCACCTACTCATGACACTCAAAACCCCTTACTATGGCTAATAAGGGCAAATCTTATTCCACACCTTCCAAGGTCTTAGCAAGGTTGTTTCAGGTCTATTTCATGGTCTATCCACCCATTCATGAGCCCCCAAGAGGTTTCAAGATTCTAACCCCTTACCGATTTCACCATTTTGTGTTTTTTCTACAAAATAGGGCTACAAGGATTAGGACCAATTAGGCCTCCTAACTGGTCTTCTAGGGCTCCCTCTCACAACCGATGCACAAACAACCCAATCTTCCAAAAAGGAATGCCATTCATTTGGCAAAGACTCAAGGATTTTCTAGGTTTTAGGCCCCCTAGTGTCCGTACTCTGTCCTTGGTGGATTTTAAGGGTTTTGAGGGGTTTTTGTGAGGGTTTTTAGGGTCTGTCTGAGTCACAGTGAGTGTTTTGTGTTTTAGCCTCCTTGTCTAAATTGGTGGATACTTCTCCTTCACACCATTGGTGCTACACACACTCCTTTGCACCTCCTCCAAAGGATGCATACTCCTCTATTCAACCTTGCTCTCCAAGACCTCTGCACCAACAACCATTCCTAACTGAGCACTATCCAGTCTTGCCTAGGAATGGGCATTTGCTTGGCCTCCAGGCATTTCCAAGGGCCCTGCTTGCTTGGGACTATGGTACAAGGTCTCCACATCCATTCCCCGTGGTTTCATGGTGGTTCCACAATGGGGAATGGAGTCAAGACTTCATTTACTCAAACTGGTTCAACACTAAACAGTAAAACTGCAATTCACAAACTATTTACAAACACACTCTACCAGTAAACAAAAAGATAAACTAATCACTCAAAATGAAGCTATATACATCCAATAAGACTTTCCACATAGGTTTGCTCACAAATCAATCCATTTGTTTGCTCAGTAACTTCATTCAAACAAACTGGTAACTCACAAACAGTCACAGTCAGTACAGTTTGCTTGAGCCATACAATCTCTGACAACCAACCCTTTAACTTAGGGTTTAAAACATCTTATACTACCCATACCTCAGTTGGTGTGCCACATTTAGGGTTGTTCACACCAACCTAACGATTTTGACAACATGGTGGAAAAGTTGCTTGACAACTTTTAAAAGTTGACATGCAACTTTTGAGCAACTTTCCCAATGTTGCTCTTCATGACTCCTAGACCCACAATGGGCCAACCTAAGGACACCACCATGATATGAAGGACCCCTAAACACCTCTAGGACACACACAACCTCCATTTTCAAAACCATCACAATTTTGACTTAGGACCCCTAAGATCACCCCTAGGACTCTACCTAGGACCTATGAGCACTTGGCTCATTATTTTATATACAAAGGCTTCATAAGAAGCATAAAACCAACAAAACAAAGAAAGAGAAGGAGTCTAGAAGGGTTCTCCTGCACCATACTCCCCCTCTGCACACAACTAAGAAGAAGAAGAAGAGATGAGAGTTGGGTCTATTCCAAGTGTCTTGAACATGTTCTCCTCCACCCATGTAGCTTCAGATACTGATTGACCTGCCCATTTCACTAAATGCTCCATGTAGACCTGGTGTCTAGTAGACTTCCTCACCCTTGATTCCAAGATCTCCTCTGCTTTAGGCTTCTTCACTTGAGGTAAGGTATTTACATCCAAGTCTTGTAATACCTTAGCTTGGTTCTCAGTCTACCCTGCTATCTCTCCCTTGTACATTACTAGATTAGTAACATTAAAGACTGGTGAAATGGCTAAGTCTGAAGGTAAATCAACCTTATAGGCATTCTCACCATATTTTGCCAGAATTTGACAAGGACCTACCCTCTTCATCTGTAGTTTGGTTGGCTTACCACTTTGCATCCTTGCTTTGCTCAAATGGACCATCACATAGTCACCCACCTTGAACTGAACTTCTCTCCTTTTCTCATCCACTTTGGCTTTTAGTTTGTGAGTGGATTCAAGGATGGTCTTCTTAACTTGCTCTTGAACTTCCTTGATGGTTTGGGTGAAGTCTTCTGCTTGTCCACTTTTCATCTCCAAACTACTCAGATCTCTCAACACACATACTCCCCTTGGATGTATGCCATACACAATCTCAAAAGGGCTTCTACCAGTGGTTCTATTCACACTGTCATTATATGCATACTCTGCTTGAGGAATGATAATGTCCCATGTCTGACCATATTCCTTAGTTAGACATCTCAACAAATTGCCTAACACTCTATTGATGACTTCAGTTTGACCATCGGTTTGTGGATGGTAAGCTGAGCTAAATGACAAGTTAGTTCCTAGTCTCCTCCATAATGTCTACCAAAAATGACCCATGAACTTGTTGTCCCTGTCTGAAACAATGCTTAAAGGGAGTCCATGAATCCTAACAATCTCCTTGAAGAAGAGATGTGCAACATAACTAGCATCATGTGTAGTCTTACATGGTATGAAATGACTCATTTTGGAAAATCTATCTACTACCACATAGATGTTGTCCATACCTATTTTAGTCTTGTGAAGTCCTACTACAAAGTCCATGCTTATGCATTCCCAAGGTCTATTAGGAACCGGAAATGGTTGATACAAACCGGCATTGCTTGATCCACCTTTGGCTCTTTGGCATACACCACACTGCTCTACATACCTCTTCACATCTCTTGGTAACTTTGGCCAATGGTAGTACTTCTGTACTAGATCTAGGGTCTTATTTATCCCAAAGTGTCCACTCAAACTGCCATTATGTTTCTCTTGGATGAGGTTCTCCCTCATAGATCCTCTAGGTACACACAACTGGTTACCCTTGAACAAGAGACCATTTTGGAGAGTGTAGTCTGCATACTCACCATGGAAATGGTTCTCAAATTCTTTACAAACCTTGTAAGCTGATGAGAAGTCTTCATCTCCTTCATAGAGGTCTTTGAAACCTTCTATGCCTATGCTCTGCAACTATAACTCTTGAACAGTCAACAACTTCCTGCTCAATGCATCTGCCACCTTGTTAAGTTGCCCCTTCTTAGGCTTGATGGTGAAGGTGAAGGATTGGAGATACTCCATCCATTTCAAATGTCTATTTCTTAGCTTCTCTCGAGTGTTGATGTAACTCAATGCCTGATTGTCTGTGAACACTACAAATTCCTTTGGGAGTAGATAATGTCTCCACTTCTTTAGAGACTGAACTAATGCATATAGCTCAAGGTCATAGGCTGAGTATTTCTTCTTTGCTTCATTAAGCTTCTCACTGAAAAATGCCACAGGTCTTCCCTCTTGACTCAACACACCGCACTACAATTCCACTTGCATCACACTCCAAGGTAAATAGCTTATCAAATGTAGGTAGGAGAAGGATAGGTTTTGTGGCTATTTCTTGCTTTAACAATTGAAATGCTTTGTCAGCCTGCTCTGTCCATTTAAACTTAGTTTTAAGACCTCCTTTGATGGTTTCAAGGACTGGTGCACATATGCCACTAAAATTCCTCACAAACTTCCTATAGAATTAAGCTAATCCATGGAAACTTCTTACCTCAGTCCCTATTTTAGGTGCAGGCCAATTCAAGATTGCCTCCACTTTGCTTGGATCCATCTTCAAGGTTCCTTTAGACACTACAAATCCTAAGTAAACCAACTCTTGCTTCAAGAAGTCACACTTCTCTAGATTGATGGATAGCTTCTCCTCATGCAACCTCTCTAAGACTAACCTCAAATGCTCAAGGTGCTCCTCTTTGGTTCTGCTATAGATGAGAATGTCATCTAGGTACACCACCACAAATCTGCCTGTGAAATCCTTCAACACTTCATTCATCAACCTCATGAAAGTGCTTGGAGCATTAGTAAGCCCAAATGGCATCACAAGCCATTCATACAACCCATCTGTGGTTTTGAAAGCAGTCTTCCACTCATCACCCTCCTTAATTCTTATCTGATGATAACCACTTTTAAGGTCTAGCTTGGTAAAATACATAGCCCCTCCTAAATAGTCCATTAGATCCTCTATTCTAGGAATAGGAAACCTATACCTTATGGTAATCCTATTGATTGCTCTTGAGTCAGTGCAAAGTCTCCACTTACCTCCTTTTTTTGATGCTAGCACTACCGGAACTGCACATGGGCTGATGCTTTTCTTAACTAACCCTTGGTCCAATAACTCCTGCACTTGCCTTGCTACTTCCTTATTCTGATCAGGTGTAAGCTTATATGCAGCCTTGTTAGGTAAGGATGCACTGGGAACAAAGTCTATTTGATGGCTAATAGACCTTCTAGGTGGGAGAGTTGCAGGTTCTCCATCACTTACTATGTCCTCATACTTTTGCAACATCTGTTTTACCTCCTTAGGTACCTTTGTCTACAACTTAATCTCCTCCTCTTTAGGCTTTACAAAAATGGCACATCCCACTGTCTCTTCCTCATGCAGCAAGTGTAAGAACTCTTTACCAGTGTTCAACAAGACACTAGGTGTTCTTGAGCTTCCTTCATCATCTTCTGTCAAAGACTGAATCTTGAAGATTTTGTCATCGTTCTTGAAAGAAATGGAGTTCTCTTCTCCATCATAGATCATCTTCCTATCAAATTGACAGGGTCTCCCTAGCAGCAGATGACAAGCATCCATGGGCAACACATCACAAAGGATCTTATCCTTATATCCTCCAATAGTAAACTCTACCCAAGTCTATTCATTGACAAGCACATTCTATCCTTTGTTCAACCAAGTCACCTTGTAAGGATTAGTGTGGGGTATTCTTGTGAGTTTCAACTTCCTAACTGCCTCTTCTGATATGATGTTGTCAGTTGAGCCTGAATTAACTATCACCTTGCACACTTTACCAAGAACTTTGCATCTCACCCTAAAGATTGCTCTTCTATGTTTTGGTTCTTCTTTAACCGGTCGTCTGATCAAAATCCTATTGAACATCAGATTCTCACCAGTTTTTGATTCAATCTGGTTCACATCCGGTGTCTTGTTGCTTGAAGAGTCTTCATGTGCATATGCAACTCTCTTTCCACTGTTGGATGATGTAGGCTTGTCAGGACATCTATATGCCGAGTGTCCTAATTGTCCACAATTGTAACATTTCATGGTTGCAAAGTAGGAACTACCTCTACCAGTACCTCTACCCCTATTTGAACCACCTTGTGCACCCCTTCCTCTAGTTTGTCCTCCTCTAGGATTGGTTTCACTACCATGTTCAGTCAACTTGGCTTCTCCTTGGTTCCTCTGCTCATTTGACTTGCTTTGGTAACCACCTCGGTGATTCACTTGGTCTCTACCTCTGCCTCTACCCCTGTTATTGAAGTCTCCTTTCCTTTTTTTCCTCTCTTCTACCTTGGCAGCAAGCTGATGACACTTCTGGACAGTAGTAGGAGTCCATAGACTTATCTCCTCTTGAATGTTCCACTTTAGGCTGCTTAGATACCTAGCCACCTTAATGGATTCATCTTCTTGAACTTTGGACCTAAGACATAGCTTTTGAAACTCCTCTGTGTAGGAGGCCACATCAAGATCCTTATGCTTCAATCCTTGTCTCTTCTTCTGAAGTTGGACTTCATAATCCTCTGGTAAGTAGTTCTCCTTAACCTTACTCACCATAGCTTTCCAATTTGCAATAGGTAGCTTTCCCATACTAACTCTCTCTTCTTGCAGGTACTTCCACCATGTCAAAGCTACTCCCCTTAATCTTGATTTGGCAACCTTAACCTTTTGAGCCTCTGTCACTCCTTCACACTCAAAGTGTTTTTCCATGCCCTCAATCCATTCCATAACAGTGTCTATATCCTTTCTTCCACTGAAATGTGGCAATCCTTCAAAAGCTTTGGTGTTCAAAGCCTTGATAGCTTTCACAAAAGGTTTTTCATTGAACAAGGGATCTGGTTCTGGGATAATGTCATCTAAGTCTATAGTCTTCTTTCCTTTACCCTTGGTGTCTTCATCCCAAGGTCCTTGTGTCCTCTGATCCACCACTTCCTGCAGTTTATCCCTTATCTCACTCATAGCTTCTTCAAGGAGTCTGTTCTTCTCCTTTTGTTCTTCCACCTCTCTAGCCAACTCTGCATTAGTGACCATTTTGCTCTCCCCTACTGATTCACTAGTATATAGAGACATACACAGTCCAACAAATCTTTAACTTGCTCTGATACCAATCTGATGGGATGGGGTTTGGGATAGACTAGCCTAGTCTATGCTCTTGGACCCTTTCCTTGGATCACCTGGTGTTCTCCTCACACCCTAGGGTCTCTAGGACCTCCTTTTCTTGAGGAATCCCTTTTCCTTGCCCAATCCACCCACCAATGTGTTGCTTTGCTGCTCCTAAGGTCTCACCTACTCATGAGACTCAAAACCCCTTACTATGGCTAATAAGGGCAAATCTTGTTCCACATCTTCCAATGTCTTAGCAAGGTTGTTTCAGGTCTATTTCATGGTCTATCCACCCATTCATGAGCCCCCAATAGGTTTCAAGATTCTAACCCCTTACCGATTTCACCATTTTGTGTTTTTCCTACAAAATAGGCCTACAAGGATTAGGACCAATTAGGCCTCCTAACCGGTCTTCTAGGGCTCCCTCTCACAACCGATGCAAAAACAACCCAATCTTCCAAAAAGGATTGCCATTCATTTGGCAAAGACTCAAGTATTTTCTAGGTTTTAGGCCCCCTAGTGTTCGTACTCTGTCCTTGGTGGATTTTTAGGGTTTTGAGGGGTTTTTGTGAGGGTTTTTAGGGTCTGTCTGAGTCACAGTGAGTGTTTTGTGTTTTAGCCTCCTTGTCTGAATTGGTGGAGACTTCTCCTTCACACCAATGGTGCTTCACACACTCCTTTTCACCTCCTCCAAAGGATGCATACTCCTCTATTCAACCTTGCTCTCCAAGACCTTTGCACCAACAGCCAATCCTAACTGGGCACTGTCCAGTCTCACCTAGGAATGGGAATTTGCTTGGCCTCCGTGCATTTCCAAGGGCCATTCTTTCTTGGGAATATGGTAAAAGGTCTCCACATCCATTCCCCATGGTTTCATGGTGGTTCCACAACGGGGAATGGAGTCAAGACTTCATTTACTCAAACTGGTTCAACACTGAACAGTAAAACTGCAATTCACAAACTATTTACAAACACACTCTACCGGTAAACAAAAAGATAAACTAATCACTCAAAATGAAGCTATATACATCCAAGAAGACTTTCCACATGGGTTTTCTCACAAATCAATCCATTTGTTTTCTCGATAACTTCATTCAAACAGACTGGTAACTCACAAACAGTCACAGTGAGTACAGTTTGCTTGAGTCATACAATCTTTGACAACCAACCCTTTAACTTAGGGTTTAAAACATCTTATACTACCCATACCTCAGTCGGTGTGCCACATTTAGGTTTGTCCATGCCAACCTAACAATTTTGACAACATGGTGGAAAAGTTGCTTGACAACTTTTAAAAGTTGTCATGCAACTTTTGAGCAACTTTCTCAATGTTGCTCTTCATGACTCCTAGACCCACAATGGGCCAACCTAAGGACACCACCATGATATGAAGGACCCCTAAACACCTCCAGGACACACACAACCTCCATTTTCAAAACCATCACAATTTTGACTTATGACCCCTAAGATCACCCCTAGGACTCTACCTAGGACCTATGAGCACTTGGCTCATTATTTTATATACAAAGGCTTCATAAGAAGCATAAAACCAACAAAACAAAGAAAGAGAAGGAGTCTGGAAGGGTGTTCCTACACCAACTGCTAACAATGTAGATGTTTTTGAAGTTGATGTACAAACATTTGATACTCAGCAGGAACAGGTTGAGAACAAAGGAGAAGAGAAAGAAGCAGACAAAAGCTCAACTGAGCAACCGGTGTATGCACAGTCTACTATTACTCAGACTGAACTGGTAACTGTAAATGCAGATGTAAATATTTGTTGCTACTGATGACAATTAGAATTATAAGGGTAAAGCAAAGAAGGTAGACGGAGTACTGGTGAAAGAACAGACTGTTGAAAATCCGCAACCGGTCAAAGACACCACTAAGCAAGAGGAGACAGAAAAAGATAAGGAGCAAGAGAAGAAAACAAAGAAGGTGGAAAAGGAGAGGAGAACAGAAGAAATAAAATCAACTCCTAAGGTACCTTCTGAATCCAAACTGAAGAAAATAGTTGATGATGATAATGATGATGACGACTCCATGAGAATAAAAGGTTTTATTAATATGGACAATTTGAGTTCTTTAGAGTTAGTTTAACGTTCAGCTTCAAGATAGTTATGAAACACCTTTAATGCTTGTTTATGTCATTTTTTAATTATATTGGAGGGGTTCGCTCGAACCCCTCATCATTCGAACCCCCCTAAAAAGGGGGGGTTCGCTCGAACCCCCCTTCGTTCGACCCCCTTTTTTTACACTTCTCTGAAGCTCTCTACATTATTTTGCAGATTATTTGCCTTCAAACCTCTGGTTGAAGGCTCAAATGAAATGATCTTGACAACCCAAAATGTAGTATGGTAGTCCTCAAAGCAAGCTTTCCAATGGCTATAATCTTATTACATATTGAGTTTATTATGAATTTGTTTTTTTAATTTTACCAAACATAGGTTTTTCACCAAACATGAATTTCTGTATTTAACACACTGGGAAAAATAGTAAACTAATTCAAAAAAAATCTGAAAAATATCTATACCTTAGGTATTGATGTCTTCTTTCTAACAAAAAAAATAAAATTCAATTTCGATATATATAGAACAAGTTATGTGTTCAAACGTACACCTATGTCTAAAATATAATTAGTCGGAATTCAAAAATTAATAAAATAAAAAATATTCAACATATCACTATCAAACCAACTGCAAGCCCTAGATATCGATGTTACAAACCAAAATTCAAAAGAATTGAGTTTTTATCATTTATAGAAAAAAAATTATTTGTTTCGGGAGGCACGTCACTCTTAAAAAATGTAGTTTGCTGCTAAAAACTACTTTTCGAGGGAGATGGAAATTTTTTTTTAAAATCATTCAAAAAAAATTGAAAAAATATATATAGAATCTACATGTTGGCATTTTGATGATGTTGTGATTTTCATTGATGGACATAGACTCTCTTTATGATGGACACACACTTTCTTTTGATGTATGAGTTATGCTCAACCGGCAATTGTTCCAACCGGTATTAGGTATTATAGTCTTTAGACTATCGGTGTTTTGCAAAAGATGTTTACCGGTCACAAATTGACTGAAGACCTCAAGCGGTATGGAGAACTCAAGCGGTATGGAGAACCCAAGCAGTATGAAGACCCCAAGCAGTATGAAGACCTCAAGCGGTTTGAGGATCTCAAGTGGTACGAAGGAACAAAGCAATAGTTAACATTTTTTAGTCTTCATTTTTGCCAACCGGTAATCGGTATATTGTATGAACCGGTATTACTCTATGATGAGTTACCAACCGATATTTTTGTGATGAGTTATCATCCATCGACACTTTGGGGGTGATTTTGTGTCATGTTACCAAATGTGTCTAGATGCACTGAACCTTGGAACTTTTAATCTAATCCTATTGGACTGATATGAAATCAAACTCCTTTATAAGGACATCATGTCTAGGGTTTTAGATGATGATGAGGGTTTTTGTATGTATGATCATAGGAGAGAAGATCAGGTCTGTGTGAAGAGTAAGAGTGTGGAGATATTGAAGACTAAAGCAATGCTGAAATGCATTAACAATGAGCTTTCAAGGATCTAATTAAGCAGATTGTGCTATTAGCTAGATCACTCACTTGTTGATTACTCACATCTTTGACAAGTCTGAAACCCTTAACTGGGTAGGCCCAACAAAGCCTTTGTAAATCCTCTAACAAGGTGGTTCACAATTGTGGATTTGAAAATCCTTCAACAAGGTAGTCTTTAACAGGACTTATCTCCTAACAGAGATCTAGATTCCTAACAGAATATGTTCTAGTGAAGAACATTGTATGACCTTAACCAGTCTGGTTTCTATTCTATAGATAGTTACTTGTGAATTTCTGCTCACCGTGGTTTTTCCCATTTGGGTTTCCACATCAAATATCTTGTTTTATGGTGACTGTGCTTTTGTGGGTGAATGCTTTATTTGCTGTTTGGTTTGCATTTATCTTAACTAGTTTATTAGTGAATCTGTTATACCGATTATCTACTAAATTGTTTAAGAGTTTGAGTTTAGTAATTTTTGGTATACTAATTCACCCCCCCCCCTCTTAGTATTCATCAATTGGTATCAGAGCCAACCTTTCTATAAGTCTAACCACTTGGAAGGAGATATGGGGGAATACGGTGTGAGGGAACTTACTCATCATCTCACTCAGACTGAGAGAACCTATGATGAACTCATAGTCAAGTATAAATCCTCTTTGGCCAAAAGAAGAGAGCATGCTAAGAAACTAATGGAGCTTACTGAAAATAGTTCTTCTGATGAAGCAAACATGGATGCCCTAGTTGAAGAAGTTGAAAAACTGAATGAATCTAATGCCAACCTAAGAAGGGAACTAGAAGGACTGACTATCAGAATGTGTCAAGAGCTTGAGAACAGAAGAAAAGTTGAAGATTTGGTAAAAGACAAAGATCATGAGATCTCCATGCTGAAGCAAGAAATCAGTACCCTCACCACTCATCTCCAAGAGAGTAAAGTGGAAAAAGAAGAAATGCAAGGTGAACTAAACATGGATATTTATGAGAATGCAACCTTGAAGGAATCCAATGTTGCTATTTCCAAGGAACTTACTGAGTCAAAGGAGATACTTGCCAAATTCAATCAGAGTACTGCTAAGCTGGAGCAAAAGATTGAAATAGCAAAACCGGTAAAGAATACCACTGGACTTGGTTTCTCTAGACCGTATGAGGAAGGTGAGACTTCTGGAACAAAATTTGAAGCATCAAAGAAGCAACCAACATCCAAGGATAAAGGTAAGAAAAAGTTTAAACTTGTTTGCTTCAATTGTCTCAAGGAAGGACATACTCCTAATGTGTGTAGAAGTAAGGCCTACAATAATTTTCCTTATTTTTTAAACAATAAGCCTAGATCCAATAGATTCAATGCAAACTGCTATGCATGCAACAAGTTTGGGAATAGATCATTTGAATGCAGGTCTGTTTTGCACAACACTATGAGATACCCTCCAAGGACTCAAGGAGTTATCCTAGAACCCTCTATGAACTAGAATCCCAACCGATATAATACCTATGACCATCGGTCAGGTGGCTATCAAGCAGCAACTAGTTGAAGAGAAACCTGTTTGATCTGTCATGGTAGCGGTCACATTGCTACAACATGTAGAAGGAAGAATGGTAGTATGAATAATGGATCATGGAGAACACCTGGAGTGGTATGCTATCATTGCAACAAATCGGGACACGCTGCCAGAACCTACAAAATGAGAAAGAACCTATCAGATGATATACCGATCACTCCAGAAGGGAAGATAGATGTTGAAACTGTTCAAGCGGGAATGAATAAAACATGGAAAAAGAAATCTGAATAAGTATCACAAGATGAACCGGTTTCTGCACCTACTGTGGAAGTCTCTGAACCGGCAAACTAAGCTTCAGAAAAGCTTGGGGGAGCATATCGGTGAAATATTTGAATCGTCGGTTTATATCGGTAAAAACCTTAACTGATATACATTACCTGTCAATCGGCAGAAGACTTGAAGTGGTAAAAGGCAAAATTAGGGTTTATGCCCTAAGTAGTGATGCATTTATTATGGTAGGTGAAAGATTGTTTAAAAGGGATTTTTGTCATTATTTTCACTTATCAATTTGTGAGCGAAGAACCTTCAAAGAGCAGAGCGACAAAGAGCAATTTGCCTAGCAATTCAAAGTGAATCCAAAAATCTTGCAGAGGAATCCAGCAAAATTTCAATCTATCAGTAAAGAACACTAAGCGGTGTTCCAAGCAATCAAAGTGGTGAGTCGTGAGCGACATTGGAAAACCTTAAAATTTTGAATTGTGAAGGTATTTCTCAAAATTCTTGTTTATCATGGCTTCTGCATCACACTCCAGTTCTAGTGCAACTGTAGATTCAACTGATTTTATTCAAAGGAAAATGAAATACAATGCCCTATCCCAAATACCCGTTGGAGTTATACTTGAGGAAGATATTTCAGGGTATATTGACTGTAATTTGGAAGACCTAGGATCCCTAGTGATTCATTCCCAGCTAGGTCTGTTCTGTAGGGATGACAATAAAATCAAACCTAAATATAGCATCCTTGAGAGGAAGAAACTGCACAAAGGTGTTTATTTTCTTGAAGAGTTCACTAAAGATCACATCTGCATCATCCTGAGCAGAGTACATGGTGATAAATGTATCTCGAGAGGGCACATGACATTACACCAGAGGTAATTCATGTCGTCACCAGCTTCTGTAACATTGGAGAGGTTTCACCCCTAAGGAAGGTCACCAAGTCGAAAATGACTAAGCTCACCGGTTCTCTAAGCGACCAACGGGCGATGACCATCAACACCATCAGAGATGATCTGGTTAAGTATGCCTGGAAGGTGATTGGCTACCGGATGTTTTATGCCAGCAGAATAAACTTTGTCCCTGTTGCTGCAGTGAATGCCGCCTACAGAATGATTAAGGAAGATGCCTCTTTTGATTTATGTACATGTTTGCAAAAACAACTACTATTGAGCCTGAAGTCCATCAAACAGGACAATGCTCTAAGGTTCAGGTTTGGACAACTTTTGGTCAGCCTATTTTTCTACTTTCAAGGCTATTTCCTTGGAGTAGGTGATGTTCAATGGTCTGCTGACCAACCGGTCTCTAAGCAAATTAGGGAAAGTCTTCAAGTGGTGGGAACCGGATATCCTGAGGTTCTGAACAAATATTCTAATGAATTCAAGCGGAAAATGAGCCAAAGGATGAGGATATTTGGAGATATTGTAAAGAAACATGAAGATGACATCTGCTTCACCATAAAAGTAGATGAATGCATAATGGAAGCGGTGGAACCAAGAAAGGAAGCAGTTGAGCCAATGGGGTATGAATTAATGTATGATATATTGATCGGGTATGCCTCTACCATGCTTGCCTCACCATTAGAAGCAAAGAAAAAGAAAACCAACACCTACTTAGAGAGGGTAACACCGGTTGAAGATCCTACACAGAAAAAGGGCAAGGCAGTGCCATCGGTATCAGCATCGGTTACCTCAGCCAGTCCAAAAGTGACCAAGCGGTCACCTGCCAAGAAGAAACCTGAGGTTGCTCTTGCTAAAGTATTTGAGAGGAAGCGTATAACCAAAAATAGCTCACCAGAGTCAAAGGATACTGAACCAGAAGTGCAGCCAAAGAAAACCAAGCAATCAAGCAAGAAGGCAAAATCTACCGATAGTACACCTGCAACTTCAGCACCGGTAAATATAGATGTTTCCTCTTATAAACTGATGACACATTATAAGAGTACTATTAAGAATATAAAGAGGAAAGTGCTTGATGATTTAAAATAGTATTTTGATGATTTCACTAATAATGAGAAAGAAGAAGTAGAGCAGGAAGTTATTAGATATTTGTGTGTTAATGACCGGTCACAGTCTGAAATCAGATCGGTTACAACTGATTCTTTATACAATTCTTTAGATAAAAAATGGCGCATTGCAATTGAGAAGGAACACGAAATAAGGAAGAAAGTCTTTGCACAATACTTTCCTGATGCCTCCAATTCTGAATTGCTTGATATAATGGATAAAAACAAAGGTCTCTTCTTCATGAGAAGGAGAAGACTTAAGCTGCTAGAAGGTAGAGCTTCTGAAGTGGAGAAGGACACACATCTACATGCCAAAGCTATTGTCTGGTTACACCAAGTGTCTGAGGCCAATTTTTAGGCTGAACAAGCACCTGATCTTACATAAGGAAAACCGGATGAAGTGTTTGATAGTCAAGGAGAAAGAGTGATAGAGCAAAATGATCCCATTAATGTGGATGCATTGGATGTTGAGGATGTCACTCCTGATAAAGAAGAAGCTAAGAAAGAAATACCGGACACAGAAAAAAATAGAGAGAGAGAGAAATAGGACAAAGAAAAGGCTGGTAAAAAGAAAGCGAAGAAAGAGAAAGCGGAAAAAGCAAGGCAAGAGGAAATAAAGAAGAAAGAGGAAGAGAAAAAGAAAGAGGAAGACAAGAGAAAAGAGGAAGAGAAGAAGAGAAAAGAGCAAGAAGAAAAAGATAGATAGGAAGAGGAGAAGAGGAAACAGGAAGAGGAGAATAGGAAACAAGAAGAAGACAAGAAGAAGGAAGAAGAAAGGAAGAAGGAAGAAGAGAAGAAAAAGCAAGAAGAGGAGCAAAAGAAGACAAAAGAGGAAAAGAAAAGAGTCGAAAAGAGGAAGGAAGCAGAAAAGAATACACAAGTGGAGACTCGCAAGGCAACCGGTGGTCTAACCAAACAGTCCTATTGATCTCCAATCTGTAGGTGAATCGGAGCTGATTCAAAGCATAAAGCTTGCACAAGAAAGATTGGAAGCATTGAGGAGGAAGAAGGAACATGATGTCATTCAAACTATTGTTGACACCCTCACCAGTCTGATTCCTGGTACTAACCTCCCCAGTACCGATTCCTCTTTAGCCAAGCTTAAACTTCTTTGCACTATAGTGGAGGACCAAGTACAATGCTTGGAAGATTTTGTTGCAGCCTTTGCCAAGAAGAACCATGAAAAGGCACTCAACATTGCCTTAGTTAAGAAATTGAATGAGCTTCGATCACAACTTCTAAAACAACAAAAGGATATAAGTATTGCTATGGATGAGGGCAAATTATTGCTGAGTAAAATATGCCAACCCCATCTATTATGTGATGATGTTCTCAAATAGAAAGATAAACTCCAATCAGAGTTACATACATATATAGGCAACTTCAAGATGCCATATGATTCCTTTACTATATATGGGCAAACGGTTCATCACTAGCTGTTGCAGATTGCCAGGGTTGAATCAGAAATCTGTAACCAAACAAAAGATTTGCAGGAGCTTCAACTGATCTTATTACCCAGACTGTAAATTCTTCAGAAATGTTTTCTCAATCTAGAAGCCATCACGGTCACTCAAGAGATGAGTACCATTGACGCTATGGAAGAACTAGTATTCCAGATGCAGACAGAAAGTGAGGTTGCTACCTCATTACTTGAGTCATAGTCATTGGCCATGAAAAAATTTATGCAGGATTTTAAATCTGTTTTTGATAAGTTTCATTCCTTATTGTCATAAACATTTACTCAATTTTTAATGATAATGAGAAGCAGGGGTTATTTTGCATTACTTTGTCATTGTTGGCAAAGGGGGAGTAGTATTTAAAATTTTGGTGAATCTAATGTATACTTTCATGTTACCACTTTGGGGGAGTAGTATACATTGTAATTTCTACAAAAGGGATAGTGTATATGCTTAGGGGGAGTAATTTTGATTATGGAATATTTTTGTTGTAAAAACACTTAGATGTCAAAATTTTCCTAAGTGTTGCCATCAATGCCAAAGGGGGAGATTGTTGGCATTTTGATGATGTAGTGATTGTCATTGATGGACACACACTCTCTTTATGATGGACACACACTTTCTAATTTTGATGTATGAGTAATGCTCAACCGGTAATTGTTCCAACCGGTATTAGGTATTATAGTCTTTAGACTATCGGTGTTTTGCAGAGATGTTTACCTGTCACAAATTGACTAAAGACCTCAAGCGGTATGGAGAACTCAAGCAGTATGGAGAACCCAAGCGGTATGAAGACCTCAAGCGGTTCGAGGATCTGAAGTGGTACGAAGGAAGAAAGCGGTAGTTATCATTTTCCAGTCTTCATATTTGCCAACCGGTAATCAGTATATTGTATGAACCAGTATTACACTGTGATGAGTTATCATCCACCGACACTTTGGCGGTGATTTTGTGTCGTGTTACCAAATGTGTCTAGATGCACTGAACCTAGGAACTTTTAATCTAATCCTATTGGACCGACATGAAATTAGACTCCTTTATAAGGACATCATGTCTAGGGTTTTACATGATGATGAGGGTTTTTGTATGTGCGATCATAGAAGAGAAGATTAGGTCTGTGTAAAGAGTTAGAGTGTGGAGATATTGAAGACTGAAGCAATGTTGAAATGCATTAACAATGAGCTTTCAATGATCTAATTAAGCATACTGTGCTATTAGCTAGATCACTCACTTGTTGATTACTCACATCTTTGACAAGTCTAAAACCCTTAACCGGGTAGGCCCAGCAAAGCCTTTGTAAATCCTCTAACAAAGTGGTTCACAACTGTGGATCTGAAAATCCTTCAACAAGGTAGTCTTTAACAGGACTTATCTCCTAACATAGATCTAGATTCCTAACAGGATTTGTTCTGGTGAAGAACATTGTATGACCTTAACCGGTCTAGTTTCTATTCTGCAGATAGTTACTTGTGAGTTTCTGCTCATCGTGGTTTTTCCCATTTGGGTTTCCACGTCAAATATCTTGTGTTATGTTGATTGTTCTTTTGTGGGTGAATGCTTTATTTGCTATTTGGTTTGCATTTATCTTAACCGGTTTATTAGTGAATCTGTTATACCAGTTATCTGCTAAATTGTTTAAGAGTTTGAGTTTAGTAATTTTTGGTATACTAAATCACCCCCCCTCTTAGTATTCATCACTACAAATAAAATTCTACAAATCACTAATTTACATAATCTTCATATTCTTAATAGTTTAAAATTTATAGTTGTCGAAAGTTGATTATTTTAAATTGTTCATCTCAGTGTCAAAAGTGGCAAAAAAAGTGGGAGCCATTATCGTGAGTTCACCCATGATCCTATTGGTACTGAACCGGTAGACATAACAAATGATGATACTGGTGATGCTGATAATGTCGCTAACACTATTGACAATGTAGATGTTTTTGAAGTTGATGTACAAACGTTTTATACTAAGTGGGAACAGGTTGAGAACAAAGGAGAAGAGAAAGAAGCAGACAAAAGCTCAACTGAGCAACCAGTGTATGCACAGTCTACTATTACTCAGACTAAACCGGTAACTGTAAATGCAAATGTAAATATTTGTTGCTACTGATGACAATTAGAATGATAAGGGTAAAGAAAAGAAGCTAGATGAAGTACTGGTTAAAGAACAGACTGTTGAAAATCCGCAACTAGTCAAAGACACCACTAAGGAAGAGGAGACAGAAAAATATAAGGAGCAAGAGAAGAAAACAAAGAAGGTAGAAAAGGAGAGGAGAACGGAAGAAAACAGTTGATGATGATGATGACTCCATGAGAATAAAAGGTCTTATTAATATGGACAATTTGATTTCTTTAGAGTTAATGGAGATTGCTACTACAATGCAATCCTGGGCACAAAATAAAAGATTGAAGGAACAACAAAGAGAAGCAAAGACTATAAGGATCATTGTTGATATTTTGTCAAGTCTCCTACTGAAGATTGATAACATTTGGCTACCCCTATTGCCAAACTTGGACAGTTAGTTATTAGTGTCGGTGAACAACTTAAATCCCTTGAAGAAGCTGCATAGATTTTAGTTGAAAAAGATTACAAGAAGAAAAGGGGAGAATAGTTAATGGTTGAGATAGATAAAGGAAAAGTAGCCCTCACAGTGAATAAAGATTTGTTGAAGATGGGATTGGAAACCAGAGGTAAGATTTTGGCTACTGTCTCCAAAGTCTCACTATTTTGTGTTGATTTAAAGAAGAAGAGAGGGGATACTGAGAAAGAGATAAAAAGGTTAAGTGAAGCATTTACACTGGTACATGACTCAACAATAACATTTGGTAAAACAATTTATGCTTTACAACACAAGTTATAGTTATAATATGATTATGAACAAGTAAAGCGAACCAGATTAGTCCGAAGTAATTTTGGCTACCCTAGAGATGAGTACAGTTGATGCTATGGAGGAGTTTGCAGCTCGGATCTTGACACATGTTGAGATTACCGAGACATTGTTAGAAACTTAGGACAATGATCTAAAACAATTGAAGTTTCATTTCAGTGATGTTTTCTTAAGAATTGCATTGTAAAAATCTTAAAACTTTTATCTCTATATACACATGCAGTTTTTTATGACAAATTTTGATGTAATGTATGTATTTTACTTCTTTATTTGGCATTGTTGTCAAAGGAGTAGAATTAGTTTAAGTGAGTCAAAATTTTGTATGTACTATTAAGGGGGAGTAATGTATTTCATTTCCTTTTTGTACTGGCATGTAATTGCTAAGGGGGAGTATGAGTCTATTAGTTACTCAATTTTTGTTGCACACTTAGTTGACCAATTTTTTCCTAAGTGTTGCCATCAATGCCAAAGGGGAAGAATGTTGGCATTTGATCAATCAGTAATGTGTGTTTGCAACCGGTACATGTAAAATGTTAGATTTATGTATGATGACTATTTTGTATGTTGTCATTGATGGCAACTATGTTTCTTTGAGTCATCTAAGTCCTACAGTTCTACTGGCTAGACTTAACCTGTAAAGCATAGACAATTTTCATCATAACCGATAGTTAAGACTTCAACCAGTAAATGACAGACAGTGTTACATTCTGGCAACCAGTACATGAAAATCAGGAAGATTGAGATGATGCGGTTTTGTAGAAGCATTGAAGACTATCAGAAGAAGATATGTTTATGATCACACGTGTTGAATTGATCAGGTGAACGAGATTTGTTTGACAGAACAAATTAGTGGATGGAGACTTAACCGGTAGTAATGAAAATCACTCAGATCGGTAAAATGACACATAATTGGATTTGTTATGTCAGTGGCCAACATAACTAAAGCGTACAATGCAAGATTGTCTAGATGCATTGAACCTAGGGAATTATAACAAGGTTCTAGCCAACCTTATGATGATTTTAATTGTGTGATGAGGTATGAAAGGATATGTATACACGAGCTTGATAGTGTGATATGTGATGAGCGAATCTTGTATTTCTGATAGTGCGAAGATCAAAGGAATTGAGAGATGAAGTCTTTGTGATGTTGCAATGTTCTGAAGTGGATCTTATCAGACACAGATGATGTTATACTAAGATCATTTGTACTTATTGTCTCCCTAACAGTTGCACCAAGAAAATCCTCTTACAAGGTCACTCCTAACAAGGTGTTGTCATATCCTAACAGTTCTGATCATTAAATCCTCTAACCAGGTGACAGATTAACATGTGTTTTCAAATCCCAGTTACTTGGGTAGCTCCTAACAGGCCTAGTCCTTAGAGGCCTTTTTGTAAATCTCTTAACTGGGCTTAGACACTTCTAACAGTGTGTGCCCCTAACCGGGTGTTGTATACCTTAACCAGTTAGATCTCTATATTGCAGATAGTGGATCTTGTGGGTACTAATTCCCACTGTGGTTTTTCCCATTTGGGTTTTCCACGTATAAACTCTTGTGTCATGTGGTTTACGCTTTGTGTGGTGAGTGCATACTTGGTGTTATTTCCTACATGTCTATTGAGTTTTAAGTTGGTGAAATTGATATTCAGTTTTGTATTGTTTTTACTATCACTGATTCACCTCCCCCCCGTCTCAGTGCCTTATAAGTTCATCACATTCCAATAGTTGGAGAGATTGCAGTGAAACTGCAATCTTCCTATGTGTTTGAGAGGGGCAACTCCCTCATATGATGGGGGTATTTGCATTTTATGTGTACTTTTAACTTGAAAGTACATAAAGAAGAAAACATAAAACTAAAAGAGGATAAATAATAGAAACCCTACTGGTAGACATACAAATACCAAATAAGACTTCATGACTGATAATGATTACAAGAGGGTTGTAAGAAAATATGTTTAGATACACAAAGATAATGAATGGTGGATGATGAATCTCAACATATGAAGAGATCAACTACTTCAACACATTCAAATTGAGATACCAAAACCTACTTGTGTATCATTACATCAACTACACACATATTCTCAATATTTTACACATATGCATGAAAAGGGATTACCAATTTAACACATGAGAAATCAACAATAATAACTCAATAAAACCTTCAAACATACAAACCAAATGTATTATTCATTATCTTCTTGGAAATATATAACTTGAAAAATCCTTTGTACATAGTGTGAACACCAAAAATTTCTCATATAGTTTCTCTCAAAAATTATCTAGAGTTTCCCCTTCATCTAAGTCTCCCTTTTACTTTTGAAATGGCCTTGTATTTATAGGCTCACCTTGATAACCAACCCATAACCATTTTGTGTAACTACTTAGGATTTAACCACTTAGGAACTGACTACTTAGGATAGTTTCAGGTAAATAATTACTTAGGATAACTACCTAAGTCAACACTTAGAATAACTATCTATTTGAAGACGAGTTAGGATTTACCTAAATTTTACAATGATAAACCCTAAAAGTTAAATTTTTGGCTAGAATTAGTGGCATAGTCACATTTACAAAAAAGAACAACTTGAAATGTGTAACCTTAAAGAAATACCAAATTGTCAATCTTGTTGAGGTAGTTTTCCATCTTCATCTACTTTATCTCTAATACTTTATAAAGATGTTCTTGACACTGAGAATTGCCTATCTTGTCCTATTAGTTTGGATCCATGACTCCCCCATCATATAGCCATTTGAGAACACAAAATTTACATCTTTCTGTTTCAAGAAAACAAATAGTTTACGAGGTTCACCATGAGGATGAAAAATATTATGTATTGCTTAGTGCCCATAGATTGGTATAATCAATCATTGACATAAGGAAATATTTGTTCACCAATAACCTAACTCTAAGCACATGCTCTCCAATTGCATCTAGATTTGATTATCATCATTTTCTTTCATGAACATAACCTTCCTTTCAATAATGGGAAGGCTTCTATGATTGATTCTTGTGTAATCATTTTCATTGTTATCTTGGAGTTCTAATAAAAAAGAACATGTTGCAATAACACTTTTGTTTCCATTTCACCTCTACCATTAAGAATAATTAAATAGATATTGAGGTCATCTTCCTTGATTCCTACCTTGGGTAGCAATACAAATCTAATACTATTAATACCATCATCATGCGAGCCTCGAGTGCATCTCATTTCACTTAATAACTCCAAAAGATTATGTATCTTTGTGGGCATGACTTGTCTTCTTTGAAAATTGCATTGACCTATGCCTCTTAGAAGACAAAATTGTCATCATAACCTAGCTCTGTTTATTGTGCCATCAACTACATCCTTGCAACATAGTAGAATCAATCTATATATATGAATCACTTCCATTTGAGTATTTCCACCTTCTTAACATTGAATTCTCTTAATATTGGACTTTGGCCCATTTCTCAAATGGTTGGTAAGGTTGTGCCAAGACTTTGGGTTCTTCTCATGTAGTTCCAAGGTTCAACTCTCGTCAACTGGGTTTACCCGACAGCTAGGTTGTTTGAGCCCACTCATTCGTCCATCGAGGTATTCTCACCTTAGCTCACCCCCTCCATACCCCAAAACTCAGCAAAAAGTAAGACCAATGCTAGGGTTGGATTATCTCATTTTAGCGAAAAAAAAAAAAAGAACACTGAATTCTCTTAATCTCATTATTTCTATGTATGTATCCTGAAATTGCAAGATATCATAGTCCACTTCAAATTTACTCTCTTTTTAACTTGTGAATAATTTTGAGATGAATAATTCACCTTTGATAAAATATTTTTCTTAATCCTCCCATGAAATAAGCAATCTTATATAACCTTCTCCCATCAAATTAACAACATGAGTGTAAACTTCGACAGCAAAAGTCAACCCACTTGCTTCTCCATAGTAGATCCAATGACCACTTCATTTATAATCTAGTTCTCTTGAATAAGTTTTTAATCAAATGATCATGTAGTACTACCATCACCTTCTTTAGTAAGGGCATCATAGTGGTTTCCATACAATCCACCACATAGGATGTTGATTAGTTTTGGTCACACTCATGTGCTTACCTCATGTTCACTAGAATAGAAAAATAAAACAATACCAATCTCCCTACGCCTTCCTATACCAAGGCTTTTATTTTATCATAGGTGCAAAAAGTACAAATATACGACATGAATATGTGGCAATCTTTGTTGAACACTTCATGTTCTTTGTCTCTGATTCCACATTTTGCATATGTATATGCCAGGGCACTTGTAACTCGAACATTTGATAAAATATTTCAATCCTTTACACTTTTATGGCTATTTGTTTACTATTTTGAACCTTCCAATTTGGCGCATCGAGTTCAATGTATTCTTTAAGTGAACATCCTGCAGTCGTTTCATTTCATTCCTTGAGATAACATCTCTTTCAGGCATTGTTTAAAATAGTTTGTGGGCTTTGTTATGCGCTTCCACATTTTGCATGTGGTTTTGCTAGAGCTATTGGAAATTGATCTTACACATATCAATCAGTTCACACATCTTGTGTATGCCTTTACATTTTGCATGCAACTTACAAGGTAATTGCAAATACAACATTTGACAAAGGGCTTTTATTCTGGAATGACTTAAATCACAAACACTAAGCTTACATTTATAGGTTTAAAAGTGTTACACTCTCAGAGTTGATTGATATTTCTAAGATTAATATGTTTCTTAATGTCTGTGGTTACACTAAGAATACACTTCTAGGCTTAAAAATGTTAAACACTCATAATTGACTAACATTCTCTAAGCTTAATATGTTGCTTAATGTGTGTGGTTTAAGGCTGGCCCTTTATTCTTTATGCTTCGAGGGAGGTCAATATGTTGTTTTTGAAACTAACACCTCACATGGGTATGGAAAATGCTGACAAACAATGTAGCACCCAATATCAAGTGTAACTAGGAATTTAGGAAAAGGCATCAAAACAATAACAAGCTAACCAACCACCTAACTATGTTGCAATGAAAGTAATCCTAATACACACAATAAAGGTATGAAGACAAGATGCTCAAAAACAAATGCAAACCATAAGACATCAAATCATCTCCTCCATGTCTCTTCATTGGCTTTCTTTCTCCTCCAAATTGGGCTTGTGTGGATCTCACCTACAAGTACAAAAGCATGAAGCAAGATTGATTTTGACAGCGCGAGGATAATTGAAAATGTTGTTGATTCCCAAAATGATTGAGAAAAGGCATCCAATTTATAGAGAAATTGGAGAGAGGGCAAAATTAGCATGAAATTGATATTAGAGGCAATTGATTTCAAAAATGGCAAATTTAAGTTGAAGGAAGAAGGTTATGACACCTTCTATGTCATGAATTATGACATATTGCTAATGCAAAGGTTAGAGGACTAAAATCCTATGACATCTTGCTATGCCAAAGGTATGACGCATGAGAAATTCATGCTCCCACCGAAGCACAAAAATAGGGAGAGACTAGAGAGGACTTGATTATGTGGAAATTGAATTTAGCAAATTAGAAAATGAGGTGGAAATTAGGAATTAGGAAATAGGAAGAAGATGACATTAATTAATTAATCCTCATTTATTATTTAATTCATAAAAAACTAATTAGCCAATTAAATGAAGTATTTAATTGTGACACAAGACATAGGGTAAATGAATAAATTCATTTATCCTAAGAGAAATATTAGTAAAGGATTAATAATTAAAGAATTATTAAACCCTAAGAGAGAGACACAAATCAAGATGATGTCGTGAAATATTTAACATGATCAGGACAAGGATTTAATAATTGAATTGATTGATAGATATAATGATTGACAAATTAAATAGAATTTATTGAAATCAATGCTCAAGATTGATCAGATTAATGATTGAAATGACAAGGACAATTGACGAAGATAAATGATTGATGATTGATAAATGATGATTGATAAATGATGATTGATAAATGATAATTGATTGATAATGGTTGGTGACATGACATTGAGAATTGATTGGAATTGATTAGGACTAATAATGATGATTATATGAAATTGATAGCTAACCATGATCATGAAATGACAATTGAGATTGACATCGATAAGACCCAAATTGAAACGATTAAATAGGATCGAATAGGAAGAGAAAGCGGAAGAATGACACAATGTTGACAAATGATAAAGACCAAATGTGCAATATAAAGGAAGTGTTAGTAAAATACAAAAACCCTAAAATAAGGTCACACGGACATGTTAAAGTATGTCATCGCAAGTGTTGACCATTTTTAGATGTCTACATCAAGAAAACCTTTTTGCCATCATTTCATGAAATATGTTGCTTGAGTCATCTTGGATGGCTTAAATTACATACTAAGTTTTGATTTCTAGATTTAAAAGTGTTAAACATTCAAAATTGACTCCATTTAAGATATAGGCCATCCAACTCATGATTCAGTCGTACTGTCTATGCATTCTAACAAGAAGATAATACGCTTCGATGGATGCTGACAACCTATTACAAAAACAATATCTCTACAGGTTGTGCGTGGAAAGAGAAGACTCCTGGCTTTGCACCATCCAATTGCGTTTGTTTGAAAGTTTCTAAAGCCTTATCAACAGCTCCATTGCGCATATATCCTGCAACTATCACATACCACATTCCCTGGAGTCATTCTACCGAACAACAAACGATGAATTTTTTTATGTTTTTGCAGGTGTTGGAGTACAAGAGAGCAAGGATGGACTTTGGCTTTACACCGACCAAGTGGGCCGGACTTAACCAATTCATCTTGTGCATATTGTGCACCAATTCCAGTCATGAAACTAACGTTAACTAGATAGCTGATCAGTCATATTAACTCCTCTTTATCGGTGTTTTAGTAAAGATTGTTAATTTCTATTTCAGAGATTTTCCAAAGAGGAATAACTTGCTGGTCACCTTTAGCTTGCCGATCCCTCTTTAACGTTCAGCTTCAAGATAGTTCTGATAACTAATTATTATCACTTCTTTGCTTTCGATATACTAGAAGCTATCATTAAACTTCTCTACAACCATTTCCACTGTCAGCATTTAGCTTGCTCTTCACAATTGCATTTTATTTTCAGGAGAGTTGCCAACTTTATGTAAGCTTTTAAATGGTTTAGACAAGTTTACCAATACTGAAGATAGTGTCCTTAATATGTATCTTGATATCAAATCGACCTCCATCATGAATTAGATAGTGTCCTTAATACATATCTTGGTATCAAATCGATCTTCATGATGCTTTGCAACTTTAAAATTGTTCATTAAATTTTACATCATTATTTGTTATTAGTATTTTTCGCTAGGCTAGTACTATTGTAATCGGTTGCACCCAATTTTCATTAACTCATTATTAATCAATAGATTTTCCACCAATTATATCTATGAATTTTTTCTTTTAATGTTGCTTTTAAAAATACACAAACTGTTTTTCTTCAATCTAATTGGCTCAAATAATTTGCGTCTTATTATGGGATTTCCCGATCCACTTTCTATATGGATTTTTTTAGGCAAATTTTTAGGTCATTCAAATAATATTTAGTGTGGTTTAATTTTAATTTCAAATTTTTTTAAATCTGTATCTAAATCTTTCCTTGCGCAATTTGATAATATAAAAAATATATCTTTGATAAATATATTAGTATATATTTTCTATATAGTATATAATTAAATTAAATGTTAGATAAAAGATGAATAAATAATTTTAATATTATAAATATTATTAATTTATTAAATCTATATATATACAATAATATAATTAAAATTATTATATTAGGATTAAATACATTTTTTATATTAAAAGAAAATCAAAATTAAATGTGTTAATTATATATAATCAATGAATAATAAAGTAAAATATAATAATATATTAGTAAGGTTAAATATATTAAATTATTAAAATATAAGCAAATTAGAGATTAAGGTTTGAATAAATAATTTAATATTATGAATATTATTGACAAATATTATTAACATATTTAATTATAATCTAAATTATATTTATAACATAAATGAAATACAATATTTTATATCCTTATTATATAATATTAAATCTATATAATGCAATAATATAATCTAAAATATTGTATAAAGATTAATATATTAATTTTATTAATATTTAATAATAACAATACCCAAAATATATAATAATAAATCTATTATTAATAATTATATTGAATTTTTTCATTAAATAATTATTAATTAAAATTCAGATTATTATTGTTTTAATTTACAATTATAATTTAAATAAATGATTATAACTTAATTTGTAGTTCTTAATTATATTATAACTTTAATCTTAATTCTTATTTATTATTATAATTCTAAAATCATTATGATAATGATTAGGATTAAAATTAGGTTTCTTAATGAGAGTTAGTGTTAGAATAAGGGTTAAGGTTAGAGTTAAAATAAAGGTACAAATTATTTCTAAATTAAGATTAGATTTAGGCTTAGAAATATATTAAGAACTAGGGTTAAATTTTTTTTAAAAAATAGAATTAAGGTTGTATAAATAATGTTAGATTTAGAGTTAGAATTAGGTTAAAAATTTGGGCTAGTGTACAAATTATGTTAAGGTTTGAATTAGTTATAGATATTATTGTAATTTTATAACTATGTTATAATTATGGTCACTCTCTATTATATTATTGCAAGAATATATTATCTCAAATTATTATCCAACCTACCTCTAGATAGAATTTTTATTATTGCAATACTAAAAAGGCAAGTACTAGCCACTGTGTGGCACTTGTTTTCTTATTAGACTCTTGAAGGATGTTAAGAATTTAGAAAAAGACACCGATAAAACTAATTATATCTTCATCATCAACCTTGATGGATGAGTAATCAAATTTCATCAATGTGCTAATAAGGTAGTTTATCTTTTTCATCACCCTCAACCTTTATTAGTGGGTTGTCAATTGGGATAAAATGCCCAAAAGGTCCAATGGATATATACTTTGTAATTGGTTGGCAAGGAATTTAGAGAAGTGTTATAAACCTTAGTAATAAAGCCAACCTCCCATTTCTTATATGTTTTTAATAATGTTTTCACAATCTCCACCAGCAACTTAAAGGGAGTCAACTTGTATTGCCACTTTAGGAGAGATTTTCTCAACTTCTTGTTGGAGACCGATCAATATGATTTCATTTTTTGTCGGAAGTCATCAAAAAACATGAAATTGTTGCATTCATTTATGAAAACTTAATAAAATTCCCCTTCAAATGTGCTAACATGAAGATGATCAAATGTGCATGAATTTAACCCGACACATCATATTTCCTTGAAAGTATGCCACACTATTAATAATACCATGAGACCAAGACTCAGAAGACACAAAAGTTTGAAAATTTTCAAGTTTAAAAATAGAGCTAACAAGTCTTAGTAGAGATCAAATAATCCAAATAATACTTGCAATATGTCATAGCTCATAGTGCATAAAAGATTAGAGTAAGAGCAATAAAAAATATAGTAAAAAAATGCATGTTGATGATGGTCATCTAGCAAAGCCACCACTAGTTATTTGATGGTGATGATTGGAATGACCATGCCCATCACTTGTGATATTATACACTTTGCAGCATCGTAAATTGTAGCCCTGTATAATTTACATCACTTTTTGTGCCTTTGCCTTAGTGTGGCTCATTTAGCTCTCATCCAAGCCTATTTCTAGTCTTTCACCTTGAAACTAATGTCATCTATTCACATGGTGGTTCAAACTCCTATCTTGGGCTATGTGCACTCTGTCTTTGGCCTATATACCTGGTTTTAGGTGGACAGTGGTGCCCTAGGCACCATTGTCCTAAGAAAGTGGTGTCTGGAGCACCCTTTTCCTCTCAAACTGGACCCAATTTTGAATAGGTCGACGCAAATTTGTTGCCTATTGGTTTCGGATCATAATGTTGCAATTTGATCATTGGAGGTCACTGTAGTCGAGGAAACACCTTGAGAACCCTATATAAGAGCATTCCTCTAGTTCATTTTGACATCCATCTTCAAGTATCTAACTTTAAGCATTCAGTAAGCATCAAGGTGACATTTCATCCCACCATATTCTTCAAGCACTCTTCAAGATCTACAAATCATGGAGCAAGTAAATTATATCAATCCTCATGCAAGCATGTGTGTTTGATTAGGTCATTCATGTCTTTCCTTGCCATGTCATGTTATTGCATCAACATTTGTGATCACATTCAAATATTAGTACATCATCAACCTACAATAATCTATAACATATATGAGGTATAACATTCAGCATTTACTTTGGTATTTCAATTCATTTCAAAGGTTAATTTCAAACCCAAGGTTTGACTTAGGAAAACCCCTATTTCCAACATCTTTCTTATCTTTCAACATGCAGGTGACAGGTTCAAAAGCTCTAAATTTGGAATCAGGAAGAATAGGCCATGACAATCGGATCTAGATTTTGTAGGTGCAAAAAGCAGATGACAAATTTGATCCACATTACTTTGTCTGACGAATTTCCCATAAAACTTTTGGGGTATATTATGAGCAACATTTTAGTTCCAAACCAATCGATTTTGTTAGCATCCAACATTCTAGGGACATATTCGCTCAAAGTTACTTTGTCCCATATTTTCAGGTTCAAATTTTGGTCACAGGTTTCGATCATCTTTCTCATTTAGCTTTGTAGTTATAGCTTCAAATATTATCTGGATAATTACTTGTTCATGTGAATTTACATCAATTTTCCATCTTCAGCCCTGGATCTAGCATTCATTTTCTTATTTTAGATATTAAATTCAATCTCCACAAAGGGAGTCATCTAAAATCAATTAGCATTCATCCCTTAGGGAGTGAATCTATTGATTTCATGTCCCTTTCATGTAAGGACCACATGAAATTTAGGTTTATTACTTGTCTACATAGCTAAACTAGTGAATCACTATTTCACCATCTTACACACTCTTATTTATGATGATATGATCTCTCTATCACAGTTTTAAATTAATATATGGATCAATTGAAGAGTTTCCAAAAGGCATGAGGAAAACAATACTTAGCTTTCTAATGATTAAGGTCCTACTTTCCAAGTTTAAAATTTGTGAGAAGTTTAACTTATTATACATTAATAACAAACTATATAACTACACCTTATCATCATCTCTCTTATTCTAGGTTGTCATAAGGGTGAATGGATCTACCCCTGCATTAGTGAGGAAGACCACTAGGCGGTTGCATTCCCAATAGAGGTGTTGGAAAGGAAATCATTTTGAATGAAAAATATTAACTCCCTAGAACTGATTTTTAAGATATTTTTAATTTTCTAGTTGGGGGTGTTTTCTCTTTTGATGACTTTACTGATTAGTTTGGATTGTCCTTCCAACATTATTCTTTTGCATCTCATACTTCGAGCCAAGCAAAATCCTTCCACAAATGCAATAACTTTATCTTTTGAATAACCACCAAGTTTGTAACCGTGAAGATGTCTTATTGATTTCTCAAAAGGTAGCCAAATCTACGTGGTGATTTCTCAATTTTATGAAATTTGAATGAGGGAGTTCAACATTGCATTCTTTATTGCACATTTATTGTGTCCAAGCCCAAAACTGGTGGATTTTGTGTGCAATATTATTCTATATAAATGACAAAATACAATCTTTTAGTTCACCACCAAGCAAGATGCCAATTTTTTTTGTCTAGAAAACCCTTGTCTAAGGGTTTAACTAGACAATTATTTTTCTATTTACCTTATACATATTGTTTGACAAAGTTTAAAACCTTCTCATTCAAATGTATGATCTCTACTATGTGTTACACCTATCTTTACCTAAGTTCTAACAAAGTAATACTTTAGGTTTTTGGGTGTGTGTTGTTGAAGGTTTTTCGTTTAAGTGGATAATTTTTTTGCTATAATGATCATACATAAAAAAAATGACATCAAATATTGAATGTGAAATCATGCATTATGGTTCTTCTAGATTCCAATGTTGAGTTGGATTTCAATTTAAGAAGCTAAATATCTCAACTAACGTTTAATTTATGACTGGAGTACAAAGACTAATATCATGACCAATCATAATATGTATATGAACAAAGCTAAACAAACAAAGTTGGATGATTAGATTGATTAAAAGCAATATCTCAATTATAATAATTTGTGTAATAGGTGTGTGCGGGGAAATGTGGTGACGAAAATGAGTAACTCAAATCCAGGATATCCACACACCAATGAGACTCTTGGTGCAAGTATATCAGTTGATTCAATCAATTCAACTTCCCAAGGGGTGTCCCATTGTTCTCTATCTCACAGGATCCCTAAAGTCAATGTTTTGCTCTCAGATCACTGAGCAAAGTGACTTAGGAATGACAACTCCGAGAACGAGTGATGTTTGATTTATATGCATGAATGCATTCTAAGATGTATGATATTGAAACTGTGTTGATTAAGCTAACATAAAGATGATGATATGATAAAAGATTAGCAAATTATCCTAGCAATGATATACTTGTCTAACATGAATATTTTATGATATTTTAAAATGCTTCTAAATGCTATTATGATGATTTAACAAAGAGAGACTAAATGTTTAGTAATTTAGGCTATAATATAGATGCATGAAAAATTAGAGATTATGAAAATGAGGAATGAGAGCTCCATTTATAGGGAAAATAGGGCAATGGATGGTCAAGGTCGGATAATCTTAACAAGGGCCAAGATTGAAAGTTAATCAATCCATGTTTACAATTCTCACCAATGAAATGGTGACAATTGTCAACAAAAGGTTGCTTGAGAGGAGATGTAAGAAGCATTAAATGCTTGAGAATACATGAAGGTTACCTTAGGAGGTAAGGGTTAAGGTTAGGTTAGGGTTATCCAATGGATAAAGCTTTTACCCAATGGGTAAACTCTTGTGCAAGGGTTAAAGGGATAACCAAGGTTAAAGTCATGAATGCTTGATGAGACCCTTGGGTTAGATGAGGGTTAAGTTAGAGGAAAGTCTCTAACCAAAGGTCAAAAATGAGTTAACCATAAATGGTTATGTAAGAGCCTTTAATGGTTTGGAAGACTTTAGAGGTTAACCATTTGAAGACACAAAGCCTTTAATGGTTATTGAAGACTTTGGAGGCTTTAAGAAGTGACTTTTCTTTGCTTAGGAATGTGACAATAATTAGGAGATGAATTAGGCTAAAATGGAAGGGATTAGAAGAATCTAAAAGGGGTCTAGGAGGCAAGTGGGAGATGTAGGAAAATGCAAGTGGATGGAGGAGGATTTTAATTAAAATAAAATTACTTTATTTCAACAAAATAGATGCAACTTGCATAAATACAAGTGGGGGGATTTAATAAATGAATTAGATTTATTTATTTGCAAGGATTAATTTAATTAAATGTAAATTTAATTAAAGAAGGAGAAAGGGGAATTAATTAAATAAAATGATTTATTTAATTAAAGGCTAGAAAAGGTTTAGGTGAATTTAATGAAATAAATTGAGTAATTCATTTAATCGAATAGATGAATATGAAAAAAATTCATTAAATAGAATTTAATTAATAAGGGGAATGGGGTTAAAATAAATATTAAATATTCATTTAGGAAAGTGGTCAGATTTATACATCTACAAGAGGAAATGAAAGATGGTTTTGAAAACAAAGCTAATATGAATTAGGAGCACAAGGGCTAACAATGTTGTTTCCCATTACTTATGTTCCAATATCAAATGATATTATTATTTTTATACCTAATAATAAATGATTATATTGATCAAAAAGTGTTTAATACAACAAATGTGCACTGTCTATGCCAATAACTTCTAAACCCTTTTGGTGAAAGAGGCCACACAGTCTCCTTAGTCATTACAAGGTCCCTATCCCTTCCTAAGCTCAAAATAAAAAACCAAATGGCATGGCCACACAAGACCTGTCCAAAATCTATGCCCTCAAACACAATCTACTAAATGAACCCCCCTAAGTAGAGTTCTAGGGCATACTAAGAAAACTACAATATTGGATTCCCTAGATTCACTACTTTTGGTGCATCTACCCATCAAGCTCTCGCCATCATCAAGACTAGCTAATGCAACAAAAAAAGAATCTCAACAACACTACATCACCCTGCCACCACCTCCTTAACAAAGTCAAAGAAGCCCCTAATTCACTCCTAGATCTTTGTAGGTGCCAAAAAATCCAATTTATTTAGGAAATCACAACCCCTTTTAGCTCTATATTAGTGTCAGTCTAGCTTTGGTCTAATGAGATCCATCATAAATGTTAATTGCTCCACAATGATGCTTGTATCCAGTAGAGTGTAAAGGTCCCTTGGGTGAGGAATACCAACCCTTGGCTGAGTATAAATAATGACATCCTCAACTCCACCTAGGTACTCGTTCCAAAACAAAATTCTAGTTAGTGGTAGAATTACAACCTTAGGTTCATTTATATCCAAAAATATTCCTACAAAACCTGATGCAAGGTTAGATTTGACCCTATAACAATACTTAAAATTAAAGATCTCCCACCCCAATATGAGTTTGACCACCAAAGTCTTTAGTCTATTGGCTACCCTAAACATAGATTTGCGCTTGGTGATGGAAATACGTCCCAAAAATGCTATTTGGAAACTTGAACAAGTCAATGTTATGGGTGTTTCAATATTTGAATTCCATAAAATAAATCTTGATGCCACATCCACTTGGGCCTCTACACTTTGTAAGCTAAAGAAATGCCTCATTAACGATCAAGACCATTAATCGACTTGTGTCGCAATAAAGAAGCACACAGACAATCTATAGAGGAGGGGATTTTCTACCATTGAAGTGATGAAACCTCGAGGAACAAACCTCCCTTCACTACATCACTTAACTAGCACTTTGGTGAGCCAAGAAGATATAAGCAACTAACTATACAAACCTACGAGCAGAAATTATTGAATAGTAGAAGCATATACAATGTTAATAAAATTGTTTTAACCATTGAATCTGCTTTCTCTCTACCTGAGGATGCACACGTGGGTCATGGACAACAATGTGACGTGCTAGCATCCTATACGAACAGAGTATAGAGGCCATGCCAAGAAATGCAACATAATGACTAGCACCTAGGTTTTACATTTATGATGGTATAAAGATATAAAGTGGCAACAATAGGACATAAAACACACTAGAAAGATAGAAGGAAAGAGAGAGAGAGAGAGAGAGAGAGAGAGAGAGAGAGAGAGAGAGAGAGAGAGAGAGAGAGAGAGAGAGAGACCCACAAAAGGTCCACAAATAAAGTCTCCAATACACACGAACTACCTTTGATAACCTGCACACAAAACAAACAAAGATAAAATGTTGGGGTTGTGTTTACAGGCTTGCCACAGTTAGACCTCCACTTTGGTGTTTCCATCTCCATAGACAGCCAAGGTGAAATATAATGGATAAAGAAAATGATAAAAGATAGAATGAGAAAATAAGATAGTAAATATGATATTGGAGATACAATGTCACAACGAATATAAGGAGGAAGAAAGTCCCCTTCAACACCAAATAAGTGGAAGCATTCCAAAGTGAAGGTGAGAACCAACAATCCTCAAATACAAATCTTTAATGATAGTGACAAGATGAATGCGATGTAACAATGGTTGAATGCAAAACAAGTGATCAAGAAGTTGTAGATTGTGTGGAAAGCCCAGAGAGTGTGTAGAAGACCCAAAAATGCCAAAGAATCCCAAATGAAGCTATCAAAGGAAAGATATGAGTCCCAAGGATGAAACCAACATCGGTGGTCATGGGAAGAGGCGTTATGAATCATGCCAATCATAGGTATAATGCTCAAATGACCACCTACGCACTGCAAATTTGTGGGTTGCTAGCACAACACGCAAGCATCGATGAGCCATATAGTCAACAAGGTTAGGAAAAGGACTAAATAAAGGGTGACAGAGCAAGCCAAGTAGACAAAAGGACAAAAAGGTAAAGGAGTTCTCCAATCAACATAAAGTAAAGGTGCTTATGTAGTGTGGAATTGCACAAGATGCACTTTATGATGTTACATAATCAACATGTTCCCCCATCCTTTCTACCATCAACTTAAGAGAAAATGAATGTAATTAATGGCAAATTTATGTGGGTTAACAAGCTCTAATAACTAGACCCACACTTGTCAACAAACAGTCATAGATGAACGCTCTAGGTTTGAAACAAAAAAACTAAGGAAGTTTTATGAGTAGCAAAACTGCCTAGAATATGAAAGTCTAGATGCCTAATGACAATACCGTCTAGTAGAGGAAGGTTTCCATCTAATTCTTAGGCAAAATAATAAATCTTGAAATTGTACCCTAGTAATAAATTGTTATAAAGGCCTTTGACGAGTAAAAAAGGGAGCTACTCACAATCACCACCTTCCTCAATTAGAGAATAAAAATCCACTCCATCTCCTGCTCTATTTCCAAGACTATATGCTTCTCTATTGGATTTCCTATAAATATGACCTAAAAAGAAAAGGTCAAAGGAATAGGCAATTTCTAACACTTCTTCTAATATGGTTTGCAACTTCCAATTTGGGGTCTATCCTTTCCTTATTGCACTAATCACTACTAAAGAGTCCCCTTCTACTAGCACATTTCCTTAACCCCATATCTCTACATTACTTTAACCCAAAAATGAGTGCTTTAAAATCTATTTCATTATTAGATCCTATTGATAAGGGTTTAGTACTACTACACAAAGTTTTCCTTTCCTAGTGTTTGATGATGCAACCTACACCTGAGACATCAAGGTTACCTCTTAAGACCCCATCAAAATTAACCTTAAACCAACCCAATTTGGGTTTTTTCCATTGATCTATATCTCTCATTTTTTGGTAATCAACACCCCCAAGCCTCTAATCAGAGGGTTCCTTGGCCCAAACCAATACTTTTTCATGCAAGCATCTCAATTCAAAAATAAGGAACCCCAACAACTTTTCTCCTTGTTCTAAAATTTTCTACTTCAATCTTGTTCAAAAAGGAGTCCAATCTCATTTGTTTGTCCTTAAAAATCCTATGGTTACACTCCTTCAATAATTCCCAAACTAGGATGGAAGGACAAATGATCCACAAACATGATAAAGTTGCAGTTCTATTAAAAATTGGCCAAGGTTGGAACAAGCTTAGAATATCATTTAGGTGCAAACACTCATCCTAGTTTAGCACAAATCCACCTCCAACACTCCTAGGTGAAAGGGTAACCCAATAAACAATGAGCCATTATTTATTCCAAGCTCTTACACAACTTAGACTTAGAGGGACCATGAGAACCAAATTTCATTAACTTTTCAGTGGTCAAAAATTTCTTTTGACTTGTTGTCCAAGTAAATACCCCTGCTTTGGTTATGCGTATCTTATGCTAGCATAAATTAATTGGTATTCTCACCTTTTCTTGTGTCAATTCTCTTTCTAATAGCCTATCAATATCATTTGTACTATACTGGCCTTACTTGGACACATCCCAACCTTAAAGGATTTCTTTTAACTTGGTCACCTCTACCCTTGGAAAATAGAGATTGTCCAATTCCTTCCACTCCCAACACCACACTCTACCATCTGCCCTCACTTGCATGTAATCTAGCTCACCTTGACACCCCACCTATGCATGAGAACAACCTTGGTGGCTACCAAGTCAATCAAATTGTTTATGCTTGCATGTCCACACCAAGAGTCATCCCAAAAGCGAGTGGATATTTTGTCATGTACATCCCAAGTTAGATAATTAGTGATTAAAGGTCTACAATTCATCATGAAGTTCCGTCTCCTATATCCTTTAGAGGGATTAGAGATGATTAACATGCTATAATCTTCATTATTCTCTAAATATTTATGCCATGGTATGTTAACCCATTTTAATTGAGGTCCCTTAAACATCCTACATACTAGTTTGGCTCCCCAAGCCTTGTTTTGTAGATTTTGCTTACCCAACCCAACTCCTCTAAGCTCCTTTGGTTTACATGTACTTTTTCCTCGACTGTAAAATAAATTGTTCTCTTCCTTGCAATCTCATTCCAAAAAAAAAATCTCATGTATTAACTCAACTTCTAATTCACTCGAAGCAATAGGGAAAGGTAGGACATTAAGTATATAGGAACAACAAATATAACAACCTTCAACATAATGATTCTCCTTGCCTAAGACAACCATTATCCTCTCCAAAATTAAATTTTATTAGCTATTATTTCATAGATAGGATCACAAGTCTTGTTAATTCTTATTCCTTTATCCAAAGGAAAACCAAGATATGTACAAGGCAACTAGCCTTTCTTGAATCTGAGCAACCTAACAATTTCTTGTACTTTCCTTGCTAGTGTGAAAAAAAAAGGATTTTTGATTTGTGTTACTCCACTTCTTGTTTAGAAGCTTTTGAGTAGAGATTTATAAAGGATTTCCCTTATTGTCCTTTCTTCCTGACGCTTGCTACTCCAAAAATTAGGGTATCATCAACAAACTATTGATGAGAGATAGGAATAAGATTGCTAGTTATTACCTTCTTGTCATTCCCACATAGAATTGCATTAAAATGCCCCCAAATAATGTGAAAGTCTTGAGGCCATAAATTAAAAAATTATTCAATTTCTGCCCAATTTTCTCTCTTATTGATATAGTCTACCAATCAATGAATATTAGTCAAAATAAAATGAAGGTTAGAGGACAAACTTCTAAATCCTGTAACTTAACTAGTTCCTCCCTCCTATAATCTTTTCAACTAACACCAATTGTGGTCTCTAGAGTGTTGCAAGAACACTAGAAGCTCCTTTAGACCGCACACACTCTCCTTGTCATCATTTTAATATATTTGTTGAAACATTTCCTTCAACAATGGTCAATTTAGATTCTTGGATGAGAAAAATGTCTACTTTTGTCCTCTCTAGTTGACATTTAACCAACCACTATTTGCTAGGGGTGTTTAAGCCCCTAACATTCCATGATATGAGCCTCATGGCTCCTTGAGAAGAGTGTTTCTCATCCTTATCTAAACAATCTTATTATTTTCACCTGGACCTCCATGTCCCAATCTACACATCATTTTTCTTGGTTAGTTTTTCTCCCTATCCTACTTTTTTCTTCATAGTCTAGAGATACCTTAGTTACTTTCTTTCAGCTTATACCCAATTTCTCAATTGTCATATCTTTACCCTTGCTACATTTATTATTTATTATATATTTGATGATACTATTGGAAATCACCTTATGTGTTTGATTAAAATGGTTATTTATATGTGTGAGATTGATAGATTAGATGGTTAATTCAAATACATGGAAATGAAATTGAAATGAAATAAAGTTAAGTTATCATGTTATGTTATGATTTTAATTTTGGCAAGTGCTTTGGCTATGATTTATGAGACTCACCTACTGATGTGAATATATGTGCAAGTGAGAGCACGGGTACTTGTCAAAGACAATAACTTGATTGAGGTAGAAATGTCCTAGCCCTTTGGCAACAATATGCATGATGGTACCCAATGTATATGCACACACTAACGTAGGACATATTTCATTCATGATGCTTGTGCATTTTGCATTTTCATGGTCACATAGTTTATTTAAACACGATGTGCATAATTTCTTATATTGTGCTTGTTTTGAGAATAAGATATTAGGAAAACAAAAATCACCACCTTTATTGCTTTTCATATTTACGTAAAAAATAATAATTTTGAGAAAAATAAAGATTAAATTATATTTTTTTACCTTGAATAAATTATCTACTTTTGTTTTTATAATATATGTGTATCATCATAAATTGTATCCCTTTAATTTTGTCCTTACTCAAGCCTCACTTCTACATTCTAGCCTTTTGTGTTGCTCACACCCATCTAAAATTTGTATGTTTTGTGCCCTTGTGGGACATTGTTCAAATTTGAGCACTAATTGGTAGAACCAGGACACTTTGGGCACCATGTTCCCAAGCCTAGGATGTCTTGGGTGCCATGGTCCTAGGACTAGGATACCTTGGGTTCCATGGTCCTCACAAAAGGGGCCCAAATTTGGACCCCACAACAGTCACATTTTGGAGGTGCGAGATTTTTTTTTCCATGTTGGCCTACTTTGAAACTTCAAACACATTTGGTGTAGTTAGTTATAAAAACTAGCCTAATCCCCTCATTGTGGATATCTCTCTTGAGTTGTCAATAAGCTCTCAGTTACACTTTTTCAAATTCAAGTGAATAAGCAATCAACCATCATCGAGGCAATGAAAGAGATGTCAAGTTCAAATTGCAAGAATTCATGATGACATCCATGATCGAGACATTATGAGGATGTTCTACATAACATTATCAACCTATGCATGAAGATCTGAAAGGGAGATTCATCAAGGTCTGAAGTTCTAATTCAAGCATTTCAATTCAAATTTAGCCTTTCCCTCAAAAGGCAAGCTTATCCAATTCAATCAATTCCATTTCAATTTCAATTTCAATTCAATTCAAGGGGTAATTCCAAACCTGCGGTTTGACCTAGGAAAACCCCCATCAACAACACCATTTTCCTTCTTTCTATGTGTAGGCAACAAATTTAGGAGATACAGATAGAGATTCTAGCAAGGAATTTGACGACGATCAAATTTGAGATTTGCAAGAGCAAAAATCAGAGGATTGACGATTTTTGCATCTCAATCCTGTGAATTAATTACAATCTTTGAGGAACAAATTCTAAGCCACATTTTAATTTTGAAAGTTTCTTGTTTGTGATGGACTTGAAAAGCACTAAGAGGGGGGGTGAATCAATGACACCAAAAATAAAACTACTTTAAACACTAACCGGTAGATGAACTTAACAAAGATTTTAAACACAATGCATACAATCCAAAATGATATAATAGCATCCACAAAAAGTAAAGCATCCACCATAACACAAGTGTTTGTACGTGGAAAACCCAAGTAGGTAAAAACCACAGTGAGATGGAACTCATAAGTTAACTATCTGCAGTAATAGATAACTGACCGGTTAAGGTCTACAAAGTGCTCTGCTAGGAGCGAATCTTGTTAGAGATTTCAAAGCTTGATTAGAAGCTTATACCTTGTTAAAGGTAGTGCCCTGTTAGGAGTAACCTTGGTGGAGGATTTCAGAATCCAAACTAATGGATCACCCTGTTAAAGGATTTATAAATTGAAGCTTGTTAGAGCTTACCCAGTTAGGGGATTTGATTCTGCTATAATGGTTAGAAAACAACAAGAATGGTTTCATCTGTTCTGAGTAGCATAATACTTGCTTAATCAGATCCTTCTAAACGTATTCAACACTTCTCTCTTTCATACTCTTCAACTTAACTCTTTTTCCTTTCGCACATAACATAACACTTTTCACTATATCAAATAATTCATTGTGATGTCAATATATAGACCTTATAATTTCATGTCGGCCTTAAGAAATCATAACACAATTTCCTAGGTGCAGTGTATCTGGACAAGTGATCATAACTCATCACAAAAATTGCCGCCAAGCAGTCAGTGTTGGTGTCTCATCACGAAATGTGGTAACTCGTCACAAAATTACCAAATACCGGTTGGAACAATCAAATACCAGTTTGAATAAAGCATATGAACCGTTGTCCTTTAAATCTTTGCTAGATCTCCATCTTGATCTTCATCTTGATGTCGACTTAGTATAATCACAGACTGTCTCTTATGCACATACCAGTTGACACAAAGTACCTGTTAGAGATAAATCTCTTGGTATAACCTCTAACATACCGGTTGATAGAGTAAACAATTGAAGTTACACTGGTATTCAATATAATCATATGTGTTTGTGAGAGTGTTTCATCAATGACAACAAATGATGAATACATTACAATCATCATCAAGAGAACAGTTTGTACATGTCTGATAGCTAGGGACTAGGTCAACTTTCGCATCTTGGTATTGCACTTTTGAGCTAAATTTTTCAGACACAAATTCCTCTCTATTTCTTCTACCTAGATCTAGCTTTGTGATTGCATATTGTACCTATAGCTATTTTTTTATGTCATTTTATGTTAAACTCCAATCATTTACCCAAGATCTAGCCTTCAATTTTAACTCTCTTAAGCACCCTCAACTAAAATGAAAAATTAGAGCATAGTTCAATCGCTATTCAACCCTTTTCCTCCTTGGGGTTGGATATATTGGGTTCCTTCTCTCCTTGCAATGTATTTTGATGGAAATAAGTGGATTCATAGCCTAGCACGTGAAACTGTATTTCCCTCATCTAACTTTTTTAAGAACCTGACATTGTTCTTGCAATATTTATGATTTTTACTTTTAGATTTAATTTATATAAATTTAATCAATTCATATTTGCACTCATTTCTAAAAAATATCATTTATGCGCTTAATTTACATTAATTCAAGAGGTTCAATTCATAAAACCCTAGTTTATTTTGATAAAATTGAATTGTGGGTTGCATAATTTCTTATATATACGCTCAGATCTAATTACTATTGTAGACGTATAAAAATGACCACTTTCCTAGGTGAATATTTAATATTCATTTTAACCTCATTCCTCTATTTAATTAAATTTTGTTTAATTAAATTATTCACATTCATCTATTTGATTAAATAAGTTATTCAATTTTATATAATTAAATTCACCTAAAAAATCTCATAGCCTTTAATTAAATAAAATATTTTATTTAATTAATTCCCCTTTCTCCCCTTTTAATTAAATTTTTCATTGCAAATAAATAAATCTAATTTATCTATTTAAATTCCCCACTTGTATTTATGCAAGTTGCATCTATTTTAGTTGAAATAAAGTAATTTATTTTAATTAAAATTACCCCCCATCCACTTGCATCTCCCACTTGCCTCCCTAAACCCCCTTCTAGATTCTTCTATTCACTTCTAAATTAGCCTAAACCCATCTCCTCTCAAGTAGTCTTATGTTGACAATTGTCACCATTTCATTGGTGAGAATAGTAAACATGGATTGATAACTTTCAATCCTGGCCCTTGATAAGATCATCCAATCTTGACCATTCATTGCCCTATTTTTCCTATAAATAGAGCTCTCATTCCTCCATTTTCATATCCAAGTCTTTAGTATCAAACTTATAGACATTTTACTAAGCATCTAATCTAAATCATTTTAATCAAGCATTTAGCCTCTCTTTGATAGAAATAATCTTCATAGCATCTTAAATAGGCATTTGCATTATCACATAATAATCATGGTATACTAGTATAGCATGCTAGGATAGTTTTGTTACTAATCCTTTCATAATATTATCATATCCATGCTAGTTTAAATCATGTTAGATTTAGTATCGTGCATAACTAGGAATGCATCCATGCTAGATTGATCAAAATCCCTCGTTTTCATTATTGTCATCCCTAAGTCACTTTTCTCAGTGATCTGAGAGGAAAGGCATTGGCTTGATGTTTCTTGTGAGATAGATAACAATGGAAAATGAATTGGGAAGTTGAGTTATTCAATATAACTTCATAACTTGCACCAAGAGTCCCATTAGTGTGTGGACTAGTTTTTGAAATCACATTTTCCATTTGACCCCCCCACTTTTCCCGCACACAACTATTATATATTATTATCAAATTTAGAAGCATTTATTTATCACATCTATCATTTCTTTGGAGCTTATTGTTGGTTAATCTTGATCATTTTATAAGGAAATTGCATTGTTTAATCATCTACTTAGCTTGCATTTCAAGTCTATCCACTCAATTTTTCCTTCTTTGTGCATGAGGTTTGTTACCCTTTCACCTACATCCAATATCCTAATGAGAATAAGTTATAGACATGGTTTCCCAAAGTTTAAATACTAAGGGCTATGAGCCTTTATTGAATAACCTATTCCACGGGAACTTGGGTGGATCCTCAATCGCTACACAAGGCATACCTAACCTTATGAAGAACAATTCCCCTCACACTTCTCATGATGAGGATGACTCATTAAATAGGGTTACTATTGACCAATTGGGGAAGCTTGACCGTGAGTTGGATAAGCTTCAACAATGGATGGTTCAATAACACCTATATAGTGAGGCAATCCCCTTGATTTAAGGGTTGAAGAGAATGTTTCAAAGTGATGAAAAACGTGTCGAAGTGTTGTGTGGCATTGCTCATTTCATTGATACCAATGTCATGCCTATAAAAATTTGTATCAAAATTCTTGGTTACTCTAATCCTACAAATCAAGTTGAGCATTCCATTCATATGCCTACATCCTCACCTAGTGTATCTACATATAAATATTCTATCATGACTACCTCTACACAAAATGTTAATCCTACACATGTTAATTCATTGGACAATTCTATTAATCAATACTCTTGCATACCTCCTTCTATTAGCCTTCCATTTGTTTCACACCATCTCCTTTACCAACATACCATAATGTTACACCTCCTTATTCTCAACCTCCATCCACCTATCAGAATATTTCACCTCCATCACAATCCAACATATCCAATTCCAATTCATCCACTGAAGCCACTATCAATAACCTAGCTCAAAGTGTCTCATCCTTACAACAATTGGCTTCTTTAACTCAATATAGGTTCAATGTTTCCACATATGATGTAGATAGCCCACTATCTGATGATGTAGTTTGTGGGGTTGCTCCCAAGAATGTGGAAATTCCCCAATCAGAGTTATATGATGGAAAAGGTGACCCCTTAACTCATGTGAAAACATTTCAAACCTTGTGTAGTGAATTCTCTCATGATCATTGAATCATGAGAAAAATATTTACTTGCACTTTTAGAGATAAAGCTTTGCAATTGTATTTCTCTTTGCTTCCTTACTGTATCACTTATTTTTCATGATTGGCTAATGCATTCATTTAACTTTTTTAAAATAACTTTGGTCCTCAAATTACTTTGACTAATTTAATTCATTGTAAGCAAGGAGTTAAAGAAAAAGTCATTAATTTCATTAGTAGATATAAACATTCGCATTCACAAATTTCTTATCATATGCCTAATGGTGATGTTCAAAGAATTTTTATTACAAATTTACAAAAGAAAATTAGAGATAAGTTTCTATTTTTTTCAATTTTTATCTTTCACACAATTGTTTGTAATGCTTCATAACTTTAAGCTTCAAACTTGATCTAGTTTGAATCCTCTTCTTCGATGGCTCTGGTTGATAAGAATGAGAGCACTCAACAATCGTTCAATAATTTACAAAAACAAAATAAAGATTTCATCAAGATCAATGACAACTCTTCCAATAATATAAACACACAAGTGGTAGCCACAACACCAGTTTTGGCCCCTTGATCATCATACTTAAAAAAAGTATTAACTCCACTTTCTGAATCTTTACATAGTATAATGATTAGGTTGATGAATGATAATGTGTTGCATCTTTCTCCCATCAAACCTATAGACACCTCTAAGCCTTTACTAACTTCTTCCAACCATAAAGACTTTTGCCAATACCATCGTCTAGCTAACCATGATACTAAAAAGTGTTACAAATTGAGGCATAAGATCCAAGACCTTATTAATTATAATATCATATCTGTGGAGGGCATGAATCATAAAGGAAACAAATCCATGACACCTCCTATTCAGAATTTACAAATATTTACTAATCCTCTACCTTCTCATTCACAATTACTCCTAATGGTATAGGCATAGAATCAAGCACCATTGTGAACCTTATTGAACAATCCAAACCTAAAACTAAACCATGCATTACCTTTGATTCTAGGGAGACCACTATAGCACTTAATGGATAATTATACATTACTATGAAGATTAAAGGAAAGCTCTCACGAGGAGTTTTCATTGATCTACTATGTATGGTGAATGTTATTATTGAAGAGCAACTCTTTAATCAACAATTGCATCAAGAAACATATGACAAATTTGATGTTATGATTTAGGTGCACAATAATTTCACTTGCCCTACTATATAGGTTCTATCACTCTTCTAGTTGAGGTTGGTACCAAACACTTGGATGTTACCTTTTCTATCATCCTTACCTCTGATCAATTTTGTATGAACTTGGGACATCCTTGGATCTATTCCATGCAAGATATGCCTTCTACCATCCATAAGTTTTTAAAGTTCCCTCATGATGGGCATATTATTGCTGGAAAAAATGGTGTCTCGACCTTGCATTTACATGAGGTTACTATTTATAGTAATTTTTCATTTGAGCATGAAATGGTGTGAAATTATCCCTAAAGCTTCTGGTTGGATAGATAAGCATTCAAGTAAAGTTACGCCACAAGATCACAGCTAGTTTTGAAGATATCAAATTTTCCATTTTGGAGGGGGCGCAATGAAAGGTTTAAATCTGATTTTGAGGACTTTAGAGGCCCTAGAATGCCTTGAAAAAGTGGGTGTAAGTGTCATATATTCTTACGAGTAAATAGATAAGTTCGCAAGCTTTCTGATGCTTCAAACAGTTCGTCAATAGGACACATGGTTCTCAAGTTATGGCCTTCAGAAGTTTGTGCTCCTAAAATAGGAAATATAAAATACATCAGACACAAAAAAGTGTTGTAAAAGGGAGGGACACATGTTGATGTGTGTTTTAACATGTCATAGGACATCTAGAAGGGAGATAAGGTTGGCTACACCTTATTGGGTGGTTTTAGCCCATGGTTTTGTAATACCATTTGATTGTTTCTTGTATTGTATCTTCTATATATGAGGTGCGTGAGATAGAGGTTGTGTGTAAGAGTCTTATAGCTATTGAGTTACCTTTGAATCTCTAATTAGTGGTACTCCTACAAAGAGCTTGCTCTGCAATTATATTGTAATCTACTTTTTATTGTTGAATAATATATTGGGCGGCTTTTGGAGTGTGGGGTTTTTTTGTTGAAAGGGTTTTCCCCACGTAAATCACTGTGTTATGGTTTGAATGTTATTATGTCTATTTTTGTTTTCTATAACTGTTGTGATGATCTGTAAAAGTTTTTGCATTACCCTCCTCTCAAGTTTAGTGTAGGAATTTGTTCTGCTACTTAACTTCCTTACAAGTGGTATCAAAGCCTGATCACCTGTGGTTTCAGTTGTGGGTTGCTGGGTTTTTTGAACTAATCCAGATTTGAATGGGAGCTTGTGCAGAAGACACTTTTTGATCTTGTTATAGGAATTTTCAAATGGCAAGTTCATCAAGGAGAATAGAGGTGGATAAATTTAATGGAATGAATTTTGAGATGTGGAAGCTGAAGATGGAAGATCTGCTAATAGATTGAGATTTGTGGGAAGTTATTGATTGAATGTCCAAAGACCCTCAGATCCTACTACGGTGGTTCAATATGATGTTATGGACCAAAAAGCCAAGGGTCTAATTAGATTGTGCATGTCAAACTCTGTTCTGATCAATGTCCATCAAGAAAACTCTGCAAAGAAGCTATGGACTAAGCTTGGTGAAATGAATCAAGAGAAATCTTTATTAAGTCAAATTTTCTTAAGGAATAAATTGTATTCCTTGAAGATGGAAGAGGGTCGATGAATTATAGACCACCTAGAAGCATTCAATATGTTGGTGGCTCATTTGGTATTTGTCAGTGTTAAGATGGATGAAGAGGAGAAATGTCAGATCTTGTTTGTTCTTTGCCTGATTCATGAAATTCTCTTGTTATGGCTATTGGTAGTACTTCTGTTGTTTTGAAATCTAAAGATGTGGTGGGTGCCCTACTTGGTGAAGAGATGCAAAGGAAGGTATCCATCAGTTCAAAAGAAGCCCTAACTGTTCATGGAAGACCTAAGGAGAAAGGCAAGAAGAATGAGAAGCGTGACAAGTCCAAATCTAGAGGGAGATCGAAATATCCTGGAAAGTCCAAAGTCATTTGTTGGAATTGTGGTAAACTGGGTCACATCCGTAAGGACTGCAAAGAAGAAAAGAAGAAGAAAAATAAAAAGTTCAATTCTGATGCAGAGTTAGAGAAGGAAGGTGGTGATACATTCATTGTAGCTTTGGCGACTCATGCAGGTAATGATGCCCAATTAATTGACTCAGGTGCATCTTTTCATATGACTTCTAATAGAGATTGGTTTTTTGAATATGAAGAATTTAATGGAGGTAAGGTGTACTTGGGTGATGATTCACATTTAAACATTGTTTGTCGAGGTAAAGTTAGAATCATAATTTCTGATGGTAGAATAAAAATGATCAATGGTGTGTTGCATATCCCTGGATTAAAATGAAATTTGTTATCTATGAGAAAACTGATAGATGCAGGTGTGCAGGTAGTCTTTTCTGAAGCAGGCTGTAAGATGATTAAGGGTGCTATGGTAATTGATAGAGGTGTCAGGTTCAACACTTTATATAAGCTATATGCATACACTATTGAGTGTAATAACACTTCTGTAAAAAGTAAATTTGTGGATACTTTGTCAGAAGATTTGAGGGTTTCACCTTCAACAGATGGAAATGGCTTTTGGGTACCTAAGGGTTCTCTTTCTTCTAAAGCAAAGTTACCTGCAGAGAAGACTATGTTATGGCACTAGAGTCTTGGCCACATTGGAGAAAAGGGTCAAAGGACCTTAAAAAATAAAAACCTTGTTGAAAGTTTGAATGATTGTAATCTTGACTTTTATTTCTGTGAGTGATGCTCTGCAAAAAGGATTAGAAAATTTGTTTAATGGCAACACACACAAGAGCACAAGAAACAAACGTTAGTGTTAGAAACAAAAGATTATCCTAAACAGGCATATCAAGAGAGATATTAAGTATGAAATAGAAAGCATACAAACATAGAATAGATAAACTATACTCCTCCAAATGCTAATCAAGATGCTCATAGTTGCTCCTCCCTTGTTCCTCTCCTCTCCAAGTTCCACAAGTGTAGCTCTCAGCTTTTAGCACTAGCCATGGATGTCATATGGAGATTCAAGATGGTTGAATATGATAAGCAAATGCTATGCAAGTGTAGAGAGTGATGCTATGAAAAAAGATCTATGCTAATGCCAGTATAACAACAATACTCTAATGCTTCCTTCTTTGCTTCAGGAGAAGGGTTCTATTTATAGAAGAAATGGGGAAACGAAGGGTTAAGATTGAGCAATCTTAACAAGGGTTAGGATTTAAAGATATTCAATCCATGTGAGACTTTCAACCCAATCTCATGTTGACAAGTGTCACCATGAGGAGGCTTGAGAGGAGAGACAAGGAGCATTAAATGCTTGAGGGGACATGATGGTTACCCTAGTCAAAGAAATAAATGTTTTGAAGAGACCCATGAGTCAAAAGGATGGTTAAGTTAGAGGAAAGTCTCTAACCAAAGGTAAAAGGTGAGTTAACCATAAGTGGTTATGTAAGAGTCTTTAATGGTTTGGAAGACTTTAGAGATTAACCATTTGAAGACTTAAAGCCTTAAATGTCTTTCAAAGACTTTGAGGGCTTTGAGAAGTGACTCCAAGTTGCTTAAGAATGTGACAATATTTAGGGGATGGATTAGGCTAATTAGGAAGTGGTTAGAAGAATCTAGAAGGGATTTAGGCATGCAAGTGGATTTTGTAGGAGAATGCAAGTGGGAGGATTTTTGGGATTTTCAATTAAAAATAAAATCATTTATTTCAATTAAATGGTGTAATTTGCATTTGGATAGATATTTAAATAAACATTAATTTATTTAAATGTGAAAAAGGAAGATAAAGCATTAAATGCTTGAAGATTTTGAGGGAAACCATTAAAGGCTTAAGAAGACTCTAGAAAGAAGCCATTAAGTTTGAAGACTTTAAGGGAAACCATTAAAGGTTTCAAGTGGGTGAGGATAAATAGGATTTTAAATAAATAATTTATTTATTTAAAATAGTTGTGCAACTTGCATTTGTAAGAAAATACAAGTGGGTGGAGGATAAAGGTGATTTAAATAAATGATTTATTTAAAATAGTTGTGCAACTTGCATTTGTAGGAAAATACAAGTGGGTGGAGGATAAAGGTGATTTAAATAAATGTTAATTTATTTAAATGTGAGAGGTGGGATTTTGGGGATTTAAATAAATATTAGTTTATTTAAATGTGAGAGAAAATTTAATTAAACAAATATGATTTATTTATTTAATTAATGGTCTGAATTTGGTTAAGTGAATTAAATCAAATAAATTGAATAATTTATTTAATTAATAGGAGAAGAGGGTTAAGATGAATTAATTAAATATATTAATTTAATTAATTATTGATTGATGGTTAAATAATCAAATAAATACTAAATATTCATTTAATTAAGTGGACAGATTTATGTGTCTACAGTGAGCATTGCATTTATGGAAAATAAAACCGCGTTCAGTTTTACTCGAGTTCTCATAAAGCTTGTGGTGTTTTGGATCTTATTCATTTTGATGTGTTTGGTCCTGTAGATGTTCGTTCAATTGGAAAATCCATATATTATGTTTCATTTATTGATGATTTTAGTAGAAGGACATGGGTATGTTTTCTAAAGAGTAAATTTGAAGTTTTTAGTCGATTTAAAGAATTTAAAGCAATGGTTGAGCTGCAGACTGGAAAGAAAATTAAATGTTTGACGACTGATAATGGTGGTGATTTGTTCTCTAATGATTTTGATAGATTATGTAAAGACTATGGCATTAACAGACAGAAGACAACTTCGTATTCTCCACAACAGAATGGAGTTGCAAAAATAATGAACATGACACTAATGGAGAAGGTTAAGAGTATGTTGAGTGGTGTCGACCTAGAACAAAAGTCTTGGGTTGAAGTTGTTGCCACTACTTGCTACCTGATTAATAGGTCTCCTACATCAGCTCTTGTTGATAAAATGCCTATGGAACAATGGTCGGATCACAAGGCTTCATTGAGACATTTTAGAGTTTTTGGTTATGAGGCATATGCACATGTGCCAAAGGAGAAGCGAACAAAGTTGCAGAACAAGGCTGTGAAATGTATCTTCTTCAGGGCCAGTTATAGTGTGAAAGGATACAAGCTTTGGGACCCTGTTGCACAAAAGGTAAATCATAGTAGAAGTGTTATTTTTAGAGAAATTAAGTCTCCTTTTGTTACATTGCAGCCATAATAGACTAAAAAGGAAGATGTGATTCAATTCCCTTCTACACCTAAAAGAGTTGAATCAATACCCCTAGATAGGCAAGAAGTTGAGGAGAGCTCATCTAGCTTTTAATCTTTAGAAGAGGAGGAATAACCCCCAACTCAGCTTGTTCGAAGGTCTACAAGACATAGACAACCACCTGAAAGGTATTCAACTGATGGTTGGAGATGTGTTTTTGCTTTGAATACTAATGTGGATGAACTGAAATCTGTAGAAGAGACATTAAGTATGAATGATGCAGAATCCTGAAAAATTGCTATGGAAGAAGAAATGACAACTTTGAAAAAGAATGATACATGGTTCTTGTACCATTGCCTGAAGGACAGAAGAACGTTGGTTGCAAATGGGTGTTCGAGAAAAATATTGGTTCAGATGGAAGAATTGAGAAGTATAAAGTAAGGTTGGTTGCAAAAGGCTACTCTCAGGTTGAGGGTGTTTATTATGGTGAGATATTTTCTCTTGTTGCCAGAATGACATCCATTAGATTTTTGCTTTCTATTGTTACTGCTTATGATTTAGAGTTTAAGCAAATGGATGTGAAAATTGGCTTCCTTCATGGTGATTTGGAGGAGGATATTTATATGACACAGTCAGAGCACTATGTGGTGAAAGGTAAAAGTAATTTGGTTTGTAAATTAGAGAAATCTTTGTATGGCCTCAGACAGAGTCCTAGGAAATGGTACCAAAAATTTGATACATATGTATTGAGTTTGGGATTTGAATGTTCTAAATTAGATCATTGTGTTTATTATAAATCTGATGGTGATCATTTCATGTACGTTGCATTGTATGTTGATGATATGTTATTCATTGGTAAAGGGAAAGGTATGATTTCAAAATTAAAGACTTAGCTCGCTGCTAAATTTGAAATGAAAGATCTTGGTGCAATGAAACACATTCTTGGGATGGAAATTAGAAGAGATAGAGTGAACAGAAAGCTATGGCTAGGCCAGAGTAAGTATGTGAATTCAATGTTACAGAGGTTCAAGATGCAGGATTGTAGACCATTGTGTGTTCCTTTTACAGTTGGAATGAAATTATTTGTTGTAGATTGTCCTACATCCGCATCGGAGATGGAAGACATGAGAAGAGTACCTTACCAAAGTACAGATGGAAGTTTGATGTATGCTATGGTTTGTACTAGACCAAACATTGCCCAAGCAGTGGGAGTTTTGTCTAGATATATGTCTAATCCTGGCAGAGTTCATTGGGATGCAGTCAAAAGAGTTTTCAGATATTTGAAGGGTACTTCAGAGTCTTATTTGTGTTATCATGGTAATTTATTTGGAGACGTGATTTCCCTTGATATTCATGTTTATATGGATTCAGACTGGGTAGGCAATATTGATAGCAAAAGATCCACCAGTGCTTATGTGTTTACTTTATTTTGCTGGTGCAATTAGTTGGATGAGTAAGTGACAGGTTGTGGTTGCTTTGTCCACTACTGAAGCAGAGTATATGGCAACTACTCATGTTTGTAAAGAGGCCATTTGACTTAAGAGACTATGTTCAAATATTTGAATAAAATAAGGAACAATGATAATTAGAGTATGATCTGCCTAGCTAAGAACCCGACATTTCATGCCCGGACCAAGCACATTGATGTTTAGTATCATTTTGTCAGAGATATGGTCGAAGATGGCAGGGTGAAGCTAGTTAAGGTATAAAATTTGATGAATGTTGCAGATTCTTTAATTAAGGCTATGAGCATAGAGAAGTTCAGATGGTGCTCAGAGTCTATGGGCCTCATGGCCCCTAACAGTTGATTCATTGTGTTGATACTCCCTTTTCTCTTGCAAGGTGTTCAACAAGTGGGAGAATGTTGGGAAAAATGGTCTCTCAACCTTGCATTTACATGAGATTACTATTTATAGTAAGTTTTTATTTGAACATGAAATGGTGCAAAATTCTTCCTGAAGCTTTTGGCTGGCTATATAAGCATTCTGGTAAAGTTACGTCGCAAGATCACAGCTAGTTTTAAAGATATTAATTTTTTGTTTTGTTTTGGAGGGGTGCAATGAAAGGTTTAAATTTAGTTTTGAGGACTTTAGAGGCCCCAGAATGCCTTGAAAAGTGGGTGTAAGTAATATATCTTCTTACGAGGCAATAGAGCACTTCACGAGCTTTTTGGCACTTCAAACGGTTTGTCAATAGGACACACGGTTCTCAAGTTATGGCCTCCAGAAGTTTGTACTCCTAAAATAAGAAATACAAAATACATCAGACACATAAAAGAGTTGTAAAATGGAGGGACATGTGTTGATGTGTGTTTTAAAGTGTTATAGGGCATCTAGAAGGGAGATAAGGTTGTATACACCTTATTGGGTGGTTTTAGCCCATGGTTTTGTAATACTGTTTGACGGTTTCTTGTATTGTATCTCCTATGTATGAGGTGTGTGAGATAGAGGTTGTGTGTAAGAGCCTTATGGCTATTGAGTTACCTCTGAATCTATGATTAGTGGTACTCTTTCAAAGAACTTGCTCTGTAAGTATATTGTAATATGTTTTTTATTGTTGAATAATATATTGGGTGACTTGTGGAGTGTGGGGTGTTTCTCCCAAAAGGGTTTTCCCCATGTAAACCACTGTGTTATGGTTTGAATGTTATTATGTCTATTTCTATTTTTTGTAACTGTTGTGATGATCTATAAAAAAATTTGCATTACCCTCCTCTCAAGGTTAGTGAAGGAGGTTCTACTAGTTAACTTCCTTACAATTATCACAATTAATCATAGACTTTACCAACCCATAACAAGGTGTGAAAATTTCACCCTTGTTTGATTTTAGCCTCACCAATCTGAACCTTTTAAAACTTGAAATGATATCCTTTTCTTATCTTATCAAAAATGGAAAAATGAGATGATATTAGCCTCTAGTAAACCTAAATATCCTTCACCTATGGATATTCCTCCTCGTCATCCTAGATTTGGACTTGTTCCTACTCCTTTTATTCCTCCTCTATATGTTGTGGTCCCATACCCTACATCATATAAAGGAAAATGTCTATCATCTTGCATCTCTCAACCTAGTGATCTTTCTTCCATTCCTCCCCCAAAAGGGAAGAAAAGAAGCCTATGTTTATTGATCCTCAACCTTATCAAGTTTTGAGTCGAACTAAGAGAAATCGTAGTGCAAGAAAATGTTGATGAATATGTCATGCCAAGGCTCATGAACTTGCTTCCCAAACCAATTCTTCCCCAAAGACACCAAATGTTGACTTGGTCCCACTTGTCCAACCTTTGCCTAACTTTAAGGATGAAGTTCAACTCAATCCACCATGCCAAAAGTTTTTAAAAAAAATCATGTTACAAATCCTATTCAGATTAATTTAGATGATGATATTGGTGTTGATGTTAATGCTAAAAATGTTGATCCTAATGAATTTGATGGTATGTATGAGTTTATTGTGATTAATCATGAACTATCTTCACAATTTTTAAAGGCATTAACCTTAGCTCCTAGTGACAAACAGATTGATTCATCGTTAGAGCATGGTCCTTGTTTTGAACTTGTAGTAGCTCCATCTACCATGCTCATTGTTGCTACTCAAGTGCTCCTGGTCCACCACCCCTAAGCGATGTTAAGAAAGATTGGGGGCGGATAATTTGCTTGACTAGCTTCGATTGTGTAGTACACTCTTATGTGTGTGTTTTTTTGTATGTAATGTGTTTCCCCTTGATGTGTTGCTTGATATGTCTTTATGTTATGATAGTCTACCTTTGGATGACCCTTGTTTCTCCATTGGCATAAGGTAATAAAGAGGTTGAATTTGTTGTGATATTCCTCTATTTGTATCTCAATTATTTCATATGATTATGTTTTACACGTGCTATTGTTCTAAATGTCCCTTTGTGTTGTCTACTTGGGGATGATGAAAAGCATTAAGATCTCTTTTTTATCTCTACAGAATTGACCCAAGAAAAACTTTGGTTTGTTCATCTTATGTGCTTTTCTTCCATCATGCTCATAGTTCCACTACCTTTTGTGGATAAGATCAATCCAATGAAATTATACTTCATATACATGATTTATCAAAAGCACATATTGGCCCCTATTAATGGATCCCTTATGTACTTTCTCATTATGTTTGTGACCATTGCCCTTGATTGTTCTTACTTAGGGGCATTTCATTTTGGCAATGTGCTTGTCTTTTGGATGCATGTATACTACTCTAAAAAATTGCTCTCATTGAGGTGTACGTAGTCGCTTTAATGTGGGGGCATACACTCTGTTTATTATTACACTTTGTGCACACACCATGAGACTTGGTTTGTACTATTTTAATCATACACCATGGCATGTTTGGTAGATGTTATAGTACCCATTTTGCAATCACTTATTAATATTACTTTGCAAACTAAGCCTTTTGCTTTGTGATCTTTTGCACCGATTTTTTAATTCAATTTTTTTCTTCAAGACTCATAGTAAGCATAAGCCTTGCTAGGCCAACATAGTCAATCTGTCTTTTCTCTTCATGTGTTGCTCCTTTTATATTGATGTTAGATTGATAATATCCTAATTCCTTGGGGGCTTGGTGTGTCTTGCCTCTTTAATATTTTGATAAAAGTTTCTTGATGCTACTTTGTACTTTACCTAGAGTTTGAACATAGGCTCACACTCCTGCTAAATTTGGGGCTAGATGTAGCATTGTAAATTGTATCCCAATACAATTTTGTCCTCACCTAGGCCTCACTTTTGTGTTATATCCTTTCATTCCTTGATTCTGGTTTGATTCTACTCACACCCATCTAAAATTTGTAATTTTAATCCCCTATGGGACACTGTTCAAATCTAAGACCTAATAGGCAGGACCATGACACCCTGCATGCCATGGTCCTCCCAAAAGGGGCCCAAATTTGGACCCCATAATAGTCACATTTTAGAGGAGATAAAATATTCTTTATGTCAACTTTCTCCAAATTTTCAAATACATTTGGTGTAGTTAAGTATAAAAGCAAGCCTAATCCCCTCATTTTGGATACCTCTCTTAAGCTATCAAGAAGCTCTCAATTGTGCTTTTGCAAAATCAAGTGAGAAAGCAATCAAGCATCATCAAGATAGTGAAGAGGTCAAATTCATATTTCAAGCGATCATGATGGAATCCATGATCAAGACATTATAAAGATATTTTACATCGAATTATCAACCTATGCATGAAGACTTCAAAGCAAGATTCATCAAGGTAGCAAGTTCCAATTCAAGCATTTCAATTTAGATTCATCCTTGCCCTAAAATGGAAAGCTTTTACAATTTAGTCAATTCTATTTCAATTTCAATTTCAATTCAATTCAAGGGTTAACTCCAAACTCAGGGTTTTACCTAGGTGAACCCTTATCAAAAACACCATTTTCCTTCTTTTTGTGTGCAAGAGATAGATTTAGGAGCTATAGATGAAGATTTTGACAAGGAATTTGATGACGATCAAATCTAACCTTTGCAAGAGCAAAAATCTAGGCCCAAGATGATTTTTGCATTCTTGGTCCCATGAATTTTGTACAAGCTTCGGGGAATAGATTCTAAGTGACATTTTGATTCTGAAAGTTTCCTATTTGTCTACATCTAATAGTTGGGGACTAGGTCAATTTTTGCATCCTAGTCTTGCACTTTTGAGCTGATTTTTTAGGCTTAGGTTTCTCTTTATTCTTTCTACCCAGATCTAGCTTCGTGTCTGCATACTATACCTATAGCTTATTCTTTATATCATTTTATGTTAAATTTTAATCATTTACCCTAAGATCTAACATTCAATTTCAAATCTCTTAATAACCCTCAACTAATTAAAAAGGAGAGTATAGTTCAAATGCTATTTAACCATTTTCCTCATTGGGGTTACATCTATTAGATTCTCTCTTCCTTTTAATGTGTTTTGGTGGAAATAAGTGATTTCATAGCCTAACATGTGAAACCTCGTTTTCACCAAACCTCACAATATAATATTATTACATTAATCTAAGTGCAATTAAAATATCATTATAATCTAATGCTATTAATAGCATTGTAATTGCTAAACTTTTCAAAAGCTAAAATCGACAAGCTAATAGATTACGAATAAGAGTTTATGAACTAAACTTAAATATTGCAAAAGCTATGCAAATCAACATGCTTCTTTATCGAATGCAAGCAATTACAAGTTAACTTATTATTATAGAGAGAGCTAGTTATAGCTCCAATTAATGCTTAGAATAATCGTTTAAGTTATTTTCTAAAGCTGATAAATTGAATACAAGTAAACTAATATATTTATAAATCGATATGCTTCTTTCTTAAGAATGAATTGAATGCATTAGTTAAGTTTGAATTTTACATGGGAGAACATTTTAGTTCCATTGAATGAACAAGTTAAACAAAATAAAATTAAATAAAATTAATTGTTGGGTATAACTATAGGAACTTGAATATATAGCTAACAATAGCTTCAAATTGAGTTAAGACAAAGTTCATGGGAAATGAAAGTGGAGATGACTATCCAAGACGATATGTAAGGAAAACTCCAACAGCATGGGTTGATGCATTACAAGCACTCAATTTGCAAATAGGAGGTGTAGACACCCAAAATTGTCCAGTCTAATTATCTAAGCTTAATTCTTCTATTAATTAAATAAATCTTTATTTATTTAATTAATTCATTTATCCTCTTCTAGCCTTATTTCTCATTTAAATAAATACATTTATTTATTTAAATTATCCTTTTCCTAAATTAAATAAATATCTTATTTATTTAATTATCTTACTCCTTCTATTAATTAAATAAATCTTTATTTATTTAATTAATTCATTTATCCTCTTCTAGCCTTATTTCTCATTTAAATAAATACATTTATTTATTTAAATTATCCTTTTCCTAAATTAAATAAATATCTTATTTATTTAATTATCCTACTCCTTCTATTAATTAAATAAATCTTTATTTATTTGATTAATTCATTAACCTTTTCTACCCATGACACATGTCATTCATCTCTTAATTCATACACTACCTACCCCTTTCATTATTTTATTATTTCTTTTACCTACTCTCTAATCATAGCCGACCTCCTTTTACACCTCTCAATCTTATCCCTCCATTTCATATAGTGTATTCTATATAAAGAGATGCTTCCTTCATTATCAAACCCTAATCAATCTATGCCCCCCGTTGACTACTTGACTACACTACGCTTTTGAACATAGGCGATCCTACTTGCAACCACATTTTGTTCTTTGTTGAGCTCTTGTGCACATAAAATCTGAGAGCAAATATATCAAGCAAGATCAATGGAGATAGGAAGAATGGAGATCCAAACCCTATTGGACATGTGATGGTATAATCTTTGTGATTTCATTTGATTTGCATTGTCTTAGGTAATCTTCATATGTTATGGTGGATCTTTGTTGTTGTTAGGCTAGGGTTTTTGTGGTTGAATCCAGTTAGTCTTCCAATATTATTATTGTTGTCATCCAATTTTACCATATACATTTTGGCACGCCCGGTGGGACATGTATTTTTGTTAGATCTGTATTTTTTGCAGATTTTTCTAACCCTATATTGTTGTTTTGTAAAACAATTTGGAGAATAATCTTGTGCAGCTAGGGTTTTGGACACAAAATCAAGATCTTGGAGAAATTTGATCATATCTCACAAACGGCTTGGAATTTTTGCACCAAATTTGTTTTGTAGGTTGAAGAAAGTATCAGGAGCTCTCAATCCAAAATTCAGAATTTTTGGAGCACATTTTCATTTTCTATGAATTTTTTATGATTTTTAATAAAAAATTAATTTTGAGAGCAAATGAGAGAATTTTTTGGATTTTCTTACATTTTTGGAAATCTCTCATAATTATACACAGGATCTGTTCTTTGTGATTCTAATTTTGATGCAAAATATTTCCCTAAAAATTAGATCTTTAAAAATTAGGGTTTTTCCTTATTTTGATCAGATCTCACAAACGGCTTAGAATTTTGACATAAATTTTTTTGTGCAGATCAGAAAAGTATTAGAAGGATTTAGTAAAAATTTCAGATTTTTTGGATCACTTGTTCAATTTATATGAATTTTTTATGATTTTTCATAAAAAATTAATTTTGAGAGCAAATTAGCGAATTTTTTGGATTTTATTACATTTTGGGAAATCTCTCAGAATTATACACAGGATCTGTTCTTTTTTATTTTAAATTTGATGCAAAATCATTCCTCAAAAATCAGATCTTTGAAAATTAGGGTTTTGCATTATTTTACTCATATCTCACAAACTGCTTGGATTTGTTGCAGAATTTTTTTATGCAGGTTTGGAAGACCATCAGGACTCTCCAGTAAAAATTTCAGATTTTTTGGATCAATTTTGCATTTTATATGAATTTTTTATGATTTTTCATAAAAAAATAATTTTTGGAGCAAATTAGCAAATTTTGGGGATTTTCTTACATTTCTGGAAATCTCTTGAAATTTTACAGGTGGTCTTTTTTTATGATGAATCAGATCTTTGAATTGGTCAACAAAATGAATTGTTGAAGGCCCCTATTTCACAAAGTCTTTTGGATCTAAAATTTACCTAACTTGTGTGCTTGCAGGAAGGGGTGATTATTTCAAACAATCCAAACTACTAATAAATCTTTGTTACAGGTCCTTGGCAAGGGTTTTTGGATTTTTATTGTGTGCCTTGTCTTCATAGATTAGCAAACACTTCAATTGGTGCACTAAAATTGAACCAGTGTCCTTTGTGTCTTGGGCAATAGGCTCTTTTTGTTTAATCTTTAGAGGGTCTGTCTTCCCGTGTGGTCATTAGGACTACTAGTAAGAAGAGAACGACCCAAGTGGTAGCGAGGAAAACCCACCTCTTTCGAACCATTATAAACAACTGTATTCATGGTGAAAACTATGGATAATGTGTGTTGATTAGTTCATACCGACACTATGTCTCCCCATAAACCCATTTGATCAAATTTATTTGATCAGTTGTAGGGCATAACTCCTACCGGCTGGGAGCCTTCTGTATTTACAGAGCTGAAAGTGCCGCATGTATGGCCACACAAGCGAGTGCCCTTACTAGCACCTTTTTGTTTTAGAAGCCAAAATCCTTCTAGTTGTTGAGGCAGGAGGTCGGACCCCTGGTAGTGGCCCACACACATACGGTTCTTAGTAGAGATACAAAGTTCACCACGGGGAGTTTTCGTGGGGACTGATGCTTGGCTGACCCGAGAAGTGAGTGCCGAGGGTGGAGCCAGTGAGGTCAAGCATCTAAGTATCTGCTCTGAATAGTGTAGCCTCGGAGGTAAAACCTCATGTGGGATCAACAACTATTGTCTTGGCCAGCCATAAGAATTGTGCTTGACTTATTTTAAACATTCAAGACCAAACAACAAAACATTGTGTCTTTTGTGTCTTCAAGTGTATGCAAAACATTTTTACATCAAACAACACACTTTTCTTGGAGTCATTTTGAGTCTAAACACTTGCAAACATTGAGTCCTCATCAACATTGTGTCCTCTTGTCACGAAAAACAGTCAAACATTCAGATTTGGTCACAACCAACAACTTCACAAATTGGAAAAATTTTACAATCCAGCAAACAAGAGCAATCAGTTTCGGAATTTTTGAGCTTCCTAGGTTGTTTCTCCAGGTTTTCATCTAGCATTCAACTTGTCTTTGGGTCTCACAAAGTCCATCATTGCTTTACATCTTGCATTAAATTTACATTTATCTAAACTTGAGTCAAAAGGTCACTTGCTTGTCCTCATCATACTTTGTCAACACACTACATACAACAACATTTTGCTAAGTGGTCCCTCATCAAGGTCTATCACCTTTGGGTCTCATTTGGTCTTACTTAGAGTCAAGGTCAACTTACCTCATCAAGAGAAACTATCCTCTCTTTGGAAGTCACATATACTCTACTACATACATACTTGGTCTTACACTTTGGACATTGCAAGTACACGTCAGATTCATTTACATTCCATCCAACCTTTGGTCTTCCATACTTTTTCCATTTTCATCTAGTCTCACACATCTCGGTCAATACCTAGTTCATGGTTGAAACCCATCTTCAAAAATCTAGGAGAGAAACTAAAGAGGCTCAAGAGTCCGCAAACATGAGTTCTTATGAGTATGACAATGATATCTTTTTCAATTCTGAGCATACTACATTACCTGACATGGATGCCTATAGAAACATTCCAAATGTTGAGAACATGGACACTACAAACAACAATGATACACACAATGATGATATGGACAACTTTTCAGTACATTTAGCAGATGTGGAAGAATCCATTATGGATCCCCGTTTCAATCGATTGGTTGAGGAAATAATGAGGAGGGGTAGACAATACTTCTTACAAATGATGGCACAAAGTGGAGCCAAGATACCTCATGATTTTCACATGTCTCAAATAATGGAAAATCGACCTTTGCAACAACCTCACTCCAACATGGATCAAAGGAGGCCTAATAGTGGAGGCAATAGATGACCACATCTTCTGCCTGAATCACCATCATCTATGTTTCAAAAACCAGAGGTCCCACATACACATGGTCAAGCATATGATACTCACCTTCGCAGACCATTATGGAAGTCTTATGCAGAGAAATATGCTCAATCACATATCAATGCTAAGGATCAACCACCAAAGCAATTGGATATTCAAAGGCATGCTCAAAATTTGGACACAAGGAAACCCCATGTCAAATTTGGGGGCAACACATTAGAACATGACATGCTTGTAGAGTATGGTATACATGGACAAAATAGATATTTCGCTCCTCAACATGAATCTATACCAAGTGGTTCATATATGCAACATCACTATAGACCTCCTCCATATGAACATGTGTATGATCAATATCATCCATATATGCAACATGATCCTCCTCCAATTGGTGCCTCAAGCATAGGGTGTGGTCCAAGAAGTCGATCTCCACCTAAGAACAATTTGGAGCAACAAATCAGGGACTTAGAAAAGAAAATGGAGGACATAAATACACCGAAGCCAACATACACAATGAGAGACATATGTCCTTATCCATTTGACAAGAGCATTCCAATGCCTCCTTTTCCTACATACTTTGTGACACCTAAGTTTGATAAGTATAGAGGAAAAGGGGATCCTAAGGCACACATAAGATAGTTTTTCACAGCTTGCATTGAGATAGCAGCAGAAGAGACATATTTGATGAGATTATTCCCACAGAGCCTAGGCAATCAAGCTATGGAATGGTTCTCCCAACTTCCACCTGGTATTAAGTCATGGGGTGACTTAGCAGAGGCATTTATTCAACATTTCTCCTACAACATAGAGACAGACATATCAATCACTGGTTTGTGCAACACCAAGCAAAAAGAGGGAGAGTCTTTTGCATCATTTTTACAAAGATGGAGGAATCTAGCCAGCAGATGCTCTTGTGAAATTCCACAAAAACAAATGGTAGAGATGTTCACCCAGAATGTCAACAAAGACATTGGTTATGACCTAAGAAAATCTTGTTTGTCCACCTTCAAGGACGTCATTGAAAAAGGCTTAGCAACAGAGAAGGTCCTAATTGAACAAGGGGTTATTAAGATATTCAAGGAAAACAAAGATGATTTTAAAGGAAAAGAGAGGCCAAGATTTTGGAATAAAAACAAGAACACAGTCAATGATGGTGTTGTTGATGCCAATACAATGCGACCCAAATTCGTTTTTTTCGGATCAAATCAGGTGAATACTCAAACAACTTCTAAATCACGAAGGAAGTACGCTCCATTGGGAGAACCACTTGAGTCAGTTTCAAAAAGCTAGTGGCAAACAAGGTAATCACTATTCCAGATTTTCCTCCATATGAACCAAAGGTTAAACCAAATTGGTGGAATGATGATGAATATTGTGAATTTCATAAGAGCAAGGGTCATAAGACAGGAAATTGCCATCGACTGAAGAACATCATATAAGATCTCATTGATAGGGGTGACATTGAGATTGAAGGGCACTCATCCAATCAAGAACATGAGATGTTTAAGGAACCATTCCCAAAACATGACAAAGGAAAAGCTAAAGTCACAGATGATCAAACCAACTATACCAGAGCATCCTACAACTATGATTCAACTATCAATCACATCTCGATGGACAATTACATCTCTACCATTATCATCAAGGACAAAACCCCTGAGAATTCTACCCAGAGACCCAAGATCATTCTGAAAGGCGTTGGATCTTCTTCCAAACCTACCTCTGAATGTCATGTTACAACCCGCCGAGGTAAATTCACTTTGCAAGGTGATCCAGCTAAAAACACTGCTTCCTCATCAACCAAACCTGAGTATGACCTTGTAGAACAATTAGGGGAGACACCCGCGCTCATCTCCATACTTGAACTCTTGCGCATATCCCCCGCACATAAATCCATTCTCGACAAAATCTTGAGAGAAACTATTGTTCCTACTGATCTGAACGTGGACCAGTTTCAAGCCATGGTGGGATACCTTACCATTCCACACTCCCTTACATTCATAGAAGCCGATGACGCCTCCATAAGTCAGCCACATAATGCACCATTACACATTGAATCCTTCCTACACAAACATCGAATAAAATGAGTCCTGATAGATGGAGGAGCTGGTCTAAACATTTGTACATTAAACACTATTAAACAATTGGGATATTCAGACAAAGCTGTGAATTCTACAAACAAAATTACCATCAAAGCATATGATGATGAAGAACGTTCATCCAAAGGTATAGTCACCTTACCTCTCAGAGTTGGGCTAGTTACAAAGGATGTGGTTTGTCAAGTCCTAGACCTGGATCTCACATACAACATATTGCTAGGACGTCCATGGATTCATGAAATGAGAGCTATTCCCTCAACATATCATTGATGTATCAAGTTTCCACATAATGGAGTTGAAGTGACTATCAAAGCTGACCCGAATCCATTCATATATTGCAACAATCTGTGACCTAGATCAGAAATAACAATTCCAATTAATAGAGAAGTTATTCCTTCATCATCATATGTGGATCCAGAATCATTGAAAGCTTCTCCATCAAAACAAGCAGAGATCAAAGAAAAGTTCAAGATTAAAGACATGGGATGTGGAGAGTATATATTTCATGTTGATCAACTCCCACTATATCCTAAGGTATTCAATCGACATGAACAATCTATAAACAATTTGCAAGGAATTGGGTGTGAACCACCTAGTGTTGTGGCTACTAAGTCCGAATGCAAATCTCCTCTAGCGGTGCAAGTAACTCTTGATATCAATAGTCCTAAGAGTGGTTCCAACAAAGAATCTATTGAGTCTATCGCCAACCCTCTTGATAACTCACATAGCCTTACCATTTCATCCACTCATTCCATTTCCACTCCGCTTCTAGACTTGGATCAACAAGAATTACAAAAGCCCTTACCAATTGGGGATCAAAAATCAAGCTTTGAAAAGAAAAATCTAAACATCAGAAATAAAGAAAAGTCCTTTAGTCCAAATCAAAATCAAAAGCTATTGGATTCTGCAAAAATCAAAGTCAAGGATAAAAATCCTATGAAGAAAAAAGAACAAGAGTTGATCTCCCCTAATATCAAAATAACTGGGGGCAAAAGTTCTAAAATTTCAAGTCAAAAAGAATACTTGTTGATCCTAAGTCTCCATCATGCTATCCTACTTTCACTTCTTTTCACAATCATAAGCCTTCATCACTCATTCACTTGTTCCACATGTCCTTCCCCTCTTGGCAATACACAGTGGACCTTTAATGGAGCTTCCTCGAAGGACTTTGTTATCAGAGATGCCCAAACTTCTTTAGGTGACACGCATATGGGCCTACGTAGTCCACACACTAGTAATTCTATCTCAGTTCCTTTATCAAGGAAGACAGTCACTCGAGCTACACATCATTCAGTCAAGGAAATTCACAGCTACAATCATAAAGTCAAGCCTCACACATTTGAGGTAGGTGATTTGGTTCTCAGAGAAAACCTCAAAAATCAGCAAGACAGAGAGAAGATGGGCAAGTTCGAACCAAACTGGCTTGGTCCTTACATCATTAGAGCAGCATATGGATCTGGGGCATATCAGCTCTCAACCATAGAGGGTAAACCTTTGGAGGATCTTATCAACAGCATGCACCTTCGCAAGTTCTACACATAGCTCTTTGGAATATCCTAATTCAAAAAATACAAAAAAATCAAAATTTTCAAAAATACAAAAAAATCAAAAAATTTCAAAAATACAAAAAAAATTATAAAAAAAAATAAATCGTTACTTGGTGAAAACCTGGCAAACAGGCGCCTTGTGACACAAAAACCATTGAAAAATCGAAAAAAGTAAAGAGAAATAATTTTGTCCAATGGTGAAAACCACTTTGGTGGCACCCTGGGCAAGTACCATGGTGAAAACTGGGTCACCAGCGCCATGTGTAGAGACATTGCTCCTCCCTCCTTCAGGATTCTCTTTCATCACTTCACTTTGCACACACTCACGACCAATTCATCCATAATAAACTTACACATTCCCATCATGGCTTGTTATTGATCTACCCAAGATTGGTTCGCCATTCATAATAAACCTCCCTTTTCACTCCTTTCCATCCATAATAAATCAGTTCCTATCTGTGGCTAAGGAAAATCCTACGTCTAGTGATGGGTGTGGAATTGAGAGCATCACATGTTTCATGGAGTACAGTTTCTTACAGCTTTCTTCAGTTTATCCGCGCACAATCTGCAATAAAGCAACATTTGCATCACAGATCCGCAATAAAGTTCCATCTTCTCCACAATAAAGTATCAGTTTCATGGATTCAGTTAGTTTCAGATGAGACAACAACAACAATGGGCTTCAACAAAATCAAATCTTTCAACAGACTCAAACAACATATGGTTATGTGCTATCTATCCTTTTTGTGAAAGTAAACATTGTGACCACAATCAAATAAGACTTATACAAGTGACAAGAGACACTAAACTTGAGGGCTACAATGGATGTTGGTGTCGAGTCTTGGTTTTCTTTTGATTTTATCTTTTGGTGACATGTCTTTTATCTTTTTCAGGATGTCTCTGACTAGAGATTCTATCTCCAGGATGTCTTTGACTAGAAAGGCGATGATGGGGTATCGTCACCTATTTGTATTTGTTGTTTGTGGATTGTCTCTTAGTAATGCTATGACTTGTCCAAGGATATGAGGACACTGTGAGTCTAGTGTGAACTGGGGCATTCCTTGTTTGTGACTATCTTATCTCCATGCAAACAGGTACAATGACTTTCTGAGTCGAACATATGCCTCAATTGTCATAACCTACTTGCCATAATAAAGCTCAATGATGATAATGCACAAGAAGCTCTTTCACTTTCATATCTTCTATCTTCCATCCCCCTTTCTTGATTGACTTCCATCGTCCTTCTTGAGTTCGCGTAGCCTGCTATCACATGACTGAGTATAATGACACACAAAAAACATTTGCATTTCATGTAGTTGCACCTGGATTACCACATATAAGCATTTCATACATACATATAGATATCACAACTGCATCACATCCTGCACACAACACCTATTAGCACAATTTACATTTGCATTATCATATTCATCTGTATTACATACATTCACATTTGCATCATGCATACACATATAAAACATAAAAGAACAAAAATATTGCATTTCATCATGTACATATTTGCATCCATATCATAACCATCACATAAAATCTTACATCATGAAACATCTCATCACATAGGTACACATGCATATAGCTGTCGAAAAGATGAATCATCTCATATATATATATAAAGTGTCATGATACAATGATGTCAAAATCATATGGCTACAATCACCCGCAGGTGTCTACATCATCATACAAAAATGGTACAATACTGATACATAGGGAGCCCTCTACGGCTATGATGAACTCCCTCCCTCAGAGCCGGTTGGCCTCGATGGAGTTTGAGCCCTAGAAGGACCCGCCCCAAGATCATCTCTCCTAACCCCTGCGTCCTTTGCAGCCACCCCTCGTGTCGCCCTATCCGGACAGAGGAACCCACTGATAACTCCTGCCAACACTGTTGGTAGTGCTAATCCTATCCATGTCATGGCATCCCATGCCACATGTCCCACCCTCTTCTCCAGTCCCAGATCCTGAAACACTCGTCTCAGTGCATCTCTGTCTCCATCTCAATCGTAAGGAACTAACTCCCCATCGATCAGTATCCTCAGAATCCTATATACATCCTCTAAGGTGACTATCATCTCACCCATTGGCAAATGAAACGTACAAGTCTCAGAGTGCCATCTCTCAGCTAGCGCAATTAGCAACCCCATGTTCACCCGAAACTCAGGCACATATAGAATATGTCTCAATCCCATAGCCTCAATCGTAGCTCGGTCCTCGGCTGTCAACTCAGTTCGCAACCTCTGAGTCGATGGGAATCTCTCCCGTGACTCCAGCATAGGCAAATACTCTTGCAGTCACACAAATCAATCATCTCAGTCCTAGTGACACTCACTGTTCATCACAAAGTGTTGTTTCTATCCTTGTGGTACTCCTTGTTCATCACAAAGTACTATGTGTTTGGCACTCCCTGTTCATCACAAAGTGCTGCTCACATTTGCACTCATTGTTCATCACAAAGTGTTGCTCATATTTTAGTACTCCTTGTTCATCACAAAGTGTCTTGATATATCCTAGTCTTCCCTAGAGGACCTGCTTGAGTGTATCCTCTTAGTAGCTTATCCAATCAACAACGTACGTTTATCACAGAACTGTTGATTCGACCTTGAAGACATATTACTCTACTTGACATGCATTTATGACAACATTTATTACAACAAAGTACAAGGAGGTTTTGTGGTACTCACCGACTCTCCTGCATCTGCTGGCCTCTGAAATCGGCAAACGCGATCGAATCTATGCACCAATGCCATCACTGCTGACTGTTGCTGCTCTTTTCTCTCTTTGCACTCTAATCTCTTGGAGGTGTAGATGACAATGAGGTCGTTTTCCCCTCGTGGTCTATCTTATAGACTACCCTAGCCCTAGTCTCCTGTGTCAGTCTTCGTTATCCCGTGACTTTGTCACTTTATCTGGTCAGTCCATTCTAGTCTTTCTTTCTTATCGAGAGATTGTCTATGGTCTTTTCACACATTTTCATCCAATCTCTTGAGGGGGCATATCATTCCCATCTTGGGGCAACTCTGTATCAATTCATCTTATCTTCTTTGAAACAAAGGGACAAGCCGCATTGTCTCAAAGAGGGGCAAAATGTAGACACCCAAAATTGTCTAGTCTAATTAAATAAATATGTTATTTATTTAATTGTCTAAGCTTAATTCTTCTATTAATTTTTATTTAATTAATTCATTCATTTATCCTCTTCTAGCCTTATTTCTCATTTAAATAAATATATTTATTTATTTAAATTATCCTTTTCCTAAATTAAATAAATATCTTATTTATTTAATTATCCTACTCCTTCTATTAATTAAATAAATCTTTATTTATTTAATTAATTCATTAACCTTTTCTACCCATGACACATGTCATTCATCTCTTAATTCATACACTACCTACCCCTTTCATTATTTTATTATTTCTTTTACCTACCCTCTAATCATAGCTGACCTCCTTTTACACCTCTCAATCTTATCACTCCATTTCATATAGTGTCTTCTATATAAAGAGATGTTTCCTTCGTTATCAAACCCTAATCAATCTCTGCCCCCTGTTGACTACTTGACTACACTACGCTTTTGAACATAGGCGATCCTACTTGCAACCACATTCTGTTCTTTGTCGAGCTCTTGTGCACATAAAATCTGAGAGCAAATATATCAAGCAAGATCAATGGAGATAGGAAGAATGGAGATCCAAACCCTATTGTACATGTGATGGTATAATCTTTGTGATTTCATTTGATTTGCATTGTCTTAGGTAATCTTCATATGTTATGGTGGATCTTTGTTGTTGTTAGGCTAGGGTTTTGTGGTTGAATTCATTTAGCCTTTCAATATCGTTATTATTGTTATCCATTTTCACCATATACAGGAGGTCATGCCTATATAAGAGATGAAACCTTTTTAAAAAAAACACAGTATTCTTAAATAGTAATAAGATATATAGGGACAAAAAATTCACAAATATTGGGAGGAGTGACAAGAAGATTTGGAAAAATAATGAATAGATAAAGAGTTTTGGAGGTTTCAGTTGGGTATAGTGAGTAGCTCGATTAAATACTTTATCAAATCTTAGCATTGATTCTTGGGTGTATCGTGTGTAGTTTTATCTCAATTATTTCATGCAATTTTATTTTACAAATCGATATGATTGTGTATTATTTTGGTTTTATGTTAATTAATGTGTGAATTGTATGTCTTATTTGTGTAATATGTGTTCACATATATAAATATTCATGTATATGTGTCAATCCATATTATACATAACATATAAATAAAATACTTTAAAAAAATAGTATCTTGTACTCGATGATTGCTCATTTTAATAAAAAATCTCCTTTCCAAACCTCTTATTTACTATCTTTGTGACTATAGAATGAAAGTAATGCCTTTTAATTACAAATTACTTATAGAAAATATTTTTTCCTTAAAAAGTAGTAGTTTTATGAGTACAAATACATTAAATTAGATTCTTTTAAAGAAGGCTTATGTCAAAAGTATGTAAACACCCACATATGTATATATGACATATATACACATGTATGTGCGTACATACCTACATTTACATGTTATTTTTTGACAAATTTCTCCCCCCCCCCCCCCCTCTCTCTCTCTCTCTATATATATATATATATATATATTTGAAATCTCCTTCTTTTTAGTTTCAAGGACATGATTCGGTTAGAAATCAATAAAATTTCAGTTTAGATGATCATAATAAACTAAACATGATTATATACATTCATATGTACATTGAATCATTTAGAGTTCAAATTTGCATAAAAAGAGATTATGTGATTATGTTAAATTGCATGATTTCATCAAGTAGGATTGATTGAATGTAGAATCATGATTCCTATCTTAGGCATGAAAAGTGAAAAAATTGAATTAATTTTAAATACATTCATGTTTGCATGAGTGATAATATTTAAGGAAAGCAGTTTTCTTTTCCTCGTGTTTGTTTGGTTTGTGTTTTTGGGAATAGGTGTTGAATACAGGTAAATGAAAAGGGTGATCTTCTTTATAGATCTTCTGATATTTTAAAAGTACTTTGATCAAAGTCATGCATTCATCAAAATAAATGAATCAACCTAAAACATGATATATTATGTTTCTCTATCATATTTTGATAGCATGAAATTGCATTTCATACAAACAGAGGCATGTAGATATATCAGATTGCACTGTTTTCCCTCCTACTTATATTTCTACATAGTTAGGCATTTCGTGCAAGGTTGGGTATCCTTTGTTTTCGAAAAGATTTTGGGGGAGTGAAGCTTCATGGTTGGGCGGAAATGTGCCCAAGTTGAGTTCTTGTCTCTTGAGATAACGAATGGTTGTTGGGGTTAATGGCGTTTAGAGACCTATTGTCTATATTTTCTCTATAATTTTTTATGTGTATCTTATTCTATTGTACCTCATATGGTATTGAGTTGGACATGAGGCATGCGATGCCTAATTTTGTACTATTGATATACTTTTCTCACATGCCAACAATTGGATTAAGCACTATGTTATTGAGATGTATTTGAAATTTGAAGTGAATAATGAGTTTCTATATTTTGTTTTTACATTATTATAATTATGATTATTTATTTATTTGCAAGATAAAGTTTAAGAGGAGATTCCCTTGCATCAATTTCCTTTCTCGAGTAATTGATTGCTTCTTCCTTCTCCTGAGAAGAGGATGAATTCCACTTTTCTTTTGCCCCTTGCTCTTCCCAAATTTCTTTATCGTTCTCCCCCTCTACACAATCCAAGGCTACATAATGCTCCCCTAAATCTAGATGTTGGCAGTTGATTATCCCAAATATGTCTCCAAGCACATCCCTAGCATTATCTTCTAACTTTGTAACAAGGAAAGTAAAACCCCCTAAATATGACATCGGCTACAAAAAAGCTCTCTTCTCCTATTCCTAATGACAAATCACTAAGAGTGGTTTAAGACATCAACTTAAAAAATTCTCACACAAATTTCTTCTAGAAGAATTCATTTGCAATATATGGATCGTGGAAAAATCATACCAACAAGATCTTTTCTCCCCAAAACTAGCTACTTGATCTTCTTTCATGTTGATTCCTCTTGATAAATCCTTCCTCTCTTCTCTCTTGATCATTGTTCGAGGGTTTGACAGAGCTTTCTTACCTAAGGGATCAAAGGCCAAAGAAACCAAGAACCTTTCTTTGATTGAAGCATCTTTGTCTAAAGGATTAGCCAAGGGTGCAATCGCATCTTCCATTTGCCCCCCACCACAAACCTTGCTTTTGATGCCATTGAGACTTCATGGTTCCTTCTTTTCATGCAAGTCCTCTAAGGATCCTAGTCCTCATGGAGATGGAGACCTCACCACCCTTGGAAGGCTTTCACTTGGAAACATATTGTCTATTGTTTCTACTCTTGTTTTATACTCCAACAAGTGATATCCCTCCTATTGAACCTAATCTTTCTTTGAGAGTTTGTTTTCCCTACAACCCCAAAAGGTTTCCATTACATTATTTTGCTTCCAATAGCTTGTTTTTTATATTATCTGTAATTCCTCCCAACAATCCTCTCTCAGATCTATTACTACAAAAATGCTTGTAAAGGATCTGTTGTCCCCTTTGAGTTATTTCATATCTACTTTGAAAAATAAAATAGTTCCTCTCCAATTCATCTTAACGCATCCTCACTCTAGTATTTTGTGTGAATATTATGAAATTTGACCCACATCAAGGTTCTTCCCATCCTCTTCCTAAAAGGATTGAAATTAGATTCCCAATGCTTTAGATTCCCAATGCTTGATGAAGAAGCCCAAACCATCCATCATATGTGGTCCACTTTGAAATATATCTCTTTTCTGATTTGATGAGCCACACTCAATAATGAAGAAGTTCTTGGGAAAAGCCTTGATTGATAGCTTGTCCCCCCGAGTTCTCCTTCCAACATTCTATAATTTTGTATTTATCTAACCCCCTTCCAACCCATTTTACAAAAAAATATGTCTCAACCATACCTTAGTTGGATCCAAGGTTTTATCAGGAATTATCATTGATTTGCATCTTGGTAACCATAGAATGTTGGGTCCATGTTTATTCCCACCTTTCTCACTGTGAGCAAGTTTTGGGATCCTCAATCCTTATAATTAAAATTATTTTATTGCTTCCTATTGATTGATCACCTTCCTTTCTCCTTCATGTAGCATATTTCAATGTTTGTTCCCTAAAGAGATTCTATTAGGACCTGTGGCGAAGGATGGAATTCACATCCAAATTTTAACTAGATTATGATCCCTAAAGAGATTGTATTGCCCTAATTTCACAATTCACATCCAAATTCTAACTAAAAAGAGGGGGAAAACTAAAAACCATTGAATCTAATCATAATTTCAACCCTTTTCCTATTTGGATTGTGGCTCGATCTATTGGATTCACCCCTCTTTCAATGTATTGGTTCCTTGAGTGAGATTAGTGGTTTTATTATCTTAAGTGGTGAAACCCTAATTTTACACCTTTGCACTTGTAATATTATAATAAAAATATTAAATAATAGTATTATAATATAATTCTATCATGGGTTGTACTCAACATGCAATGTGTTGGCTAGGAGGTGTGCAACTCAATCAATGATGAGTTCCTTCTCTCAATCAAATGTATGGGTCATCGAACCTTCCCCCCTTTCCATAGTGGTGTTTGCATCATCCACCAACATTCGAGTGACGTATACCAAGATAGATGTTGGTGAACTATTTACTATTAGCAGGTTTCATCCTCTCACAATTTCACCAACTTCTTCTAATAAAATTCTTTGGCCAAGCATACGAGTGGCTTTGATGCTCCATTGACAATCACCCACCCATGACTTATCTATGTTGGTCATATGTACTAACACTTAGGCATCTCTAATACACACCCATTTCCTATTGCATTGAATAAAATTGCTAGGAAATAAGGGGAAACTCTATAAAATTATAGATGCTAGAGTTTGTTGTAGGGAATAGGAAAATAAAGTAAACAAAACATATTTTTCCTTTAAAAATTGCTAAATTTTTGTCAGGTTCGCTAGGATTCTTAAAAAATTTGTTGGATTCAAAGTTGGTTTGTCAAAGTAGAACCCATAGGAAAAAAATAAAACCCTTTCCAACGTTGTGGTTAGACTGCACCTATATTTGATTTGGGATATGATCATACCGAAATGTAAGGGGTTTATAAAGAACTAGTAACATAACATCTAGGTGATTCTTATAGGAGTGAAACATTAGAAGTTCTTGGAGGTCACCCATCCCAATGCTACTTGTGCACTTAACCATGGAGTTTCTCCCAAGATGAAGCCCACATAGCTTGCTACCAAATGTCTAAAACCTTTAGGATTTTAGAAAGTGTTGTGTTTGATGAACCATTCAACATAGAGCCCATTTAGCCCATCCATTAATTTACTGGTTCTCATTTTTCTTATTCCAAGGATTTCTTTTGTACAAATCATTACACTAGTTGAAAAATCCTTATAATAGGTTTGCCTAACTAAAAAGAAGCTCTTCAAAACTCCCATGATTACAACACTATCTCCTTCCCTATCCATCTCTTTGAATGCCTCCATCAACAAGTTGTTTGCTTCATTACTTTCTTCCACCATCATCAACAAATTCATATTGTCCTATTGCTCTATGTTATTCATGGTAAGAAGACTAATCAGTTTGTGGAGAGCTTTGAATAGAAACAATCAATTTAACTTTAAAGCACTTAAAGTTATTCTAGTTGTATTTAGGTATGTTCTTTTCCATTCTACCCGCTTCATTGTCCATAAATATATTCATAGTGCATGTTGAAAGACATAATCCCATTTGTCAATGGATGAGCTAAATGGGCTCTATAATTAATGGTTTTTAAGGCACAACACTTGCTAAAGGTTTTGAAAATGGGGTATGAAGCTAAGTGTGCCTGATTTTGGGGGAAACTTCATGGTTAAGTGGACTTGAGTTGGATTAGTATTGGGATGGGTGACCTCCCAATAAATCTGATGCTTTACCCCTATCAACATCACCTAGGTGCATTACCCATTCATTCTTATGAGAGATAGATTTGTGCAAAGCACTAATCATGAAATATGGATCAATGAGATTGACTCAACAACTTTGTAGTTGATTCTTGATATAAATGTAATAATTTGACACACTACAAAAAATACTTCCCACTTGTCTATCAAAATATTTACTTAAGAGCCAAAGAAACAACAAGGTATCTCAATAATTAAACCTTCAACAAATGGGCCTAATCCATATGTCAAAGTCTAAATAGGCTGAAATGAAATAGATCTGACCAATGTTATAGATGTGGCAATCTATGGTGATTTTTAAAATATGATGACAATATTTGCATTTCAATCTATCTTGATCACTGGTTTTTATTAATTGCATATTCATCATTAGAACAAATTACATCCACACAAGTGTAGAAGTCATTTCCTTAAAAATAAATTATATAATGACACACCCATTTAGTTTAAACCATGTTTTGTGTAATGTCCCCTTTTATCTGGCTAATAAATATAATTAAATAATTTAAATTAAGTTGTTGAAAATGAATGAATGACAACTTATTTTAATTAGTTAATAAATTCAGTAAGTGACTAATGTTTTTTTTGTATAGCAAATAAGAATTACAAAATAGGTGGTGGAAAAAGACCAAAATATCTTTGATGTATAAGCAGCTGCAATAACAACATCAAAAGCAATAAAGCTGTAGAAACAACTACAATATATAAGGATATAGAATAGATAGTTTACAACAATGTCATTGTGACAATTAACCTGTCCATCTCAAACAACAACTGCTTCCTTAATCATCTTCTCAAATTCTTAATCTGTCAAATTTTCTCCCAAGTTATCATTACATGTCTCAACTCAAAAATTGAAATGAAATCAGTTTGGTACTTATCAAACAATTCGAGTGCTTCTCCCTTCATCTTTACCTATCTCCTTTATTCTTATTGTTGTGAGATTAAAAAAGTCATTAAAGTCTAGTTCCATTACCATTGACAACTACTTTCACTGATGATGTCTCTCAAATCTTCTTTGTAAAAATCAAGAAAGTTTCTTCTAGTCTTATTGACTTTCAAGAATATATTGTAGTTGCAAAAGAAGATTATGTCTTTTACCTTGCAACGAGATGTTGCATTAGTCAGTTAGCAAATTAGCAATCTGGATAGAGAGATTGGCACATTGCTTTTGGATCTCAATCTGAAGGGAAAGGAAATAGTTAGAGAAAACGACAAGATAGAATATTTAATAAATAAAATTTACAATCACATGCCTCTAGATGTGGGAAAGAACATGAAAGGAAGACAAAGCACCGAGAAGAGTTGATTTCCAAGACCATGCATGAGGGAAAAGAGAAGGCAAGGAAGTGAAAAGTGAGAACCATAACTTCTGAGCATAGAGATAGGTCCAAAAAGTTTGTTTTAGAGACTCCATTTTGGCACAAAAAGGGTAAGTGGGAAAAAGTTTAATAAACTTAAAGCGATTACTAATGGGACGTTTAACATGCCCTTTCTAAGCAAGGAGTTGAAATTGGAAATTTGCTCCAAATTTCTAAATTTGGAGGCTGAGTTAATTCTAATTGGATCGAGGAAAGACACAACTTCATTTCTCATTGAGACGTGGTGATAAAGTAATTGGGGGAACAAGCTATTTATAAATGGTTCTAAGGGAGAGAAAATACAAGTTGTGAGTATTAGGCCATCTCCAATCATTCAAGAAGTTAGCATGGCAGTCCAAGGACATCAAATTATAAAGATCAAAGGTTGCCAATTGTTAAATTTCAATGATTAGTTGTTTATCTAAGTATGATAGGTCGAACTAATTCTCAAGAAGAGGCCAATTGAAAGGGGGAAGTGTCCCATAGGTCCCAAATAATTTAAATGCCTTTTTTGAAAAGTTCCTTCCTTTGAGTCTACTAATAGTGCCTAAAGGATGGCCATTTCGCTACATCAACCTATTCTGCCAATTAAAGGAGTATGGGAAACTTAGGCCATGGATGAGGGATTGATCAAACCAGATGAGCTTTTTGGAGGTACTCTGCCAAGCTTTCTAGATAGAATTAAAGGGAGTAGATCTATGAGTTTTGAAGAACTGAGGTAAAAGGAGTATATCTTTACAACTAAAAAAGTCCCAAGAATGACCAGTAGAAGCTAATTAAATGCAAAATTTAACCAACTTCTTCCGAGGGGTATCTCCCTCTAAATCCTTGATTATTCATTTAGCCATTAAGCAAATTCCTTGAGTGTATGGATTAATGATTCACAATCTTCCTTTATCCTTTGGTTGTATGCATTGATGCCAAGAAGTAGAAGGTAATCCTCTTTTTTTCCCCTTTTGGCCCATAGAATTTTTTTGATGAGTTAAGTTAATTGGTTGTAACAGCTTTTGGAGGGAAACCAATATAATGAAATGTAAACATGACTAGCAAGTAGAATTTTATTTGTCACTTGGATATAACTAGCTATTGATAGGAATCTATTAATCTCGTTCAATAGTTTTCCCTTGATTTTAGTCAAAAAATAATTTCACATCTTTGAAAGAAACTCCAATCCCAAATGGAATACCCAAATATCATGTGATTGAACCATGTTTTATTTCTTTCCATTCAATATGAATCCAAGGTGGATGAGAATTAGGATGAGTCATGATAAATTTAGTCTTATGCATAACTAGTTTAGATACATAAATAATACAAAACACTTCCAAAAATATTAATGGTATTAGTCACCTCCTCTTCTGAATTTTGGATAGAAAGCATACTAACATTTGTAAAGTGTAAGTTGAACGTTGAGGCATTGTTTGGTAGATAAATCCCATGGATAAGACAATTAGCCTTCACGCGATGGAATAAATATCCATGAACATTAGTTGTTAGGATGTAAATAAAGGGGACAACCTTGGTGAAAAGATATTTGAAGCGAGAATTGAGGGGAAAGGGCGCTATTAACAACTAGTCTAACATTTGCATCCATGAAAACCAATTTGATGTGATCCCAAATTTTAGGGCCAAATCCCAACCATTACATCATGTTAAGAATAAAGGGTCAACAAATGCGATCATAGGCTTTGTCATTTAGTCTAGTTTGATAATAAGAGCATCTTCAATAGTTTGTTGGGCCCATTCAACTATCTCCTAGGCCAACATTACATTATAAAGGATAAACCTACCTCATAAGAATCTTGTTTGCTATGGCCGCACTACCATTTGAGTAATAGGTTTTATTCTATGAGCCAAAGCTTTTTCTATGATTTTGTAAGATCTATTAAGCAATGTAATGGGTTGCCACCCAATCACAATATCTTTGTCTTTGTCTTTAGAAATGAGTTTAATAAGGCCTTGGTTGATAATTGACTCCAAGGACCTAATTTCAACGCCTTCAAGATACACATAATATAAATCTTCTCAAATGCAAGGCCCCAAGGCTTGGTAGAATTCAACTGGAGGACCATCAATTATAGGGGATTTTTCCATATCCATGTTATAAAGAGCCTCATCAAGTTCCTCCATAGAAAGAGGTATATCAAGAAATTAACTATATTCATCATCAATCTTACAAGGAGTACAATCAACCATGCTTTCCTCGACAATGGAAATTAAAGGATCACTTGTTGTTTCACCTATGAAAAACCATTTATAATTGATGCTCTGCAAAATGGACAAGGTTAGCAAATGACAAACAACACAAGACACAAGAAATCGTTAGTGTTAGTTAACCAAAAGCTAATCTAAACAGGCATATCAAAAGAGATACTAAGAACATGAAAGAATATTTAACTAAAGAAGCAAATATGATGAGGCATCTCCAAATGCCTCCTAACATGCTCTTGGCTCCTTCTCCTTTGTTCCTCTCCTCTCCAAGTTCCAAAATAGTGTAGCTCTCAGTAGCTTTTTGCACTATGGATGCTTATGGAGGATTGAGATTTGAGCATTTTGCTCCAAATGTAGATGCTATTAAAAATGATTGATTTTAACCAAACTAACAAGATATTAGTTTGTTATGCTAATTGCTCTCTAAAATGCCTATAGGTTAAATGCATACAAGTTTTCAGGATCTGGATTATGAAGAAATGAGCTCTATTTATAGGAAAAATGGAGCAATGGATGGTTGAGATTGAACAATCTCAACAAGGGTCGAGATTGAATGATTTCAAATCCATGTGAGGGCTTTCAACCCAATCCTAGGATGACAAATGTCAATGTGAGATAGGTTGAGAGGAGAGGGAATAAGCATTAGATGTTTGACATGACCTTGGGAGTTAAGGTCAAGGTTAGTTGAATGAATAAACTCTTTATTCAAAGAATAAAGCTTTTATCCAATGGATAAACTCTTGTGCAAAAAGGCAAGAGGGATAAACATGGTCAAAGCAATAAATGTTTGGGGAGACAAGTTGAAATAACCATAAATGGTTATATAAGAGCCATTAATGGTCATGTAAGAGCTATTAGTGGTTTTGGAAGACTTTGGAGGTTAAATTGTTGAACACACAAAGCATTAAATGCTTTTCAAAGACTTTTGAAGTCTTTGAGAAGTGATTCCATTTTGCTTAGGAATGTGACAATAATTAGGGGATGGATTAGGCTAATTAGGAAGGGGTTAGAAGAATCTAGAAGGGGATTAGATTTGCAAGTGGATTTGGTGGGTGAGGGAAAATAAAATTTTATTAAAATAAAAATTCATTTATTTCAATAAATGTGTGCAAGTTGCATTTGTAGGAAAATGCAAGTGGGGGGGGGGTAATGATTTAAATAAATGTTTAATTTAATTTATTTAAAAGAGGAATAGGGGGATTTAATTAAATAAATAGATTTTATTTATTTAATTGATTTGTCAACTTGGTTTAATGAATTAATTAAAATAAATTGAATAATTTACTTAATTAATAAGAGAATTTTTGAATATTAATTAATTAACTCATGGCTAGTGTATTTTTAATCAAATAAATAGCAAATATTTATTTAATTAAGCTGGACAGATTTGTGTGACTACATTTGCCCCTCTTTGAGACGGTGCGGTTTATTGCATCATTTCAAAGAAAGAAAAACTGGTGTGAAGAAATGCCCCATAAAATATTAATTTAATGGGTGGTATGCCCCCTCGAGAGATGGGCCGAATTTTTTTGAAAAATCGGGCAATCTCTTGAAAAAGAATGAAAATTGGTAGGGTGTTATAAGAGAAGAAGTTAGCAATATTGGTGAAAAAAAGAAGAAATCGGGGGGAGGCTTGGGAAGTTCACGGGGACCACGATGATGAGCGGGGGGGAAGTTACAGTAACGACGAAGGGTTTAAATGGGGTGAAAGGGGTGAAAACAGGATCATTTGTGACCGCAACCAGTGTGAAACTATAGCTCTAATAGTGACTTTTGAGAGGAGTGATTAGCAGTCAGGATGCCGGTACCTATTACAGAGCACCAATTTGAGCGAGTCCGTCGGTTCCAACGGCTAGACGACTATGGACCAGCGGTACGCAAATTTGAAATTTGAATTTTTATGCATTTTTGATACACTTTTTGCTAAGTCCAAGTTGAGTCAGAATAATAGCACTGAAACTATGTTTTGGCGCTATTGCCCAATTAACTAGCGCTACTGTGCCGCAATGGTGCTATTGAGATGATGTTTGAGCGCTTTTGAAAATTGTAGCGCTATTGTAGGCTAGTTTAGGCGCGTTTGATTAATAAGCGTGATTGTGTGTTTAATTGAGTGCTATTGTTATTAATTAGCGCTATTGTGTTGTTGTTCTAGTGCGTTTGTAGTTTGAGCGTTGTTGGATAGCTGATTGAGCGCTTTTGTTAGGATTTTAGCGCTATTGTAGGTAAGTAACGCTTTTGTGTACAAAATAGCACTGTTGTGTTAGGATAACATAGATGCCCCAGTTTGTGTGAAGAAAATCTCCCGATGCCAATGATGGATGGATGGCGATGTGAAGTGGGAGTTGTTTTGAACCATAGCAGCCTGATGAGACTTAGGTCATTAGGATAAATGCCTATTGAAGTCTAGGTTGCCATGATTGCTTACCTATTGAGACCTGAAGATACTTGATCAAAGTATCTGTTGATAGTCTAGGTTTAAACTTAAGAAAGTTTGAAACAAAACAACTGATGATGATTGATGGATGCCCATGTTCAGGAGGATCTAGGCGTGTTGCAGTTACGCGAGAGACATCCGGCGACACAGGGGTTGCGGGATCGGTTGACAGAGGTGGAGATCGATTGTATTGCCGCGACTAGATTATATGATGTGATGCACATGTCTGTGATTCGAATGAATCACAGATTGACTACAACATTAGCAGAGCAATGGCACAGCGAGATGTGCACCTTTCATCTGGCACAGGGGGAGATGACAGTGACCCTGGAGGATGTGTGGCGCATCCTGCGTATTTTGATTCGGGGGGAGCTGGTCACGTATGACAGATCATGGGGAACTTTAGTAGTGCAGAGGTTCTTCGATGATGATGTGTTCATTGATGATGGCTCTATTGCATGGGAGGAGATAGCTGCATTATACGAGCCTTTACCAGCAGTTCTATCAGGCATTGTGGGAGGACTTCTGTGTTTAGACAGGCAATCACATGGTTTGGCTGTGGGGTGGGGGCAGGTGATCGAGACGATGATTACCGAGGGGACACGATTTGCGTGGGGGTCGTGTGTGCTGGCGCACCTATATCAGGAGCTTCATGAGGTGGTTTATCGGGGGAGGGGTTCCTTAGCAGTGGGAGTGACACTGCTTCATATTTGGGCCTGGAAGCACCTACCAGTGACTTGACCAGCGAGTCTTAGGTTCCGCGCAGTAGATCAGCCGTATATATTTATGTATAGCGGTATGATGAGTCAGCCCCACCTGGGGAAGTTAGAGTGGTGGTGGCAGGCATTAGATGATCTAGATGCAGTCATATGGTGACCATACCTGGAGTGCGAGCCCTAGGATGATGATGTAGAGGCACTGCCCTATGTATTCATGACCCGATTCCTCATTGGGAGGACCTCGTACCATGTAGAGAGACAGGTGTCGGGGAGAGTGATGAGGCAGTTTGTACGACAACAAGGATTGCCTAGTGGATCAGGGGAGTATGCTCGAGTGATTCGAGAGAGATATGCATGGGGGCTGGTGCTGTCGTATGACCAAGCACTGGCGGAGTTTCAGACGCTACAGACGAGACCTTGGGACATACGACCGAGGGTCGTGGATGCAGGGGTATCAGATGAGTATACACAGTACTGGGCGGCGCATCCAATTCTACGGATATCCGATCCAGCAGAGCCGGTGCCCGATTTTGAGGATGAGAGGGGATGAAGATGGAGGAGGGCAGGAGGTCGAGGACCGAGGGCAGGTGGAGGAGGGAGAGGAGATGGGGGAGACAGAGGAGGAGGTGGTGGAGGAGGTGGTGGATTGGGGATTCAGATTCAGCGGAGAGGGAGAGGTGGACTGCCATTACGGATATCACAGGGACCACTGATACAAGGAGGAGTTAGACTGGGTGGTAGAGGTATGGAGAGGGAGATCCCGATGGACAGAGGGGAGAGAGCTACTAGAGAGGGTGGTACAGGTGAGGCTGCTATGGATACCGGGGAGGGAGCCACTAGAGATCTTTGGGATCATATGATAGCACATTTGTAGACCCGAGTAGAGGATTTGGAGGCGGAGATGGCGGCTAGAGATGTGCAGCTATTTGCATGGGAGTCAAAGCTGGTTGTAGTACTACAGGAAAGGGATAGTGCAGTGGAGAGATTAGTAGAGCTGCAGGAGAGAGTCTGGGTTGGAGTAGGAGCACAGGGGCCTACGGGGGAGGTGATGAGGGAGATGCGGCGAGCACAGGCTGAGATAGACTACTGGCGGGGGTTATATGAGCAGGTGGTGCCAGCTAGTCAGCGAGCACTTAGCTATTCACAGATGCGGCAGGCCAGATCAGAGCGATCACAGAGGGTGCAGAGTAGTGGGGGTGTGATGGGTCCTCTACAGAGGGAGAGATCAGGGGATGCAGGAGTGAGTGGGGGTTTGATGGAGCCTCCACGGAGAGACAGATCAGATGGTGCGGGGACCAGTGGGGGAGCAGGTGGCGATGGTGGTACAACATCTGGCCAGAGTGGCATCTAAGAGAGCATTTTTGCATATATGTATTGTATCATTGTTTATTTTTGGATTGTATCTTGGATGGCTCTTGGTAGCCGATTTTGTAGACTTCATTGTACTCTAATATATGAGATGATATATATGAGGAGATCCCCTATTTTGATGATATGCATTTGATATGTATGGATGTTTATGCAGGATGATGAGTTATTGCTTAGATGGATATGTGTACATGTATGCATTTGATGAGATGTTTCTTATATGCATATTTTTATGATGATTTATGATGTTGGATACTGACGTATGAATGCAGGTTTATATATGTATGATTTGTTTGATTTTGATGTAATGCTTTATGTACGTAATGCCATGATGATGATGTATGCTTATGATGATTTATGAACAAGATTTTGGTGTTTCCTATTTTGATAAAATGATGAGATAATTTATGCGATGATGTTAATGCAATGTTTGAATGAATGATGTTATGTATGGATATGTATCTAGATGTTTTTAGATGAATGTAATATGGATAAACAAAAATGTAAAGTTCGAATGTTTATATGATAATGTCTAAATGAATGCATATGTATAATGGATATATATAAAATGGTATGGACCAATGTTTTGGAAACAAATGGTTTTATGATTCTAAATGCCAAAATATGATTTTAAGTAAAAATGATAATATGATGATAATGCAACTCATGGTTTAATAATTGCATCTTAATGTAAAAAAAAGGATAATGAATGTAATGTAAATGAATCCTAACATGAGCATAATAAGATACTTAATAATGGATGAATGAATACACCTTTTCACTAATGAATAGATAAATGTATGTATGCAATGATAAATGATAAAGGATAATGAAATGATGATGGATAATTGACACTAAATGAATGCATAGTAAATGGCTTAATATAATCAAGAATAATTTGATCCCACGAATGAATCTAATTATTTATGATTATGCAATGATGCAAATGATTAATGAAGACCAATGTCAATAAACCAAATGAACTATATGCAATGTTAATTCAAAAATGACATGAATGTACTTAATGCAAAAATGCAACTAAATGTGACGATGATATGACCATGAGGAATGCAAGGTTTTTGAGGCTTTGCATGATGCATTGATGATGTATCAGAGTACTCGGTCGTGATTGTATCCAAGACTAGCTTAATGGTCACATTTGCATATAAATCCTACATATGAATGAGTGAATGGATGGGTGATATGCAACGGAATGCAATATATAAACAGATGAGATGAAATGTCGATCCATAGTGCTCTATTTTCATCATTGAGCTTTAAAATGTTGGAAGAGAACACAATCATCTTTGACATAATGATTCAAGATGAGCTGAGTATTTCTTACATGGATTTTATATAGCAAGTTAATACAAATGACTTGATATAAGGGTCAAGTCGACCAGAGTATTGCTTGCGGAACAGACAAGGATCATCTCCGTTCATGCATGACTTGGATCATCCTCCTTGATCTTAGGCTAATCATATCCTGAGACAAGTGCATACCGTAATAAGAGATAAAAACCTTTATCCAAATTGGATGAGGAGGAATGAACCAAAGGAAGAGCATTGTACCTGCAAACAAACAGTATATACATAAAGAATAAAGAATAGGGATCCTTGGTAATGGTTCATGCTCATATGGTCGAGGTATACGCTGTAGTCAACAAGCTGTAATGATCTATGACTGCATTTTGCATAAGATCACGTAGCTTGGTGAACTTCCCACATAGACACCATTAGTACGTGCCCCAGTACTTCATCGGAAATAATGCGTAGACGATACAAAATAATGCTGAAAGATCCTGATACAGATAAACGAATGAATTACTCACAAATTAACCAAGTATTTGATAGCTTAACATAATTTTCTTGTCAAAGAAAATGTCATTTTTGTCTTTGGTTTTTGGTAAGGAAGGATGCATCCTTGTTGAAGACAGTTTGATTGTTGATGTCGAGTGTTTTGGTCAATTTTGATAAGGGATCATCGTGCGAGTATTTGTTAATGTTTGTTTTGTATCTGTTTGGATGAGTATGTACAAGGTGCTGCCATTTTTTTGTGTGATTTCCGATGTCTTCCATTGTTTTGGGATTTTGTATTGTTTTGAATGTTTTTCAATTTTTGTGAGACATTTTTGAATGTTTTTGGATTTTGTGAGACATTTTTGAATGTTTTTGGATTTTGTGAGACATTTTGAATGTTTTTGGATTTTGTGAGACATTTTTGAATGTTTTACACAATGAATCACCAGTAATGTAGAATCCACTTCCATCATCTAGATTTAAGGGCATTGCCCCCAAGTTTAGACATGACTATGAAAAAGCGGAATGCAAGATGCATGAAGTACTTTCTTTGATTACAAATTAAATAACAAGCCATGGTTTGGATGGATGGATGTGTGTATATATGAATGTGATCGCAACGAGCCTGAAAGATAATGGAGCCATAGTCTTTACGAGTGGCGCCTGTTTGCCAAGTTTTCACCATCGTACTTACCCAAGGTGCCATCGGAGTGTTTGTTCACCATTTGGATGCATGATTTTTCTTTATTCTATTGACGTTTGTGTGTTTTCTTTAGGTAATTTATTTGGATGTTTTTGGTATTTTCGCCGGTATGTAAGGGAGCCTGATGTACAACTTAGGTATAAAACCGTTTGAGGTGCATGCTATTGATTGGATCTGCGAGCGATTCTCCTTCTGATGTAGCCAACTGATATGCCCCGGACCCAAATACAACAGTGACAACATATGGGCCCAACCAATTTGATTCAAACTTGCCCTGATGTTCTTTGTTTGGTTGGTTGTGAGGATTCTCTCAGAGAACAAGATCACCTTCCTCAAATGTACGAGGTCTAACTCGATGATTATAACTTTTGCTCATGCACTGCTGATAGGCTTTGAGATGGTTGTATGCAACTTGTCGCTTCTCATCAATTAACTCTAAGTCCTGAAGATGGGATACTCTATAGGCTTCGTCATCAATGAGATTATGCAAGGAAACCCGTAGTGATGGTATCTCGACCTCAATAGGCAAGATAGCTTCTGCACCATAGACCAATGAATGAGGAGTTGCACCTGTAGGGGTTCGAATGCTAGTTCAATATGCCCATAGCGCTGGATTCAGTTGAACATGCCAATCACGACCAGCATCATTGACTGTCTTCTTGAGGATTCTTAATATGTTCTTATTTGATGCTTCGGCCTGACCATTGCCTTGTGGGTAATAGGGAGTGGAAAAGCAGTGTTGGATGTGAAATTTCTCACAAAGTTCACGGACATCCTGATTTTTGAAAGGAAGACCGTTATCTGTGATGATGGACATGGGTACACCATACTGGTAGATGATGTAATTGAGGATGAATGAGGCGATCTGCTTGTTGGTGACTTGGGTAAGTGAAACAACTTCGATCCACTTTGTGAAATATTCGGTGGCGATAATAATGAATTTGTGGTCGTTGGATGAAGATGGATGGATTTTATCCACAAGGTCAAGGCCCCATTGACAAAAAGGCCATGGTGTCATGATTGGTTGCAGTTCTTGTGCTGGTGCATGTATCAGGTCACCTTGAACTTGACATTTCTTGCATTTTCTGACAAAGTAGTAGGAATCTTTTTCCATAGATGGCCAATAGTATCCATTGCGTAGGAGTTTCTTGGCTAGGGATAGACCACTTGAGTGAGTCCCACAAATTCCTTCATGTACCTCTTCCAAGGCCTTTGTTATCTCATCTTGTTCCAGACATCGAAGGAGAGTACCATCCAGACTGTGTCGGTATAGGGTTTCAGCAATAATGGTATATCGAGCAGTTTGGCGAATGAAGGTTTTACGTTGGTTATTCGATTGGTTGGGAGGAAGAGTGTGATCGCGGAGATAGGTGTAGAATTCACCGTACCATGGGGATTGAGAACCAACAAGGCGACATATCATTTCAGATTTGGGGATATCATAAGAGGGGACCCAAAACTGTTCTACCAAGAACTCGTAGCGTGTTGAATTCTGTGGAAGATCTAGGAGAGATGCGATGGTAGCCATAGCATCAGCGGCTTGATTCTGATCTCTGGGTATCTGCTCAAAAGTGATAGTAGTAATTGATGCCTTTAGATTGTCCACCATTTGCTTATATGGCATGAGTTTATCATCCTTGGTCTGATATTCATCTGTTGCTTGTCGAATGACCAGTTGGGAGTCGCCATATACTTGTAGTTCTTGTAATTTCCATTGTACGACTAGCCTGAGTCCTGTGATCAAGGCCTCATACTTTGCTATGTTGTTGGTGCATGGAAATGTGAGCCTGTAAGACTTCGGGATGCTGTCACCTTGAGGTGTGATAAACAGAATGCCTGCCCTCGAGCCATGCCTAGTGTATGAACCATCAAAGTATAGTTTCCATGGTTGTGTTGTTGTGATCGTGAATATCTCTTCATCTGGAAAATTGGAAATGAGAGGATGATCGCCTATGAGGGGTGCATCGACCAATTGATTTGCAATAACTTGTCCTTTGATAGCTTTACAGTCCACGTACTCGATGTCAAATTCACTTAGAATCATCACCCATTTGGCCAAGCGGCCTGTCAATGCTGCTTTGCTGAGTAAATACTTGAGTGGATCAATCTTTGCAATGAGTTGTACCTTGTGTGTTAACAGATAATGCCTCAATTTAGTGGCTGCTAAGATTACTGCTAGGCAAGCTCGCTCAATAGGTGTGTAATTGAGTTCGTAGCCAACCAGTGTTCGAGAAATGTAGTAAACAACACTCTTTTCCTTCTGCATTATGTTTTGCCAGTAGTACACCCAATGTTGTACTTGTTGCTGAGATATAGAGTAACATAGGTCTGCTTGGATTTGGTGGTATTAGCAATGGTGTATTCATGAGATAGTCTTTGAGCATCTGGAATGCTTGTTGGCATCTGACATCCCATTGAAAGTGGATGTTCTTGTGTAGCAGGTGTGTGAATGGGTGACACTTATCAGCCAATTGTGCAATGAATCGTCGGATGGATTGAAGTCACCCTTGTAATGTCCTTAGCTGACTGATATTCTTTGGTGGTGGCATGTCCACGATTGCTTTTACCTTTGCTAGGTCGACCTCAATACCTTTGCTTGAGACAATGTATCCTAGAAGCTTCCTAGAGGTTACTCCAAAGACATATTTCTTTGGGTTGAGTCGAACATGGTATTGTTCCAGTCTATCGAAGATTTTATCTAATATGTTGAGATGTCCTTCTCCAGTGAGTGATTTTGCGAGTAAGTCATCAACATAATCTTCCATCATAGTATGCATCATGTCATGGAAGATTGTGGTCATCGCTCGTTGATAGGTCACCCCTACATTTTTGAGACCGAAAGGCATTACATTCTAGCAATATGTGCCCCATGGACATGTGAAGGTTGTTTTATGTTTATCTTCTAGTGTGATCTTTATCTAATTGTATCCTGAAAAGCCATCCATGAGGGAAAGCATGGCATGTCCCACTGTCAGATCCACTATGATGTCAATATTTGGTAGGGGGAAGTAATCCTTAGGATAGGCCTTATTAAGATCTCTGAAGTCAGTACAAATGCGGATGCCCCCTTTTGGTTTGCCGACAGGCACAATGTTGGAGATCCATTCTGCATAATCAATTGGTCTAATGAAACCAACATCTAGGAGTTTCTTGAGTTCTATTTTGACTAGCACTGCAATTTGAGGATGCATCTTACGAAGCTTCTGCTTGATAGGTTTGGCTCCTTCTGTTACGATGAGGTGATGCATGACTAAATCAGGATCAAGCCCAGGCATGTCTGCATATGACCATGCAAAGTTGATCTGACGCTGTTGAAAGAACTCTATAAATTTAGGTTGTTCTTCCGGAGTGAGAAGAGATGCCAGATGTATGAGGTGAGGATTTTCAGGAGTCCCCACATTGTATTCTTTGGTTTCCTCGATGAGAATCGTTGATCGTTCCTGTTGTGTACTAGCAGGGAGAATGTCAAACCCTTCATCCTCAGGCGCCTCAGAGAGGTTTTCACCGTTGGATATGCTCTTTCTTTTTATTTTTGTTGGATCAAACAGTGCCACGGTGTGGTTTTCACTAGGAGATCCATGTTTTATCGTTTTATTTTTGCAGCTAAAAGGTTTGGCATCCGCCCCAAAGTATGTTGCACTATTAAGTTCAATGGCGAATCCAGCTTTGTGATCCCCGCTTGGTAGGTTATCCCTTAATTCCAAAAAGTCAATGATGGCCTCATCGTTTTGGAAGAAGTCAAGACATGGGGGATTTGGTTGGTTCCATTTGATGAGTTCAGAGTGAATAATGGGCATTACTTTATCGATTAGGTTAAGTGTGTTAGATGTATCAGAGAGGGTTAAGATGTTGTGGTGAAGGTCGTTGATGGTACTCTCCCTGTCAGAATTAGGCGTAGGATGAGACGTAGGGTCTGTGGAAGGTGTTTCCAATTTAGGAACCCAAGTGGTCTTTATCTATGCTTCTCCGTAAATAGGGATGTCTTTGCATGGCGGAGGTAGTGATGTGTCTTCCTCATCTAAAGTGTTAAGTTGTACAGAATCAAATTCCCACTCATGTGAGTCGGTCTCTGAGTCACTTTCCAGCATCCGATTACTATACCATACTGGGATGTCCTTTGAGTTAAATACTACAGGTGTGATTGGTTGATGTACCTTTGTAGTGATCGGTGTTGCAAGAAGGTCGATGGGGATTAAGGAATCCAATAAGGGGAATATCGGTAGTGTTGACTCAGTTGCTTCTGCTGGTACTGCTGGTGCCATAGATGCTGCTGTAGGTTCTGATACAGTTACTGCTGCTAATGGTACTATTGATGTGATGGCTGCTGCAGATGGGATTACTGGTTTGATTGGTGGGATGATTGGCATTGTAGATGGTGGTGTTGGGATTTTGAGCCTCAGTGAGGCAGTTGTGATGGTGTTTGATGCTGCTTTGATAATGAAAGGTGTCCTTTTTGCAGTAGGCTGACATAATGGTTTGCTGGGTTTTCCTTTGAATTTGAGTTTAGGAAAGATCTCTTTTTCAAAGCCTAGGTCTGTATTACCTTTTGGCTTTAATTCCGGCAGCAGAGGTTCATGTCGTCCTTGTTTGCAATATCCAAAAGCACTCTAACCATCACACCCCATTATTTGCATAATGAGGAGACCTTTGCCATATTGATCTGTAGGAAGCTTAACTTGTGGTATATCAGTGGTGATGGGATCCTTATAGATCCATTCCGCGAAGTCCTCATCTTGGGTTTCTTCTTCTTGACTCTTTCCAAGGATGAAAGGCGTCAAAGCACATGCTGGCATGATTAGTGGTTGCTGGAGTAACTGTTGTGGTTTACCATGTGTTCTAGGAGAAGTGGGCATTTGTCCCACACAAAAGAGTTGACTCAAGTTGTATTCCCCAAGACCTTCCTCTGTTATTTTCATCTTAAGTTTTTCTTGCTTTGGTATAGTGGTGTTTGAACTGGCAAGAGAGGCGAAGAATATATATGATGTGGAGGAAATGGCTTCTCTATTATTAGGAACGGTAATCTCTGGTTAATGGTTGATATTATGGCAATATGCAAAGGGACTTGCATCGCCCAGGATTGTGATCTCTACACCGTTATGTGGGAACTTGATACATTGATGGTAGGTAGATGGAACGACTTGCATGGCATGTATCCAAGGTCTTCCTAACAATAGATTGTATGGCAGAGGAAGGTCAAGAACCTGACAGATGATGTGTTTTACCACAGAATCCACTCGGATTGGTAGTACCACCGCTCCTTTGGGTGAACGCTCCGCATCGTCATAGGTTTTGATTGTGATCTTCTTGCGAGGATCCACTGATTCTATGGCATATCCCAATGCTGTGACCAACTGTAGTGTACAAATATTTAAGCCTGCTCCATTATCAATCAAGACTCGCTTGATCCTGTGCTGGTTGATAAAGCCTTCAATGTGTAGCGAAGTGTTATGAGGTTGCTGGAAGGAAGAGTTGTCACTTTCGGAAAAAGTGAGACAAGGTAATGACTTTAGATTTCCAACCATGGCTTGAAATTGGTTTGTATTCAGGTTTGCAGGGACTGACGCCTCTTGGAGTGCTTGATCCAAGATTGTTTTATGAGATGGCGATAGGCGCAATAGCTCTAAAATGGATATAAGCGCAGGCGTTTTGTCTAATTGTTCCACAAGATTGTACTACTTTGGGATGGAGGTGGTGCCTTGTGGAGCTGCTTTTATGGTAACCTTGCCACGTCGTGTAACAACATTGCAATTGGAGTTGGGATTTTTGATGGTTATAGTTGCAACTTGTTCACTGGCATCATACAGGTGATTTACAGTGTAATTATATGCAGCCTGCGTATAATCTGTGGTATCAGTGCCTCGCCTGGAAGTGGAAGGACCCCTTTGATCTTGTGATGGAAGTGGATTTTTGAACATCAGATGGTCATTGTTTGTTGTTTTTGGGTCATGTCCTTCGATTTCAATTTCACCTTAGTCAATAAGATCCTGAATAAGATCTTTCAATCGGTGACAATTACTTGTCTTGTGTCCTCTCCCTTGGTGGAAATCACAGTGTTCAGTATCTCGCCACCATGCGGGTTTGACCTGAGGCTCATAGTTTGATGTTTTAGGTAAAGTGACCAAATTTAGAGAAATGAGTTGTCGCAATACTGTTTCAATGGGTTCCCCTAAGGGAGTGTATGTTCGTTTTTGTTTTTGCTGACGAGGTCTAGGTTCATCATGAGATGTGATGCGACCTTGATTGGAAGGAACATTTGTGTTATTCTGAGGTGGAGGATTCTGTCCTGCAAACCGAACCACAGGTTGTGCACTTTTTATAGTCCTGGCATCCACAACCCCATCATTGACGATATTCTTATTTTTGTTCTAGAAGCTTGGTTTATCACTATTGAAGCATGGGCGAGGACTATCCTTTGGTTCATTATAGATTTTGATAAGTCCTTTCTTGATGAGGGCCCACTCACATTTCAAACCCTTGGTGATCATATCATTAAAAGAGTCTGTGTCTTTGACATCCAGGTGAAATTCCATTTCTTCGTTTAAGTTGGAAATGAATATTTCCACTAGTTCTCATTCAGGTAACTGAAGAGAACGTCTGCTAGACATTTGACGCCATCGTTGCAGGAATACTAAGAATAGTTCACCTAGTTTTTGTTTAGTGTTGCACAGATCAGCCATGGTGATGTCGCGTTCAATGTTATGAGAGTAATGAGCTAGGAACTTCTGGACGAGTTCCTCAAATGTTCTAATGCCACCTGATAGTCAGGAAAACCATGATGTGGTTGTTCCTCCCAAGCTTTGGGGAAAAAGGCACATTAGGTATGTGTCTTCATATGCCACTTCGAGACAAGCAGAATGAAATTCTCTGACATGATCGTGAGGATCTCCCTTTCCTCTATATTTTTCGAATTTGGGTGTTTCGAATCCTCATGGAAAGGGTGGCATATAAAGATTCCTATCAAAAGGATAGGGACAGATGTCATTGAGTGAGAATTGGTTAGTTTTGACACCACTATGAAGTTGTTAGGCGAGATTCTCGACTTGTTGCCGCAACATCTCCATTTCATTTGGAGGAGGAGGTGGTGCGTTACCTCGAGGAATGTTATATCTGATGGGATCTCTACCTCTTTCCTCTTCATGGCAACTTTGTCGTTCTGATGCTTGTCTTAATTGGGCAAGATCAAAGTTAGAAGGGAATTTTGCTCCTTCTTGAGCGAGCTTTAAAAAGTGAGCATCCACATTGCTCTTGAGTATTTCGTCAAAAAGTCTGTTAAAGAGAGGGTTATGTTGGGCCCTTTCTATTGTTGCAGGAGTGGGAGTACTTGGGTTTTCGTCATTTGCATTTCCTCCAAGTGCTTCTTGAAATTCATTGAGATTTTCCTCTTCTTCTTCTTCCATTTCTATTTCTCGTTGCCTTGACTGTGATCAGGTTTGGGCCATTTTGTTTACAAGCTTTTGTTGAAGTTGTGTGAAAATGATGATGAGTTTTTGATGAAATGAGAGATTGATGGTTGGTGAATTGTGTTGCATGTGGATCTCTAGCATTTAAAGGTAGATGTAACCGAAATTCCTTCTTTGAATTGCTTGTTTGTTTTTGATAAGGTTGGATGTGATAAGGTGTAGAGAAATCTGAGATGTGTTACAGATTTAACTACCTAGTAATGAGAGGATTCACTCATGAACTAGTTTTAACCTGCGTAGATGTGTCTCTTAGGATGAGCTTATCCTAGACGTAGAAACACTCTAAAAAGTGATGTGATGCGTTTGATTCAAGCAATATCTAAAAAGAGAACTTGGGACAAGAACCTCTTAATGTTTTGAGAGTTGGAATGGATTGATGATGAAGCGATGATGTATGAGTAAGATAGTGGATGAAAATGTTTGTAACTTCAATAAAAGCTTTGTGTCACAAATGGGACAAACTCTACCTCTTCCCTTTCGGGTGTTGGTGGTATTTCTCGACCTACATTGTATGTGATACATACGTTTGGGAAAAAGTGGGGATTAATCTTACCTCCTTGGTTTTTGTGATAACTCAAAGCTCTATATTGCATAAAAGCTCTGCGGTTCAATGACTCTAAATCAAATTCGTTTGTTTTGCCTTGAAGGTAGAGACATATGTGATGGAGAAAAACTCTATGGGAGACAAAGATTTGTCTATTTATATAGAAGAATTTCCTCCTTTTGATCAAAGCCTTTGAGCTCAATGGTCTTCTTTTCAAGTTGATATTCTGATGACGTTTCTTCTTTCACAAGATGTGAAGAATGGTCATAAAGTTTGATTCTTTGTTGTTTACACTTTGTTTTTGATATTTTTGGTTGTTTTTGAAAGATGTTTGGTTGGATGAATACTTTGTTTTTGGAAGTGATTTTTCTTTTGATGTTTCTTTGACAAGAAAACAAAGTAAGCACACAAACACAAGAATGTCGCCTAAAAGGCACAAATGAGTACGGGTCTAGATCAACCCAATCCTTGGACTTTTATATGACCCTTCCTTTAGATGTATTTTAAGGTGTATTTCCAAAGCCTGAAGTCGGCTCAATTTGCACGTGGTCTTGACTAAAACAAAAACACTTCAAACACTTTTTATCCCTAAGGTCAAATGGCCAGTTGTGATAAATTTAGCCCACATCTTGATATTTCTTCGACTTTGGTACTACATACCTTATGAATCCCGCCATGGCAGGTAAGGATGTGATATACTAAGTCTTGCACGAGCATAACAAATAGATGATCCCTATGATGAGGGAGTCACCACTTTTATCAAGCCACAAGTGACTTTTCAAAAAGCTATGTTTCTACTCAAGGAAATATGTATGGTGAATATCTTGGGAGCAAAACCATCTATGCTCTTGCACTAAATTATATCGCAAATATCTTCAATCAATAGAACGGGTGGCTACTACTTAAAGGTGTTTAGTCATGTTTGACGTTTTTGGACATAAGTTCATTCTGCAGTGACTCACTTAAGAGCCTTGTAACTAGTGGTGGGGCCCATTTGTCCTTTCGGCCAGTTACACTGTAGGAACAACTATACCCAAGGCTACAACTTTCGCTCTCACCTGATTTTTATAGCAGCTTGAAGGATTTACCGCGCGAGGTCATTCCCAAGAGTGATGTGTCTCTTGGCAGGCCTCTCTTAAAAAGATAATTTTTTTTTGGAGTGTTACGAACACTTTTCTCTTGCACCTAGGACCACGAAAGCCAAGGGAGAGGATAGTGTGTGTTAGAAGTGGGACCACTCGACCAACTTTTTGCACAAGTGTGCCAAGCACGAAAAACACTTGTTCTTTTTAATTTGCCATTGCAATGTGATCTAACTATTTGGAGATGTTGCTCCAACATTCATGGTGTTCTTTTTAACTTCAAATGCAAAGGTTTGAGTAAACTAGAATTTTGAAAGTCCTAGTCAACTGAACTTGAAGCACGTATGCATGAAGAAAAAATTGCTTTGCAAAAAGTTTTAAACAAGTTGATTGTGTATTTTATGTGCACCAAAAATTTGAAGTGTGGATTGTAAATTCTTTAGTTTGATGCAAGAAAATGGAAGTGTTGATTTTAAGCACCAAATAAAGTGTGTTTCCTAACTTGCAAGAAAACAAATTTTGTTTTGTTCAGTTTTAATGCACCAAAGAAACAAGTGATCCTAACTGGAAAGTAAGGGAAAGTTTGTTTGTTCAAGTTTTAAAACACCAAAATAAAGTTTTTGATTTTAAAAAGGTGAGTTTTTAAACCTGCACAAACAACAACCGGTTAGTAAAATCCATATCTAAGGGGGGCTTCCACAAGCCTAATTTTTTTCACTTTTTCGGTTACAAGGTCTTTTTTACAATGTTTTGTTACAATAGCGCTAGTCTGTGTTTGAATAGAAGCGCTATTTAACACAAATGCGCTAAAAGAAAAAGAAAGACAGAGAAGACAAAAGTGCTCAAATAGGGGTCAATAGCGCCAAAACAGGGTAAAAAACGCTCAAACCATGTTAATAGCACTAAACTTGATACAATAGCACTATTGTAAGAACAATAGCGCTAGAACAACAAGTATCAATAGCGCTATAATGTGATCAATAGCGCTAAAGCGCAACCTGTGTGACAATTTCAACATTCAAACATGTTATTGGTTAAAAATAAATGACCTCTTGGGTGTTTGGATTCACGTCGGGTTCACCAAATGATGCTCTGCAAAATGGACAAGGTTAGCAAATGACAAACAACACAAGACACAAGAAATCGTTAGTGTTAGTTAACCAAAAGCTAATCTAAACAGACATATCAAAAGAGATACTAAGAACATGAAATAATATTTAACTAAAGAAGCAAATATGATGAGGCATCTCCAAATGCCTCCTAACATGCTCTTGGCTCCTTCTCCTTTGTTCCTCTCCTCTCCAAGTTCCAAAATAGTGTAGCTCTTAGTAGCTTTTTGCACTATGGATGCTTATGGAGGATTGAGATTTGAGTATTTTGCTCCAAATGTAAAATGAAAAGCTAAAATACTAGATGCTATTAAAAATGATTGATTTTAACCAAAATAACAAGATATTAGTTTGTTATGCTAAATGATCTCTAAAATACCTATAGGTTAAATGCATACAAGTTTTCAGGATCTGGATTATGAAGAAATGAACTCTATTTATAGGAAAAATGGAGCAATGGATGGTTGAGATTGAACAATCTCAACAAGGGTTAGGATTGAATGATTTCAAATCCATGTGAGGGCTTTCAACCCAATCTCAGGATGACAAGTGTCAATGTGAGATAGGTTGAGAGGAGAGGGAATAAGCATTAGATGCTTGACATGACCTTGGGAGTTAAGGTCAAGGTTAGTTGAATGAATAAACTCTTTATTCAAAGAATAAAGCTTTTATCCAATGGATAAACTCTTGTGCAAAAAGGCAAGAGGGATAAACATGGTCAAAGCAATAAATGTTTGGGGAGACAAGTTGAAATAACCATAAATGGTTATGTAAGAGCCATTAATGGTCATGTAAGAGCCATTAGTGGTTTTGGAAGACTTTGGAGGTTAAATTGTTGAACACACAAAGCATTAAATGCTTTTCAAAGACTTTTGAAGTCTTTGAGAAGTGACTCCATTTTGCTTAGGAATGTGACAATAATTAGGGGATGGATTAGGCTAATTAGGAAGGGGTTAGAAGAATCTAAAAGGGGATTAGATTTGCAAGTGGATTTGGTGGGTGAGGGAAAATATGATTTTATTAAAATAAAAATTCATTTATTTCAATAAATGTCTGCAAGTTGCATTTGTAGGAAAATGCAAGTGGGGGGGTGGGAGGATAATGATTTAAATAAATGTTTAATTTAATTTATTTAAAAGAGGAATAGGGGGATTTAATTAAATAAATAGATTTTATTTATTTAGAGCCCGAAATTTTTATTAATAAAAATAAATTTTTACATTTTACAAACTCCGTTCAATGCGGGCACCGGTAGGAAAGAACAGAGTCAAGAAAACCTCTGGTCTTGCCCGGGACTTTAAGTCCAGCAACAACCAAAATCTGATACATTCTGAGTTACAGTAATATCCAGCCTTTAGCTTATGAGGCAAGCATTCAGCTTCCTCCTTACAAGATAAATGAGTTCAAGTAACACTGTATTACATCATTTTGCCTGACCCTTCGCTGTAGATCTCAAATATACAAATTCCAACTTTAGCATATTAAATGGATCCTATCTGCTGTTAAGCCGCAACCCCTGGTGAAGACTATGCTATGACTCTATATTTTTCGATCTTTTACATCTGCAAGGGGTTAGAAGAACTACCTACCAACGCCTGTTAGTATTAACCAAAACATTTGAAGTGCAGTTCCAAAGTTAGTACCATTTCCACTAATTTAGTTTGTTGCAACCTTGTAAGCTCTTGTTATGGGATCTTTAAAATGCCTCTCCCAAACAAGAGATCACCCAGGCTACAACAGTCTAAAGAGTGGGATCCAAGCCAGATGAACAAAATTGCTCATGCTCCCTGGTTGACCATAGAAGACAACTCTTTTTAGAGATACATAATTAAACAAGATTAATATCTTATCAATAATTTATGAGACTTCAACAAATATAAAGCATTTTTCTGCATGTATATAAGAATATACCTATATATATATATATTTCCTCATATATATAAATTTTTATATCCTCATATGTAATATATGACAGTAGACTCAAGGGGATTCAAAATACCATCTAAAAAGGAATATTTTGCTTTCCATATGCCTGCTATCCTAAGGGCGAAATAGCCTGACCCCAAAATTCCTTTTCTTACCAAGGGTAGCATAGGAGGAAAATAACATTCTATCAAAAAGCCGAGAAAGTCACTTAATTTGGGCATGTGAGAGTAAATAAACCCAATTTGATAACTATGACCACATAAACAGATAATAAATATTCAGCTTTCTGTGTATAAAAGATCAAAGGAAAGTCCATATTTAGTAAGCTATATTAACAAATATAGGTGTTCTATCTTTACAAGTTTTCGATATTTTATAGAAATTTCCTTCATCTAAAAGTCTACGATCAAAGTCTTGTTGAAAAACATGAAAACAAACCAAAAGCAGAGATATGAAACAAACAGGCCACAAAATCTCCTTCCCTTAACCCATGTTCACGAGAGTGATCGGTTCTGCATTCACTGTGATTTCTTCCATTGACAGATAGTTCTCGAACCAATCATCTCTCTTCGGCGGTTTAACCTGCATCAAGTAAAATAAAAACTCCAGACTCCTACCGATTTCTTCACGTCGGGCATCAAAGTTCCCTATTTCTCCCATGGTTAGAATCGGAAATCTAGGAACAGGTCGAGAATTTATGATTAGGGTATCGTAATGCCTAGGAAGAGGAATGGTTAACTCTTCATCTATATTTACCAGGACCCTGTTGAGCTCTAATAAAATGGACGGGATGAAAACGCTTCTGCAGAGATTCTCCACATTCTCCTTATCTCTGTCAAGCTGCAACGCTACTGCCAAGAACATTGCAGCAATGTCACTATTAGCTCTTGTCCTATCCTCACTAAGGATAAAATCTCTACCTAACACTTTCTCTACAACATATATGACAACTTTGTGGGGGAATAGTATCATTTCTCTTCAACCGTTTTTTAGAGATTTCACCGACAAAGGCCATCTGTCTTTTTGAACTTTTAAGCCGAATGATGGTGTCCATTATTAACAGAATTTCCTTCTACACTCAATGCAGCTTAAAATGTTGAGCGAAACGGAATATAAAGGGCCCCTTATTATTACTGTCATAAGGAGATAATTACTATCACACATTCTCATGTACTTTTCTCGAGATTTTTCCGAGATCATATACGGGCCAGCTCAGAACTGTAGTTCCCGACTCAGCATGATATCTCTTTTTTTGCAACGCGGGATGATAATTACTGAATACATGTTAATAGGATTACATTGTAAGGTAGAGTACAAAGAAATCAGTTCGCACACTTAATATAGATCCAATTAATGCCAACCTCAACGGATTGCCCATAACCTTAATTGATAAATACAGATAATCGTGTTAAGTGAGCGGAGGGTTTTCTCATTTTTCTGTTACTTCTGTTGTCAGTTTAAAAGTTGTATATAGAATATATATCTATATACTATATACTATATTTCTACTATATATATATTAACCTCTTCATTCATACTATCTATGTGTATGGATTAGACTATATTTCCATAGATGAATGAATGTTGTATTATATATATATATATATATATATATATATATATATATATATATATATATATATATATATATATATATATATATATATATATATGCATTTAAGTAAAAAGGCATGGATACTGTATTTATATACATATCTGTCTATATGCATAAAACAATAAGTTTAAAGGCTAACAAGCATAATCAAACTGAAAGTCTATAATAGTATAACAATATATTTATATATATATATATATATATACCTACAAATTTTGGATATGCATGTATATAAATAAACAGATATATTGTTATGCTAATATAAACGGATGACAGAGAGGAAAGCCTATGCATGGCTAGTGTATTTTTAATCAAATAAATAGCAAATATTTATTTAATTAAGCTGGACAAATTTGTGTGACTACAATAATAACCCCAAAAAAATTGCATGATGCATGAGTGGCTAGTTTGAGACGTACCATCATTAGATTTGATGAATGAAATTTGTTCTTTTTTAGGTTTATGTTTCAAACAATGAAAGTAAAATTTGGAGTTTTGATTCCCATCCTTGATCCATTGGAGACGAGCATGTAGTTGTGCACCTTTACCTTTGTAAATCTCCATTTTTTTGGGTAAATGTTCAGTATGGACAGGGAATTGCTAAAGTGTAAGGTCATGGGGATCGACAACAAGAAGATAACGATTGTGCTCAAGTTTTCCTTTCAAAGATTTTTCAAGTCTCCATTGTTTAGCATCAACAACCATAATCATGAAGGAAAGAAGTACATTGTGCTATAGTTCTTTTCCACCAACTAATCCATCTGTCTTGCTGGGGCTTTGGCTTCGCATTCCGAGTTTTGTTGCTAGAGGTGAGTCACATTAAGTTTGAAGGGGAGATAATTGGAAAGAGTTGGGGAGGTGGAAAAGGTTAGAGTGGTGAAAATGGGAAATGGTTAGAAAGGATATCTGTGAGGTCAAGATAGACTAGAAGGCTAGATGAAGAAGGCAAAATACAATAGTTGGGGGAAATACAAAACCTATATAGATGACTCATCTTCATAAAAAATCCTTCACGACAATTCGACTAAGTGAACCAATGAGACATGTGAAAGTCTTTTTTTCCAAATAATAGATCATACACACCCAAAACATTACAAATACTGATTCAAACATCAAATTTTGATTAAGATAAACAAGAATGACTATCCCAACTGGTCATTGGAGTGTTCCACCATGTTGAAGTCATGGCACCATATATAGATTGCTTAGTATATGCTCCTAACACACCTCCTAAAAAAACATTGGGAATGGATGCGTCTTCACCCCCTCAATGCTGATTAAGTGACTAATGTTATGTCAATCAATACATTAAAAAGGGTCACTTTTCCCTTTGGCTTTAGCTAAAAAGTAAAAGGAGGGAAATATGAATTGGCAGCTAATGTTTGAACTTTGTGATAGATGAATTTCAATTGTTTTACCGCATCTTCTCATTGGAGGTCGGGGGCAACGAAAACAACTACCATTCTGAGCGCTTCCTCTCCTTTGATCAAGTAAGGGATACTGCAAGTCCGTGAGCCGATAAGGGGTCGGGTTTGTTATAAGAATGACGCATGGAGTTTTGGAGGGCGTAAACCCTATGCTGGTTGCGTGGAGACAATTTTGGGACCACACAGGAACCCGAAGAAGGTGCGAATTGAGGAGTAAGTGTCAGTGATTTGAAGTGAATGCATTATAATTCCGTTTGTAATTGGAAGGCTGTTGAACGCTAGAGGCTTCCTACTCCTTGACATATCGTGGACTTCCTCTGGGCACTGGTTTTGCAGTGATGGACGTGGCTTAAAATACCTGTGAAATCGACTCCTTTAAGGTCTAAATGTATTAAACTAAGTTTCTGTTTCTTGGCGCCTGAAATGTGATGCTTCATTGGGAATTCTTGGAGACTTAACCTGGTCTGGTTGCCGCTATCTTCAGCGCTTGTCTTCTCTTTCTAGTGTGGGACTGTGCTTCCTGGACGTGAAGTCTCTTGTCTTGGTTCTGTTTTCAATGCATGGGTTGTAATGGAAAGTGCCTTTGAACTCTGATGCTGCTATCATTGCCAAAGTTTGAAGAATGTTCAATGAAATCTGGAGGTTGCTGTGTGCCTCTTACTGGCTGTGATTCCACATACTGATTGTCAAATTCTTCATAAACTGTGATTGTCAATAAAGGTGAGAAATTTTTTATTCCTGTTCATTTGTTTCTGCTGTAGAAAAGAATAGGTTTCTTGTGAGTGTTCTCCATTTGGCAATGAAAATATTCCTGTTATGATCAGCAATTTGGTTATTATTTAGATCAGTTATTACTTCCTGAATGTTACATATTATATAATTTGCAATGTGCCAAAAGTCTGAAACCATTAATTATGCAAATAAACTTTACTCTTTAAAACTTGCCAACTGTTTGACAAAATTTCCTTAGAAGAGAATTGAAATTTTTTAGCAGAAATCAGAGGGAAGATTACATTTTGCAACTCAGTGTTGGAGTTGTATAAACTGTTATGGACACAGCAAGATGCTGCAAAACTTAACAAAAAAATGCCAGTCCTATCATTAATAGCACTACCATACTAAGGCGAAAGTTTGCCAAGATTTGTTTTCAAATTTTAGACTCTGGAATGGCATGCTACCTCCAGCCTTTAGCCTGTATTCATAAGGGTTTGTTGGAACTTGGAACATATAGTGCAAAAGCAATATGATACAACTATACATCCTGCACTTTAATTGCCAATCCACTCAACAAATCCACCAGAAAGCTGATGAGAAATGCTGCTCCTTATGCTGCAAAATTCATACAGAAACCCACAAACAGCACTAGAAGCTGCTGATAGTGACCTTCTAGACCAGCACCTCTTGTTTAATGCAATGAAAAGAAGAGGTATTACACAAAATTTTCTTGCTGCAATCAGTTCTAGTCCATTTAAGCTGCCTTTTCAACAAGCTCATTTGGACAGTTTGAGAACCTCATTTAGAACATGCTGTGCAATGTTAACAAAGGGGTTGGACATCTTTAAACAAATGCTTTTAGCATATGTAAAGTGCATCTGCATCTGCTTCGTGGAAGTAAAAACTTGTAACACTGTTCTCCTAGAGTTTTATTTTTGATCTTCTTTGCATTATGGGTTATAGTAAGGATGCCTGCAAATAGATGTTAAATATCTTTGCTTGGTGCAAAAACATATTTATGAGTAGTATTATCAGTGTAGGTAGAATTATAATGGTAGATTAAAACACTTCAATTTTTTCCAGTTCCTCAGAATGAAGGCCCTCCATTTGCAAGGCTTATATTTTAGCATATTAGATTTACAACTGCTTGTTGCTGTATTGTCAATTTTATGATTTTAATGCTCAAAAATGGTTGTATATTAATTCTGCCTACTTTTAGGAGTTTGGTTATTGGATATGCCATGAATTTCAATAACTTAGCCTATTTTCAAAAGTAAGTGTAAGGACAGAGGAAACCATGAATTTAAATAATTGTGCTTATGTTTAAATAACATGGAGTTCTCCAGCTCAGATGTCTTGACCTTTTGGTGTTGGTTTACATGATTACAAATGGATGTAAAATACTTTTTCCTATTCTTAAAAGCTTGCAGTATAAAGCTTTTAACAAATATAATTTAGGGTTTTCAAAGAATAGTTTTCTGCCAATTTTTTAGGCATAGTGTTTGAAACTTTGAAATGTTCAAAATATTGTGGTTGTAGATGGGTTTTTGATTGAGTAGTTATTATGCATGCATTACCACTCTTTTTGTTTTGTATTTGCAGGTTGCTGATTTGAATTGGACTGCAATTAGTTTATGGGGCTTGGCTGTAGTGGCATCTTTCCAAAGATTACTGTGCATGGTTGTAAAGGCATATTGATTTTGGAGTGAGTCAGATCAGGGCAGGTGTTTTTATTTGTAGGGTTTCAACTTTAACATCAAATATTCTAATGCATAGGGCATGGAAATACTTAAATGCACTTGCAAGAAGAGAGTAGAAGAGTGTAGTTTATAAGATAAATGCATGGGATAATGTTACAAGTTGGATAATTTCAGAATGACCTACACATTGGGCCGTTGTATCAGTTGGGCCACAAGGAAACCCATCATAGCCAATATCGTTGGCAAACAAAATATTTGTGTGGATTGGATTTCCCTTAGAAAGAAATTGTCCTCATCAAACAAATTAGACAGCACTCTAAAATTGAAGCATTATCACGATAACCCTAAATGGAACAGCAAGGGGCTGCCAAGGTTTCGAGAGAGAAACACAAGAGAGTGGGTTGTTACATGGTCTAATGCTACTCAAGGCTATTGTTCCATTTCTACTTATTGTTGTTTAGAAACTAGGTACTACCCAATTGAAGAGGACACAGAAAGTTCTTTTCAAATCATGGATGAAATAAGTGATGAAGATGGTTCTAAGGATCAGTCTAATCAGGTAAATTCTCTCCCTGCTTTACTTGGGTTATTTGTTTTTTATTATTTTCAGTAGGAGCATAACCCTATATATGTGAGATTTGCCCCCCTTTTTCAAAGCTATCGAGCATTGGGAGTGGGGATATGTTTTCTTAGAAAATGGAAGACTCTACCTAATGGGAACAGTTGATATAATTCAACAGAAGGCCAAACCCATTTTATATATCAGACCAAACCCATTGCAGCCCGTTGTTGTTGTGAAAGATATTTTCCTTAAACATTTTCAGCATGCATTCCATGATACATCTCGATTGTATCGGAAATGACAGGGTGTCCCCAAACAGCTTGAAACTTTATTAAGTTAAAAAGACAATTAAAAGAATACTTAAAACTCAACAAATAACATGTTACTTGTTAGGAATTTAGGATTATTATTGCCAATCACAGTGTGTGCCAAAATTAAGGGTTAAAACCCACCATTGAAATGGACTTGTGTTGAATCTCAGCTGCTTAGTTGAGCAACCATTTCCTTAGTTGACTACTTTTTCAATGAACTCTTTCTGAAATGCATGTGTTGAATCTCACCAGCTTTTTGGGTTATCCTCTCCAATTTTATAATAACTAATTTACACTACAATCTTGTTGGATGTTACATATCTACCGTTGCAAATTGTAAATACTTAAACTCAGAAAGAAAACCATAAGATCTCTAAATGGTTAAACCCAAAACCCATGAATTCATTAATCATGGTAAATGTTTGATCAGGGAATCTGTATCAAGTTATTTGTATTACTAGTAACAAATCTGAGCACTTCTTTTAGTTCAAATATTAATTTTTCAAAGCTGTGTCCACTGTCCATCCTCCAATCATCCCCAAAATCTAGCAAAAAAATTGCTATCCTCCAGCTATGCCCCCCGCTTCCCCAGACTCAAGAGAAACATTTCTTGTGTGTTTGCAGCAAATATGCCTTTTTCTTGTTTTCTGCACGATGAGTTTTGTTGATGATGCAACATTGTTCTTTTTCAGATGCCATTTTGCTTGTTATAGCCTAATATTTATGTCCACACGACCAGTCTACATTGTAAGGTTCCAGTGTATAAAGGACAGTGTTCTTTGATTTTGAGGAATGGGAGGATAAGGGAATGGGGTTTTGGGGATGGTAAAAGCTTTCCTAAATTTTGTTGGGAACTATTAATATAATATTACAAATATTATAAAATAATTATATTTACACAAACTGTACAAAATTGAATACATAATAGAGAACACACTACACAGCTGATAATTGATAACATCAATTGTCAAATAAAAATTGTTAATTATAATCAATAAATTAAAAATGGTTTATAGTTTATATGGATTTATAGTAGCTGCTAGCATTACAAAGTTAAATCTAAAACACTGTGAAGGCATTGCTGAAGCTACTGTTGTGAATTCCACCTGAGTTCAAACTTTGTCAAAGGCTTGCCTGAGTCCCAGTTATATTTTATGTTTTGTAAATTTTAAATCAGCTGGGTTATTTGCAAAACCATCCTATGCAAATATGAGGGGAAATTGTCAGTCAAGAAAATGGGCGATCCAAATCCTTAAGACAAAAGGAGCTAAATTCAAAATATTCAATGCAAAACATGGAGATTCCTAGACGCACAGATCCTAAACACCATTAAAACAAGTATATAATAAATTCAAAAAAGTTGTCTTATAAATTCATATGTACCAAGTTTGTTAATGGTCCTGAGTATTTACATTTCCATCTGCCATGGTCATAAATTCTCTTTTCTTCATTGATACCTTCATGAATACGAACTTACCCACTTTTATAGTGTTTGTCATTTTAAGATTAGAAAAAATAATGATAGAAAATCAAATGTTAGAGGATGTTTTAAGGCCATTGGAATGTCACACTATGTTGGGGTTGACAGGTTGTCCCCCTCACATTGGGGAAATGTTTTGTGAACATCCGACATCCATAAAATCTGCCAAAAAAGGGGACAAGGAGGGGACAATACCTTGTCCCAAAGACATTCCCCGTCCCAAAACCTTGTAAAAACCTCAAGGAACACTAATAAAGGATTGCCTAGATTAATGTCCAAACCAACATTTGAAAACTACCAACTCAACAAAAGTCAACAAACCCAATTTTGACTCAGACTCGGTGACTGGGCAAAAAACTTAGCAAAACTGAAAAGCATGACAAAACTTTGCAAATGAAAAAAAAAACCTTAAATCCCTTAAATATAAATTTCATTAAAAAACAATTACAAAACATATATGTTTGTAGAACATGAAGAAAGTGTTTTCTATTTGATTTGAATAAAGAAGAGTACAATAGTGCATCAACATGCAAATACAACAACCAATAATATGATATGAATCTTAAGATGATTAAAAATTATCATGAAAATCACAAGTCAATGAAGTTACAACAATTTATATTTTTCTCTAACCTTTATATCCTAGTGTTAGATGTTGATGGGATCCTATTCCTTGATGTAGAAGGCAATGACTCCTCAAGATCACAGTTATCCTCAATGATGATGCCATCACAATCAATGCCTCTTGCTTTAGCTCTTGTTGCACCCATCTTTGCTTTGCTTCACAATCAATAATCTTGTCTTTTGTACAATTAGTAATCTAGCCTTTTGTAAACTTGGGATCCTTATCTTGGGCAATCTAATTGCTATATGGAGCAATGCCATCCAAGTCAATTGCTTCATGAACATTTGAGCCCTCCACATTGTATGAGTGAAGACAAAGGTTGCATTGCATGAAGATGAGCTCATTGAGGCATTTTATTTGTCAACATTAGCATTTTTTGTTGACCTTATGCTTCTTTGTGTTATGGCATCAAATAAGCTCCAATTGTGCTCAAATCTAGAAACACGACAAGGTTGGGACAAAATTTAGAGGGCTAGCTTTTGAAGATTTGAAGTTTTTCTACCCCAATCTTCTCACCATGCAGCTACAAAGAAGACATTCACAAATTTGTAAATAAGCAATAATTACATGCATAATTTTTTTTTGAGCCGAAGTGAAAACAAATTTTTTGTTACGTGGTGCTTGGGTTGTTTTCCCTTGGATGGATAGTGGCAAACAAAAGATCCTCCCTCATGCTTGTATATTTGCAACTGTTTAATAATTAGGTCCTTAATCTTAACCTAAGGCCTCTCAATGCATGTTGAAAGGCCTTGCATAATCTCCCCATTAATATCCTTGAGGTCATTTGTGGAGAGAAATCTAGGGTTGAGGTAGTATGTGATTGCATGAATGGGTTGCTAGAGTTGATTGTTCCTTTTCTGATCAGTAATGTTCCAAATGTGTTTAAGGTTTATCTATCACCCTTGTAATAGTTTTGGATTTTCTAAGGCTTTTGAGAAAACAAATCTGAAAACACCTGGAAAAAAACTAAGAAAAAAACATACCTGAAATATCTTCTAAATTGTCAAAAATCTTGCTTCCACAATCATCTAAAATCACTATAAGAAGAAGTCGAAGGAGATTAATTTCGTGTGAGAGAGAAGTGAAGGTGAGCAATGGCTTATAAGGAAAAAATCTCGCTTTTAGTGCATATTGTATCCAAGCGTTATTGTAGATGTTGAGGTGAGTTGTAGGCTTGGACTTACTAAGTACTCATAGAGAGATCGACCTTGCAACTCTCCTAACTCATTTGTGAACCTATGGGTGAGTCAATTGGGTTGGCTTGCAACTTGCAAGTACTTGTAGAAACTAGTTCATGCGCAAGTGAATTTGTAATTTCTTCATTTTGGGTATGTTTAAATGCATATTAATATAAAATATCCAAACAGAAAAAATTGTCTTCAATTTTTTTCCACATATATAAACACTAGTTTTTTGACGAAAAAAGAGTGAAATTTTATAAATGTCCACAAATGACCAACAATAGGTGAATGGACTACAAGATAGAACAATTGACGATATAAAGTTCTAGGAGGAGAGAGCCCTAGAGGCAAAATAATAAAAAAACATAAGACAAAATAAGCATTGTGCCACTAACAAATAGCAATGAAGGGCAAATAAGATCCCCAAAAGCATGTATTAGTGAAAATTGGAAAGATTTTTTTGAGACATCATCAATCATCATGAAAGATCTGATAATGTTTGTTAGGGAGTATCCAAGGTTGGAGAGGCCATGATGGAAGATCTTAAGAGGAAGCAAAGCACTTCCTCTAGAAATTCCCCTAACATTCAAGGTTGGTGTAGCTCTTGTAGTAGAAAAGTATCTTGTACTATGAGTTTGCCTTTGTGGTTTGGATGCAGTTGGTAAGTAGTAGATCTATGTTGCTAGAATTGGATTCCGATTGAGCCACATCAACGGGAATAAACAAAGCCATGATGTTGAAAGAGAGTAGGATGAGGAATTTGAGTAGGGATGGTGTTTTGAGAGAAGCTAATTGATTTATCAGCTCTAATATGTGGTCTAAAGGTTGTTTGGTGTTGCTTGACACTTGGGTGGGTTGGAAAAATGAGGCGATTAACATGGGGGCTCTCGAGACTCTATAACCCCTCTATAGAGGTAGTGATGTCTTCCTTTGATCTCATACTAAATAGGGCATCTAAAAACGAAGTGCTTCTTGGTCTCCACTTCCTAGAGGGAGCAAAGACAACATATCTAGTCTTAATGAAGGACATGATTATTAGTTTCAACCTATAATTGGTTAGAGCACACTCTCATTTGGCTAAGGGGAAAATCTCAATTCATGGGACCAATGGTGTTGGAGATAGTGAGGGTGACAAATAATACGATCAAACCTCTAAGAAATGTTCAGTGTAAAAACCTAGCTTGGGTTGACTGGCTCTAGGGGGTAGAACTAGGTGGTTTGTGTTAATGCATGATAGCCTCGGTAAGATAAATGATTGAATGAGAGATGAATGAAGTCTCTCATTCAAACATTTATGCAACCCATTCATGCAATCACATTCATGCAATCACATACTACCTCAACCTAGCAACATAAAAGAAAAGGAAAAAATGTTTATAAAAATACCAAATGAAATGTGTGAGAATGGACATTGAAAAAATGCTCCTCCTCTCCTGCAACATAAAAGAAGACAATCAGATTTCTACAATAATTCAGTGATAGATAATACATAGAACAAGATAAATTTTAATTCTGATCCACAAAATTAACATGGTATCAGAGCCAGGTTTCCTTCTATAAAGCCTAACTGCCTGAAGGAAGATCCGATTAAGATCAGATTGATATCTCCTTGAAAGTCTCAAATATGGCCACATTGCAAGAACTTGTCCTCTCAAACTTAAACTACAAGCGTCCCTTGCTGAAGTCAAAAATTCAGACATATGTTCAGAAAAATATGTTCTCTAGAAGAAACTCAAGATACCTTGTGATTGAGAGGGAGCTTACTAATCAAGATTGAGCACTTTTGAGGTAAAAATTGTAAATATTGATTATTATTATTAATACTAATAATTATTTTATGGGCCCTGTGTAAATCATAAGGAAGTGACGACTTCCAAATGATTTCCACTTGTATTTTTGAGGTTATTGGAAGGTGACGATCTTACAATAACTCAAGATTGTGGATAGAATCGTCGACTGAGGCAATCCACGTAAAAGCTTGTGGAAAGAATCGCCGACAGAGGCAATCCACACAAGAGCTCATGGATAGAATCGCTGATTGAGGCAATCCACGTAAGAGCTTGTGGATAGAATTGCCGACCAAGGCAATCCACGTAAGAGCTTGTGGATAGAATTGCCGACTGAGGCAATCCACGTGAGAGCTCATGGATAGAATCACCGACTGAGGCAATCCACACAAGAGCTTGTGGATAGAATCGCCGACTGAGGCAATCCACACAAGAGCTTATGGATAGAATCGCCAACAGAGGCAATCCACTCAAGAGTTTGTGAATAGAATCGCTGACAGAGGCAATTCACATCTTGAAACTATGGTCCCAAGATAAGCATCATACGATTTATGAATATTGCTCCCAATACCTTTAACATTTATCTTACCTAGCTAAGAGGGAGTGTTAATGCATGATAGCCTCGGTAAGATAAATGATTGAATGGGAGATAAATGAAGTCTCTCATTCAAACATTTATTATCGTGAGGGGGCACAATCAAGTGATGTCTTGATCGGCCATGTCCAAAAGACATGGCCGGTCAAGGCATCGCTTGACCGTACCCAGCCCACTACATATACCAAATGAAATGTGTGAGAATGGACATTGAAAAAATGCTCCTCCTCTCCTGCAACATAAAAGAAGACAATCAGATTTATACAACAATTCAGTGATAGATAATACATAGAGCAAGATAAATTTTAATTCTGATCCACAAAATTAACAGTTTGGATATATTGCCTAAAGATATTTGCCTTGTTAATTCTAGTGATGATGTTTGTGGGAAGGAGTCAAGGTGAGGCATCTAGGGAGTAAATGAAAGGGGGCACCTTATTAGTAGACATGCCAATATAAATAAGCTATGCTCCCCCAAGTTCTAGGATGGGGACTGCAAGGGACGAGGGGATGTGTTTCTGGGACACCTTTTTTTTAAGGCCATTTTTTAGGGGATATCTATTAAAAAAATAGGGAAAATTTTAAATATAAGGACCTTTCAAATATTTATATGATAGCATTGATCAAGCATTCATCGTAGATTGAATAGGAATTATGATGTATACACACACATATGTATATGTACATACATATACATATACATATACATATACATATACATATACGTATACATATACATACACACACACACACACACACACACACACACACACACACACACACACACACACACACACACACACACACACACACACACACACACACACACACATATATATAGTAATGACAACCCCGGATAGGACCGTAAATTTGCACAATATTTTTTTTAAAGAACATGTTAATAGAAGAGTAATGAATAGTCAATGGCAACAATGTAATGATATTCACTATGTAATTCTCCTAAATCATAGACCATAAATATGCCATAAGTAATTCACAATTTTACCAATTGATTACATCACAAAATAAATGGAGGGCTAATAATTAATGTTACTTGAATCAAACCATAATTGCTTGTATGATCATGCATACTCTTCCCTTAAATCTTCCATTGTTCACCTCAAGGTGCAATACGAACCCTCCAATGTGGATATAATCCCTATCCATCCCTCAATCGGATTTTGTGGCTCACGGTGAGAGAGTAGATGTTCAGACCGTCTTGCTAAGCAAAGGGGTATCCACCTAAAGACCAGCTACACATGGTGTTCCTACCATTAGTACAATAAGGTATCAATTTCATATCACCACTACTTAGTGAGGCTTGGTATGTTACCTAATTACGCTTCATTAGAAATTCTTCTTCCTGCAGTCCATCAGACGGCTAAGCAACCAAGGACATCCATCGCCGGCATGTTGCTGGCCCCAAGACCCACATGCTCCTAACGGAATCCATCCTACTTTCTATGCGGTATGGCTAACAATCATCCGACATCATATGCTCCTTGACTACTGTTAATCTTGAGCATGGATAAGCTTATCTCTCTACGGGTCATAAGATTTCCATCGGTGATAACCTCAAATAGACAAGGGTAGCCTATGCATTGAGGTATACAACCTCTACCTATGCTTTTGTAGGGCCCTTACTCCATATGTAGCCGTAAAAGCTAGCACTTGTACCTTGCTTAGCACTATCTGGAAGAGAGGTTCCTAATTTAGAATAAGTAGGTTCCAACTCAGCCATCTTTAGGTTTAAACTACCCATTTTGGTGTTGTTTGATATGAGGGTTTCATAACCTATTCAATCTTTGGTTGCTAGATTGTTATTAACCAAGAGAAGCCTATGTATCGAACAAAGCCAACTTGCAACACAACAATGACAGTTGCTATTACCATTTCCAGGCTTATAAAGGTAATGTAGTTGTTCTATGTTTATATTGTAGTGATGGATGGGTTCCAAAAATGTGTTTGAATGAAGGACATGCTTGCCAAGTAACCCCTTGGTTGAAGGTTTTGTTAACTAAATCGGAGTAAATCTTCCATTTTCAGCTTTCGTTGACAAACCATTCCTACTTGCAACCTCATGGTAGAATTTCTTTAGAATTTCATACACAACTATTTAACCACCACATGAACTATTTTATTTCATCTATCTTAAAAGAAAGATTTGATATTAACGTTTATGGAGGTATATTGCTGCTCTACAAAAACGATTATATGCCTGAATTTTTAACATGGTCCAGCTCCAAAAATTAACTCCTCTGATCATCCTCACAACTAGTATGTTATTATATCTCTCTATAGACTGACTTGTTTAATGCACCTACCCAAAGTCATGACTGCAAAGAAATTATGAGGTGTTAGAAATTATAATGGATTTCTTCAAACCTATCATTCACTAAGTAAAATATGTAACCCAATCCAAACTATTGTTGATGGAAATTTAGTGGCATGATGTGCGGAGAGAATCAACAGCCAAATGAAGGGGTTCAGACTAACTTACAAATGGAAATGCTGATATTATAACTAGGGTGTTGCAAATTAGCAAGGAAGGGCAATCTAAGAATGTTTTTCTAAGTTGAATACACAAACCCACAACACATGGCATTCACAATACAAATTTTAATTACTGATATTGAAATTTTGTTCATTGGACCATATCAGAAATTAGAAATTTAAATAAAAGAAATGACCTGGATTAATGAAGTCCTAGGGTTTTTCCATTGCTTAACCTGCAACTTTCTTCTTTGCTCTCCACCTTGGCTGCAATCGCTCACCTTTTTCTCCTTCCCAGCCAAAATGAAAATTGATGATCTCAATTATAATGGGTTGCAAGGTTTTTAAGCATGCCTGTCAACTTAGTTTCTTCCTTTTCTGACAATACAGGCATTAATGCCATAACGTTTTTAATGGCAAAGCGCTCCTCTTGTCTTGCATTCATCTCTTTCATGCCTTTGGCCATGCTCATTTACTCTCCTGTCTTGCATAGCTTCTCCAAAATTTATTTTTCTGTTGTGCCCTTTCTACCTGTGCGTGTATTTCCTTAATATATTTTTTTCTCTTGCTTTATTTCTTTCCTTTCCTTATGCATTCGATAGTTTGACCATTTATCATAGAACAACATTACAATAAAGCTCATTTTTTGCTCATTCGAGCATCCACGTTACAACTTATTACAAATACCAGCTCCTTTTGAGCAAACTTATTACAAATACTAGCTCCTTTCGAGCACCAAACTAGAAACAACAATTGGAAGACCAAGGGTCACAACTTAGAAATCCACTTTAAACAATGTGACAGATACAACCAATGGAAGACCAAGAGTCACAACTTAGAATTCCACAAAGGTGTCCCTCATGGGAGTTGAACTTGGGTCTCCACATTGAGAACTCAATGCTTTAACCAACTAAGCTCAACCCCCTGGACCTTTCCCAAATGTTATAAATTTAATTATTTTTATATTTTTCTATTTATTTATTTATATATTTCTAATTTATGTTTATATTTACATTTTATTATTGTTCATCATTTAATATATTTATTATATATTAAATTCATTTAATTATTCTTTGGTAAATTTATTATTATTTAATGTCTTTATTTAAGAAAGACATAGGACCTTATCAATGTTTATAGACATAATCAGTAATAATTAATCCATAGTGATTTAATAAATGTCTAGGGTCTTAGTATTAAACGATAGCTCAAATAGTTCTTGCTTGACTCGCTAATCTTTCTAAAGAGATTATTGCAAATTCAATTTAACTGGATAGAAAATCTAAATGATTGCAAGGGTTAACCAAAGACCTTGACACAAGGACAGCACTGGACTACTTGTCTCTCACCAATGGAACCACAAAATCCATTTCGTATTGCACCCCTATACCTGCAACCAATGACAAACCTCACACAAGTCCACCCACACATTATTAGTCTGAGTTAGTCTAAATAAAATAAATGCATTAAATTACATATAGCATAATAAAGACAATATTTATATTCAATAATATTAGCATCAAGTTCACAATTGGCGCACACACACACACACACACACATTGTTTATATAAAAAAATCCAGAACTCCACCCCTAGTCCAAATTACATCGGGACTAGGGTTATGCAAAACTATTAACATGGTTCCTAGGGGCTATGACATATATGTATGTATGTATATGAGCATACGAGCATGAGTTAATAAAGACATTCTTGGCTGGTGTGTATATTTAGGTGAGATTTATTTATGAAGTTTTCTTGAAGCCTTCAAAACTGCATGTTATGTTGTCAACTTAGTTAAAAAAGAGGAATGATTAAGTAGAAACTAAAAGATAACTGATTATTAAGTAGAAACTAAAAGATAACTGATTATATTCTAGCTTGCCGTATACTAGGATACCGATAGATGGGATTGTTTTATTAATTGTTTGTGAAGGGCATGATTGAGACATTTTAATTTTTTTTCATTATGAAAGTAGCATTTCATGCTGAATATGACCTAACTTGTATTCAGAAATATAATGACTATAGCATGCCAACTTTGTTTGCGGCAATCCTTGTATAATTGTCCAATGTGTGAAACAAGATAATCCTTGATTGTGACTTTGACTATGAAGATGTAGAGATCTACAACACATGATATGCATTTTGTAGATTTTGTGATTTTGATTAATCATTGGTCTATTACTTGGTTATACTTATAAATTGGTAGGGGTTTGGAGGCAATGAGGGGCAACGCCCAAATGACAACCTTCAAAATGATGCAGACCTTCATGGTCCAAATGGTGACCTTTAAAATCACACTGACCTTCATGGCCCAAATGATGACCTTAAAAACTACACAAACATTCATGGCCCACCCATCCCCCTTTTAAAAAAAATTAAACTTGTATTTTTTAATAAAGCACCAAAAAAGTGCTTGGGCCATATGAGACAGCTAATCGTCCCCCCTGTCCTTTGTTTCTTTGGGACGTCTTAGGGATGTTTCGTACTTTTCCAAAAAAAGGGGATAGGGAGAGGATATTTCCTACCTGTCCCCATGTCCTTGAAATGTGCCCTATAGGGGACGAGCATTTAGGCCAAGGGACACATCCTTGGAGAGCACTAGAAATAAGTGTCCTAGTTGCCAAGTACGGAGTACTGATAGTGCCATTGTTTGGTGGAAATTAAAATAGCAATGGGGATCATACTTTAAAAACTCTGCGATTACTTGTAGGACTCATGACTAATGGTGTGTTCAAATCCATGTCAGGAAACTCCCCAAATAACTTAATGTTGCTTTATTTGTGAAAATTGTGATGAGTTTTACCCTCAGAACTTGTTATTTTGTGCCAAAAATTGCATGACTTGCCACTGCAAAAACCTCATATGCGATTTCATTCTTTTAGTTGCCTGCAGTCCAACAATTGGATTATGGTCAAATCCAATTCATAAATTTAGCGGTTGTAACATTTTATCTCTAAATGTGTTTGACTTCTGCAACTAACTTATACCATTTAAATCTTAAGGTGTGTGTCCCCTCTATTGTTTGGTGAGGTTGCAAGCAATGTTTCAAATTTCAGAGTGTTGCTTCAGAATCTCTAATTATTCTCAAACGATCGTAAAAACTAAGAGACATTTTAATAAGAAAAAGTTGTAGATTACTAAGTAAGGACTTGGCATTGCAAGAAAGGAAGTGATAAGAAATAGGCATCTAAGCCTCATTTCAAATCACTCCCAAGTTTTAGAAATAGTAAAGACTTGGTGTTGCAAAAAGCAAAGTGATAAAATTATGAAAATGACATGCACTATGAAGGTTTATGTGGTTTTGAAGGCCTTAATTGGCACTTGGTTGGGGCTCTACTCCTTGACCTTGTTAAGGGGCATTGACATTCCACATCACTGGGGGCTCTGCCTTTAGACCTTTGTGTATGTATGTATGTATATGTATATGTATGTGTATGTATGTATGTATGTGTGTATATGTATATGTATATGTATGTGTATGTATATATAAACATATATATACATACACATACAGATACTTATATATACATACACATACAGATACATACATACATACATACACATACATACATACACATACATATACATATACATACACATACACATACATATACAGATACATATACATATACATATACATATACATATACATATACATATACATATACATACACATACACATACACATACACATACATATATACATATACATATACATACACACATACATACATACATACATATACATACATATACATAGATACATACATACACATACACATACACATACACATACACATACACATACACATATACATACACATATACACACACATACATACATACACACATACATACATACATGCATATACACACACACATACACACACACACACATACATACATACATACATACATACATACACACACACACATACATACATGCATACATACACAGACACACATATATACATATACAAATACATATACATATATATAGGTTAACGGGTTTGGCCCCCTAGACCCCTAGTATTGGTCCAGTCCTGGTTCGGGGTTTTGGTCCGGTCCGCCTGTGGTCCAGATAGGGCCTGTGATTCACAGGCTTGGTTTGGACTAGGTCGAACCCAAGAGGACCCAGGTCGAACTCAGGGGTCGGACAACCCAAAAATGGTTTTTTTTTTGCAAATATATTTTTTTTTTGAATTCCACCACATAAAAAATTAAAATATAACCTTAAAAGTAAGTTTTAAAACATTAACTTAGCTCATTTCATACAAGCAACATGATTACAAGCAAGGGGAAACAAAGATGTGGGATATAGAGCTAGAGCATACTGATTTGGATGCTTTCACTTCTCAGCTTGTTGCATTTGATGACTCAGATAGCGAGCAAACTTAAAGTGCAAGTGCAAGTGTAAGTGGCATTGGCATTGGCATTGATTCATCTAATGTCAATGTCAATGATGAGGAGGAGGAGAATGAGGATGATGAATTAGAGAATCCATTTGATGATCAAACTTTAAATTGTTGAAAGTTGAAACAATTATACTTAAATATTTTATCATTTTGATATTAAACATGATGTATATGATGCTGTTATGGTTTGATCATGATGCTATGATTACAAGTTTATGTTGGTTTTGTTGTTTATATGATGCTATGTGACATGCTAATCTTAATTCATGCTTATAAGTTTATGTTTTTGTACTAACGAACCCAAACGAACCCAAACCCCTTTTCAAAATTTTGCCATACCGGCATACCAGTTCTTCGAACCCGAACCAGTGCCCGAACCCGAACCGGCATCCTATATATATATATATATATATATATGTATGTATGTATGTATGTATGCATATTGTTGAAAGTTGAAACAATGATACGTGAATATTTTATCATTTTGATATTAAACTTGATGTATATGATGCTGTTATGGTTTGATCATGATGCTATGATTACAAGTTTATGTTGCTTTTGTTGTTTATATGATGCTATGTGACATGCTAATCTTAATTCATGCTTACAGGCTATATATATATATATATATATAATTTACATGTTTTTGTACAAACGAAGCCAAACGAAGCCAAACCCCTTTTCAAAATTTTGCCATATCGGCATACTAGTTTTTCGAATCCGAATCGGTGCCCGAACTTGAAACGGCAACCTAGACATATATATATGTGTGTGTGTGTGTGTGTGTGTGTGTGTGTGTGTACATGCATATACATGTGTATTCATATACATACATATATGTATGTATATATGTATGTGTATATATATATATACATACATACATATATAGATATCTACACACATACACACACATACATATATATGTATATATATCACGAATATGGTTACAAATACGGATACGGCCATTTTTTAAGACCCCCAATATGGATCGTAATGTCCCCTTTTGTAAAATGCCCTAGTTTACCCTAGATTTCGATTCTTAACAGGTAAGGGTGGGTTAAGGGAGGAATACCTTTATTTCTCAAAGTAGGAAATCCAGAATATTGTCTTATCCTAACAGTAGTTGCAGATTCGATTTCTTTGTTCTCTTCTCTTCCAGGGTTGTTCCATGCTCTAATCTGGGCACCGGAGTGATCCCTTATATCCTTCGCTAGACATTGGAGAGCCATGACCCTTTCCACGAGTTGCAATGATTGTGAGGTATGCGCCTTTTCATGGTTTGACCGTTCATGTGAACTAATCAGTTGTTAGGAATGCAATCGCACCTCTGAATCAATTATGATGAATATGGTCGGTGCATTATAGAAGAGATCTGATCCTTTAGGCTGATGCTGTGACGCTGTCTAACAAGCCTGACTTCATGGGATGAGCGATTGTGTTTGATTCATGAAATTGTGAAGTCTTACTTTGTAAGACAATTCAATGATTGGTTTACCCTTCACCATGTATCAGGTCGGGAGCATGACAAATTAAGGAATGGGCTAGAAGTGTACTAACTTCAATGTATTATGAATGTAGATGGAATTAAGTATGACTGTCATTCATATTGCAGTCTATATTAATATTACTATTAAATTCTGCATAAGAATATTATCAGGCTTCATATATTAAGCACATCCCCATGCATACCACCAAGAATCAGGATGTTAGTGCCTGTAACTTAATAACAGTGCTGATCTGGTTTGATCGTTTGTCATATTTTATATCACTCAATGTGAGGGAGAGGTCACACCTCTTCATCATGTATAACCTTTGGCAAGAGACACACCCTTTCACCCGTAGCACCCTTTGAAAGAGTCTCTTTATTATTTCTGCCCTTTGAAAGGGACACAACCTTTCATAATCAGTTTTGCACTCCTTATTTAAATCAGATCTGCACTTTTGATTCCCAAATTATCCCCCTTAAATGAGGTTCTCTTCTCCCTTTTATATCTCATGTTTGAGGGAGTCACAACTTTTCATTTCATGTCTTTTGACCTAAGTTGCCAGTACGGGTACGTGCACGGGTACGTGGGCAGGGTACGCTGGTACGACAATTTTTTTAAGGGGGGGGTTGGGTACGTCCGTACAAAAAAATGTAAAAATCATAAATATATACATATATACAGTCTAATAAGTAGAAACAAAAATTAAATTTAGAATCCCACATATCATCTATATGCTAAACAAAACTTGGAACTATCATATATGATTCATATTGATATAACTATAACAAAATTACAAATTTACTATAAGTCTAATCTAATATGAAATATCCATTTGTCAAACTTTGAATGTTATGATAGATATCGAATTCATTGTTCATTGGTTCAACCATTCAACAATAAAATAACACAACTAATAATCAACAATAGCATCATATGGGTCACTAGGAAGATCAAGATCAACATCATCATTGACATTAGATGATGTAGGCAGAGTACTGGAACCACATGCAGCCTCACTGCCACTTGCACTAGCAGCAAATTGGTTATCAGACTCCCCAGAAAGTAAAGATTGTGTGGCAGCTGAAAAATCCAAATCAGTTCGCTCTGGATCTACATCCCAAAATTTTGTGCTCCCATCCTTATACTCATTTTGTTTATGAGTAAGAAGGCGCAAGTTTGAATGCACATAAACGAGCTCTTCCGCCTTACTTGCTGCCAGTCGGTTGTGTTTCACTGAGTGGATAAAGGAGTATGTGCTCCAATTTCGCTCAGATGAAGAGGAACTAGCAACCTATTGAATAATTGACACAAAGTGAGAGGGTGACAATTATAAAATAGTAAAAAATATAAATTTAGAGAGCAATAAAAATTAAGAAACTTACATGCAATAAAACTTTGATTGCAAGAGTTTGAAGGTTTGGTGATGTATGGCCATTGAGGTACCACCAAGCATGAGAATCCTTTTTATACTTGTCACGGAGAGCGGAAACACTTTGATCATTGGAGGCTAAAAAATCAGCAAACCCACTTGTCATTAAATCCTCCATTTCAGAATCGGGGAAGAGTTTAGTAAGTGCTGTCCTACACCCTTCACTGACTTTTGAATCTCTATATGGTGGTACCCTTGATGGCTTAGCAAGCATTTCATCACTACAAAATTTGGGAGTCAATGCAAATGCAAGAAGATGTAGTGGGGTGGTCATTTTGTTCCACCGCTCAACACAAATTGATTGAACCTCTTTGAAGAAAGTTTCTTTGGGATCTTGCTCTTTTGCATTGATGATGGCTTTCATTTTCTCAATCATCAAGTCAATGCCATCATATACCTCTCCCAAACATGGGTGATCCATGTCAGTATAACAGATCATACTCATGATGGGCTCAGTGAAACTCAAAAGATATTCCACTCGATCCCACCAAGTGTCATCTAGGATCATGTGCTTTACATTTGTTGCCCTTTCAGTATTGGATTGCCTCCATAGGGACCAACTTTGACTAATTACCATGCTAGCAAGTGGCTGTCGCACCTTCACAAGTCGCCTCAAGATGATTGTGTTGGATGCAAATCGAGTCTTGGCAACCTATTCAAAAATTAAAAATAAAAATTAGAATACAAAGAAGACATGATAAAAAAAATAAAAATTAAATAACCATCAAAGTGAAATGTAGATTTTAAAAATTGAAGTGTTTCAATTACCTTTAGCAACTCCAACTGTTAAAATGATCTGAAAATGGCCTGTGACATGTTATGGTTTGTGATGAACATTTGGATCTCTTCAGCCTCAACATAAATTTGTTTGATCCAATGTATTTTCCTGCCTATCTTTTGTAGCATGAGGTTGAGAGAGTGGACAGCACAAGGTGTCCAAAATATGTGTTCAATGTTATTTTTAACACTTTCAGATAGATATAACTTAGAATTTATAACTCAGTTTCTAATTAGTTAGTTTAACTGAAAGAAAATGGCAATATAGAAATGAACAAGTTGAGAGCAAGACACAATTACCATGGGAAAACCTCCTAGGAGGAAAAACCCAGCCAGAAAAGATCCTTAGATCTGATTATGGATTATAGTTATGTAATCAATACAACACTTATCTCTGGTATTTGCAGATTCAGATGTTACTGTCCAGAAGGTGCCTTCAACATTCACTTGCTGTCATATGCAGAATAGATACTGCTGCTCCCTTCTTCAGATTGTAGGCTTCTAAGAATTATGCTGTGTATGACCCTTGAATTGACAGTCCTTCAATTGGTGCTTTGCTGGATATTGATGGCTGGTAGACCTCCAATTAGTTTGCTGTGCAACCTCCAATCAGCTTGCTGTACATACCCTTGAATGTTGCCAAATACCCTAAGGTGAATTTCGCATCTTCAAATGGTGAATGAGGTTGTGTTGACGTGTATTTTGTACACAGCCTAACACAGAATAAAATACCTAAGGGTATCTTATCCTCTCTTGAGAAAAAGTCTCTAACTGCTGAAGATTCGCATAAAGGATCAGTTAGGATGACTCCAAGGTTCCTTTTAGTAGGGTCTCTACATGTGGATAAGCTCGCCGTGGTATGATGTGATTTGCTGGAATCACAAGGGGACTTACATTTGGTGATTGAATTTCCGATCTACTTTGCTAGAACACAAGCTCTCACTAACTTAGATAAAAAAAAGGAAAAAGGAAAGGGGTGAAGAGAGGATCTATTCCTAATACTAAGAATGTAGGAGCAATGATTTGATTTTTGATGAAACTCCAACTAGGTCTTGTTTTGACATCAATGGAACATCTACACAAGGCTAGTGCGATCTTCTAAGGGAAGCTTTATGATGTTCAAATCATCACCACAGGCATAGACACCATCAAGTTGATGCATATCAATGAAGAAGCGACAAATTGAAATTGAGCTTAGGCTGAATGATTCCAGTTGACTACGCAAGGCAAGTCTGCAATCAACAAACTGCTAGTAGTATGGATATACGAATTCCATCATCAATCGATCACATTTCCTCCATTCATCTAATCATCTACCATCTAGGATTGAAGACTCAACAAGAAACCATGCAAATTGCAAGAAACGACACACTTCACCATTACTTCAATGAAAATGGAGTTTGTTTACAATCAATGGCAACAATTTCTTGCCTTGTCCTCCTATTCTACTCTAATTGCTACTCTATCAACTATATTCTAACTCTCTCTCTAATTATTTCTAATTAGCCTTTACAAATGAAATGCCTGGGCTTATATAGTGCCCACAATACAATTTGATGGCTTAGATCAATTCAAGATCAATGGCCAAGATTCAACAATGAAAACCCTAATTAGGGTTTGTTACAACCATTACATAACATTTAATGCTTGACCAATGACAAAATTGTATTGCTTGGACACATGTCCCTTCTAGAAAAATCGACCAATGGATAGCCGGGGTAGGTACATCGGAGTTTGTGCCACCTTCCATGAGTTAAGTACATTGAATCTGGACATGCTGAGGTGGACCTCACTGATTGGAGAAATGATGACTAGGACGCCACCTCATCTGACACTTGTAGCTTGCTAGATATTCAATTTGATGTCGTTGAGAGGCTATCTTTGATTAACTCTTCTAAAATTATTTGCTTCTTCAACGAGCCCTTGTCCTAACTCCTTGTGTCCTTGATGTGCAGGATGATGATGTACCTCGCCTTGGAACGCTGGATTGAAAGAGGTCGCCCATGTCCTGGCGAAGACCGTCCTGGCGAAGATCGTCCTGGCGAAGACCGTCCTTGATCCGGCTTGATTTTCCTTGAAGAGATCTCCATTTGATGCCTACACAACATTTCAAAATTAGTAACATGATTTTGCAATACATAACATAAATTAGAGAGCAAATTTTAGGAAACTTAATGATAAGTCCTTTATTAATCATTTCCTAAAAACGACTGAGCTAAGGGAAAACAAATTTTTCAAAATTCAAAATTAAGGCAATGATGATTAAAATTCGAAATTAAAACAAGAGATCTTGCCATACCTTACTTGAGAGCTTAACTCTAAAAAAAAAAGGAATTCGCCTAGGCAAAATTTGAAATAAGATGGTCTTCAACGTGATCTCCCTTCAAAATAGCAATTTCGCCACCTTTCAAGTTTTTGACGTGATCTTCAAGCCTTTGACAAGTTCGCACCAATAGAATTTTCAAGTTCGCACCCCTTTTGAATATAATTCGCACCTCTTTGTCTTCCTTAAATCGCACTTGAGATGATAAAATAACAATGTGAAAATAATGATCTTCACCACCCTCCTTTATAAGTGCTTACCTCTCATCATTATTTAGGCCGACTTTTGTAAAAATAAAGCAATTATAAACGATTTTTTAATAAATAAGAAAGGCCGACCTTCATAAAACAATAAAATACCAAGCGCTCTATAATTATTAATTAATTTGCCATCGTTTTTAATTAATAAACTTCGATTTTTTTTACAAGGCAAAAATTAATTAATATTTAAATGCAATATTTAAATGCTATTTTTAATTAAATTTTCAATCTTATCGAATTTTCTAGCATTTAAATAAATTCAAAAAATGTGTTTGAGCGCCAAAATATTTTGAAGATGGAAAGATACGTACCTCATCGCCCTGGGCCCTTGGAGAGGGACAGGAGCGATCCATCAACTTTTACTTGAAATTCTCCGTCCTTGATATCAACTTCTCCTTTATTACCTTTCAAACGACGCTTGGAACCCTTTGCAAGTTTGTTTTGTCATGATCTCTGAAGGAAAATGAGTGCTTTGGCAAATATCGCCCTGGTCCCTTCCTGAGGGACAGGAGGGATCCTAGTGTCCTGGCTCAAATTTGCAAACTTTTGATCTTCGTTCTTCGTTCATTGCCTTCCAAAGGACGTCCTTGACCTTGCCTATCCTTGCCTTGTCTTGGTTTTGACGGGACATGAGTGTTTTGATGAAAATCGCTTTGGTCCTTGTCCAAAGGACAGGAGCGATATAGGCTCTCTATACAAATTGGTGATCGTTTGACGTTTGAAGCCTTTGGTATATCACCTTCGAAGGACACCTTAGACCTTTTACCACCTTGCAAAACCTTGACTTGGCATGAATTTTACATGAATTGTCAAATATAATAGATATCACTCTGGTCCCTTCCTGAGGGACAGGAGCGAACTTCAAGGTTTTGAGTTTGTCCTTGTTTTGACCAACTTGCAATTACTTTTATCGTGCAAAATAAAGTCCCTCGATCCCTCTTAGTCGCTTGGTACTTGGCAAATTTTCAAAATTTATGCCTTTATGCAAATTTCGCTCTGGTCCCTGTCTGAGGGACAGGAGCGAACTGGGATATTATAGTGCAAATCTTTCAATGTTGGCAACCTTTGATGTTTTTGTGCTTGATGAAGATGCTTCGAAACGTCTTTGCCACCTTGTTCTTCATCTTGGAGTGGTCTAAACTTGGATAAAAGGCAATATAACCATCCTATCGCCCTGGTCCCTTGGAGAGGGACAGGAGCGAATTTGTACCTGTAGTCTCCATCACACTTCGCCAGCTTCCAAATTTATCTTCAACGGTCTCGTAATGTCCCCTTTCATTCATCCATGCCTTGGAATTCATTGTAACTTGGCAAGAAATTTGTCTAAGACAAAAATCGCTCTGGTCCCTGCCTGAGGGACAGGAGCAAACTTGGGCATTTGGGTCCCTTGTTGACGTTTAATAATCTTCAATTTGTCTTCAATGGGTTCAATTCATCTCCTTTCTTACCTTCAAACATAAAACTTGCTTGATCTTTGCCCAGATCGTACCTTATGAAGAATTTCGCTCTGGTCCTTCAGTGAGGGACAGGAGCGAATTTGACCCTCTAGGTAAAAACTTCATCATTTCATTGTTTTTGATCAAGTCTGGATGCTCTATCATGCTCATTTCGTCCTTCACCATGCCTTTGATGTCTCAATTCGTCCAAACACGGTCAGGAATGGCTCAAATAAGTATTTTCGCTCTGGTCCCTTGGTGAGGGACAGGAGCGCTTCGCCTTGGTCCTCCTGGGAGGGACAGGAGCGCTTTTCGCTCTGGACCCTTGGAGAAGGACAAGAGCGAAATTTGACTTTTCGATCTCTCTATCAGGACAATTTTAATGGAATATAACATTTAAGTATAAGAAAGTAAGTTATATTCCATATATACTTTCAGGATGTTTGAGAGTGGTTTCAGACCTCCAGGAGTTATATTGCAAAATCTAGTTTTTGGAGGTTTCTCAGTTTCCAGACTTAGCCAAATTTCAGGATCAGGACTTCACTCAAGCCGGACTTGCTATCCCATTGATCTCCCCGACAGCACTCAAAATGCAAAGGCTAACTGACAAAACCCTAAAAACCTAGAAAACAAACCCTAAAAAGCAAAAAAAAGCAAGGGTCCCCATTTGCAATGGGGCGATGTGTGAAAACGTCACAACAGGTTGCTGCTTGAAGTAGACTGAATTTCGCACTATATATGAATTTCGTATCAGATGGGAGAGCTTATGTTTTTGCTTGAGTGAATAACAAATGAATCTTGATCTTTTATTTATATGGAGCGAACTCCTTAACTAGGTTGGCTTTTCCAATAATTAAACTTTTAATTATTTCCTTTTTAACTGCCTTGTTAATAGGGTCGGCCCTATTGGATAGCACGCTGAGTGTTTATTTGATGTAGCGTGGGGGATAGGGCTACGTTGGAGGGAAGAGGGGCCAGCCCCTTTTTGGGCGGATTCCAATGTTGCCCAAGGCAATATGAATACGCCCTTCCCTAATTAATATCAACATTCAAACCGTGTCTCAATCAACATATTTGCAGCTCTACAATTCTTTGCATTGTCCGTTATTACTTGGACAACATTTTGAGGTCCCACATCCTGAATGCATTGTATAAGGATGTTAGCAATAAATTGTGCATCCTTCATCTGTCCCTCACAATCCACAGCTTTCAGAAACATTGCCCCTTTAGGGCACACTGCAATTACATTAATTAATGGCCGATTTTTGGTATCCTTCCATCCATCTGAAATGATGGACACCCCTGTTTGTTTCCATGAATTTCTAATGGGAGCCAATGCATTGTCTATGTTTTTTACCTCCTTTGCTAGTAAGGTGCTATGCACCTTCTCATAACCTGGCCCTGTGTACCCTTGTGGAGCCTCATTTACCTTTCTCAACATATCCTGCCAATATGGTGACTGTACCACAATAAATGACAAACCGTTTGCATATAGACATCTTCCAACGGATTGATCTGCAATCTCTCTAGCATCATTCTTAAATGCTCTCTCTAATGGTCCCCTGCTTCTCTTCACAATAACAGGTTATTCACTAATTGGGTCCAAGAATGGGTGGCTCTCTACCACGATATCAGGAAAATCACTATAAGATGGAGAAGTAGGGGGCCTCTTTGATCTACTTCCTCTTTCTGTCAACAAAGGATGGTTTGAGGCACGACCAACTTTTGCATCTACTTCCTCTTGCTCTCTAATATATCCTGCTATTTCTTGAGGTGACATCCCATTTCCATCCTTTCCTAGACATAGTTTGATTCCTTGTTGGGGAATGGCACAAAAATGGGCTTTGACATGATTGTAGGAGCTAGTTTTTTTCACACTACAGAAGTTGCATATCCAATTAAATGTTCCACCACCTTTTACTTGGTCTATTATTTTGACACATTTCCATAAAGGTGAATTTGGGTCAGTTTTGAAAGTTCGTTGAGTAGAGCTAGTAGTCGTTGCCATTATGATTTCTACAACAAATTAAAAAATAATTATTAATATTTAATATTAAACAATAGATTATAAATGTTAAATATATAAAATTAAATTTAATAATTTATTTAAAATGAAAGTGAAATTATTATAATTATGAAAGTAATAACAACATTTAAATTTTTACAAACTTCTAAATTACACAATAAGTAATTAAAATATACCTATTTAAAATAAATTAAATAATAATACTACAAATTAAAATTAAATATCATTTTGATTTGTATTTACTATTATTTAATTATTATTATTTTAAATATGAATAGTTTAAAAAAAAAATATTATAGTTTGTTTAATAGTTTGTTAAATGAAAACAAACAAACTAATAAAAGTATAATTTTTCATTTTTAAATAATAAAACTATTTTTCAATTTTGCTAGTTAATAATTATTATTATTATAAATATTTTTATTTTTATATTCATATTTATAATAATAATAATTATTAACTAGCAAAATTGAAAAATAGTTTTATTATTTAAAAATGAAAAATTATATTTTTATTAGTTTTTTTGTTTTCATTTAACAAACAATTTAACAAACTATTAAACAAACTATAATAAAATTTAACAAACTAATAAATTTTTTAAAAAACTATAATAAAATTTAACAAACTATGATAAATTTTTTAACAAACTATAATAAAATTTTTAATAGAAAACCTGCAGTGGAAGTCGAAAAAAATGGAGGATGCAGAAGTCGGAAATAATGGGGGCTGGTCGTTGGCTGTCGCCCTCCTGCCGTGGCACCTCCCGTCTTGCCTCCTCTGTGCCTTTGTGCCTCCCATCACGCCTCCCGTCATCGCGCCTCTGTGCCGTTGCGCCTTCTCTCACCTCCGTTTTTCTGTTTTCCTTTTTCACTGTGGGTGGCGTGGAATGGTTTCGCGTTTTTTAACTTTTGGCTTTGCTTTAGGGTTTAAAACGTTAAACGACATGATTCGACTCGTGAAAAATTCCTTTGAAATTTGTGACCGATGTGGATTCGTCAAAAAAACCCTATGGAATCGCCACGTCTACACTGAATGCGTTGGGAATGGTGACTCCAAAAACGGATACGTTTCAGGAGGAAAAAATCAGTACCCTGTTTGAATCCACAGGGATTCCAGGGCAAATCCGACTACGTATCCGGATTTGGGGGAAAAATGTGAAGTACCGGTAACTTAGCTTTTGACCATTCATTAACTTAATTAAAATTTAATTATATTTGTATATATTTTAATTTAAAATTTTATTATTATTATTTACCATTATCTTGTATTTCAAAGTGGGGACATTACATGGATGCAGCTGGATACGACATTCATAAAAAACACATACACATATATTTAACACAATTTTGAAAGTTATTAGAGGATTTTTTCATTACTGCAAAAACAATATAGACACATAATTGCTACATAAATAATTATAAGTTGATGTAACAACTTACAATATGCAAAAATAGCAGAGTTGCATTGGAAGATAACCCCAAAATATGGGTCGTTGAAATAGAAGAACATTTCATTTGTCTTTCTCATTTGGTGTAGGTTTTGTTTATACCAATTTTTTTAAAAAATTACATGAGTGAACTTTAAAAAAATTAAATTTAGGAATATATATGTCAAAATTATAAAGAATCAAATAACATATTACTTGGCACGGTTGAAAAGTCAATTTTTTTTGGGCATGCGTGGGTACATTATCTGACGTGTTTTCGGGCTGTATCTGATATGTATCCGTTTTGGATATGGGGATACGCACGCCTAGGGAGAGATAGAGGAGTATCAGGCTACTTTGGTTTGTTTATGTAGAGGCTAAGCTTGAAGATAATCTCAAGGCATAGCAGCTGGGCTGCAAATTCAGCTTGGATGATGCATTGAGGAATTGTCCGCTTGCAACAGATCATTTGTTGCTTCATGAGAGTTTGGACACATGGGTCCATTCAATTGCCCCCAAGCTATTTTCAAATCTTTGAACTGTATGAAACTATATGCTTGATGATTGTATTAAAAAGACAACTTGGAAGGGATGTCCTAGGAGTGGAACTGAAAAGGCTGAGATTCCAAGATAGAAAGGAAGGTATACCCATTGCAAAGATGTGAGTGAGAGGTTGACTTCATGTTAAAGGATGGGCAAGAAAATTTTTCCCTCTAGTATGGCTAGGCTGATGCGATCCTTAGAAGTTTCCTTTTGTAGAAAAATTAGAGTTAGGAAAGAGGGCTTGGAGATAGTTATACTGAGGTTGACCACTCTCTCTCCAACCTCAAATGATCCTAAGTTTGAAATTCTATTCGAAGGAAGCTTTGCATGCTTTGTGACATTTTCTAGAAAATAATTATGTGTCACCTTTTTAACCTTTTTTTTTTGCAATTTTGTTTTGTTGCTTCATGTCTTTCACATATTTGAATCTCTCATATTCTGGTTACCTATGAACATGGCTACCATGCTTATATGTATCGAATCATTCAGAAGAACTATGGTGGTCTTCAATGCTTATAAAATTATACCAATTGTTGTCCTGTATGCTTTACAGAATTGGACAGGTAATGAAAATGTTTCCTTGGGTTTCTTCTCGGTTTTATAGAATAGGTCTAATTCCAATGAACCTGCCAAATTTGTTTTAAAAATTTTCATCCTCAGCAGCTTAAGCTTTCTACAGTACTTGCACAAGGAGGGGCTTTGAAATGAACATCTGTATTAATTGTTTTTTACAGGCCAAAATGCTAAGAGAGATAGAGGCATCACTAGGCCGCCCTCTTGATTCAGAGCCGCAAGTTCCCCCTGCTAAACCACTTGTTATTGTCATCAGTGGACCAAGTGGAGTAGGAAAGGATGCTGTTATTAAGGTATGGAATTTGGTTATAGTTACCCTACTCTTTAATTTATGCTAGTAACCTGTGATTTTACTTTCTAAATTTTGAAATAGTAGGGCTTGTAAATAATATAATACAAATTCTGATAACATTTTTATTTTTTATTTTAAGGTATTTGGCATTCATTCTTTGGTCTAAATTTACTGGACTACATTGCTTCAATGTTCACTTAGAATGACCCTCTTCAGATGGTTTTGACTGTGCGACTTTTTTTCTTCGACGTTTTGGATCAAACTCTTTAGATGTGTCTGGCCCTTGGAAATTCAAAACTATTCTTTTATCTTTCTATATGAATGCCTAGATACTTTAAAGGATGCACCTTAACTCCAGTCTCCTTGATTGTGTTGCTTCATTGTTCACTTAGTTGATCCATTTTAGATGTGTGATTCTTGAAAAATGAAAATAGTTTTTCTTTTCTTTTTTCTTTTGAAATGAATGGCAATTTATTTAGAAGAATATTAACTTGTCTTTATTTCTATTTCTTGTAGACATTTTACTTACTGCGTTGTTGCCAGAGTTGCACTATAAAGACTGCTATTGTTTGAATACGAGCCAGGCTACTTGTGCCATGCAACTGCCTAGTATCTATCTAGCATGTTAGCACTCCACTGTTCCATTATTTGGGCAAGCATCTTTCTGAAATGTAGACAAATATTGTTTTGCCCTAATTATTCATATGCTTATTGTGAGTTTTTTCCATTATCAAAATCCTTAACCTGTGAGAAAATGCAGAGATGCATGGTTGTTAATGGCTGAAAATTTTGTTCAACAATGGCTCTTTTGTAGTGGATGTGTTTATGCTCCACTAGGTTAGATTGATCATTTCTCTTTCACAGAGACTGCAACAAGTGCGGAAGGGAATACACTTTGTAGTCACAGCTACAACTCGTGCAATGCGGCCAGGCGAAATTGATGGGAAGGATTACTACTTTGTTAGTAAAGATGAATTTCAATCAATGATTGACAAGAATGAACTGCTAGAGCATGCCCTAGTTTATGGGGATTATAAAGGCATTCCTAAGCAACAGGTACTCTTTCTCTACATTTCAACTTTGTTATACATTCTATTAGGCAATTACAGGGATGTCATTGCCTTGTAGATGGATATAAGAGATATGTTTGTGTTATCATATGTTCCATCTTGTCAGAAATCTTAGTTTAATTACAGTTTGTGCATTTGATGCTATGCCGTTTCTGAAGATGTTTCTTGATTTGACTTCTACTGCTTATGAAATTCATTTTACTTTTAATATTAATGATTGAAGTTTAGTTTAAGTTCTCTCTCTCTCTCTCTCTCTCTCTCTCTCTCTCTCTTCTAGTTACACCATTCCACAAATTTTCCTGAACCAAAACTCCTTTCTTCCTTGTTGAAAGGTCTGTACCCAAATAAGGAGAACATGGCCACATCATTCAACGAGCCATCCCAGAGCCACTAACCTTTAAAGGGGAGCCCTTATGCCAAAACCAGCAAAGCAGAGCTCCACTCTTCTAGTTACACCATTCCACAAATTTTCCTGAACCAAAACTCCTTTCTTCCTTGTTGAAAGGTCTGTACCCAAATAAGGAGAACATGGCCACATCATTCAACGAACCATCCCAGAGCCACTAACCTTTAAAGGGGAGCCCTTATGCCAAAACCAGCAAAGCAGAGCTCCATGGTTAAATAAAACACCATACAAAAAGAATCATTCCATTCATCAGTATCCAAATTAACTGGTAAAAAGGAAAATTACTGCTGCCTTAAAATTGAATCATCACCAAAAATCTTGTTCACCTTAGAAGAAATATAGAAAATGCTTAACTACCAAGGGAAAGAGCTGTAGTGTATAAGTTTATGGGAGCCTCCTGAAGACCCAAAACACTAGGGACTTGGATTCAAGAAATTTGGAAGCAAACAAGAACAACTGAGATTCTGATGATACCACATTGAAATTAAGAGCAATAGGAGAATACGTCATCACATTTGAAATAACAAAGAACTGAAGATTTCTCAATTATGCTTGGATCCTAAGTCACCAGGTTCGAATTCGAATTCGAAGTTCGACAGCTTTGAAATTCGAATGAAGTTCGATGCGGAAAAAATTCGAAATGTATAAAATTCGAATTAAATTCGCCATATGTAATTTTTAAATTTTTTTAATAAATATATGTAAATATGTAATATATCTATAAAATTGCGTAAATAGTTTAACATTATAAATTTATAAATAAACATTATAAAGTATAAACTATTAATTAACCTAAAGAAATATTAAATAAACAACATTATTAAATAATAAACCTAAAAAAATATTAAATAAACAACAATATTAAATAAATAATAATAAATTTATAATAAACATTATTAAATTGTTTATAAAAATATTAAACCTAAAAAAAATTAAAAAAATATAAAAATATTTAATATAAAATTACAAACTATTAATATAAAATTATAAATTTTTAAACTATATAAACATTATAAACATTATAAAATTATAAATAAATAAAGAAATAATAAACTTAAAAAAAATGGCGTCGTGGATTGGTCGTGGCGTAGCCTACTGGTGGCGGCCGGGTGGACTGGGCGACTCTCGTGGGCGTGACTGGGGCAACTCCCGTGGGCATTGGCAACTCGCGTGGGCATGACTGCAACTCCTGCGGCCACCGTATTTATGAAATCCGCGACGAAACCCTAAAACGCAAGCCAAAAAAAACTTAATCGCAAACCCTAAATTTTAATTCGAATTTAATCGAATTTTTGCATATTTTTTCAAGTTCGCCGAATTTCGAACTTCAAGGTTCAAATTCGGCCGAACTTGGTGACTTAGCTTGGATCTATATGAATATACATCTGGATAAATCTCTTCCAGACAAGTTCATATTGGACACTAAAAGAATAGAACGGGAGCAACTCTGGGAGTATGAAAATACTCCCTTCAGAAGCAGAATTGTCATGAGCATGATCACCGAGCAAGTTATGCCCTCACCAAGAGATCCAGAAATGGAAAATCCAAGTCAAGGTCAATGAGACAATAGGAAGAATGTAACATTGCCAAGATCTGCGAAAAAACAAATTAACTGGATGCAAACATCAATTTTATTTTTTTGGCAGTGATGGACATTGTGGAAGAGTCAGAATATAATAAAGAAACAGGCAAGCAGGAGACAGATGCAACTCAGGAAATACATCTCACTCAGAAAATTGAGCTAAACCTGTAAGGTACAAGAAGACAAGCAAAGGCCATGAACAAAGAACAAAAGGAGAATTGCAAAAGTACCAATCCATTATTTAATTCCAAGAAATCTCGAAAGAAAGGAGAATAAAAACCTTATGGGGCAAAAAGGAAAACCTTTATGAACCATTCGAACAAGACACCCACAAGAAGGTACTTCCTTAGCAAGATTCTGGAGATTTGAACTCCTAAGCTAACAAGAACAAAGCTATAGAACACCTGGATATATAAGATCCAGAATACTACCAATTACGTGTATACTCTCTTGTAATGTAAGGGTAAATAGGCATTCCCAACAAAAAACATGTACTAGAGAGGAAATGATTGACTTGACTGCTCCAAATGTATTTGTACATGGGTTAAAAAAGAAAGAGAATAAATACATAGCAGAAAAACTAGATAGGATCCTGTTGTGTAATTGATTCTCAATACAATGATTCAGGGAAAATTTGAGTACACTAGAAAACAGATAACTGGCAAATCAACCTAGTACGTTCCCATTTGAAAGCAGACAACTCAGAGGTCATGCTATATACATATTTTAAAAATATTAGAATTAATGAGGACTAAAATTGCAGAATGAAACCTCAGAGTGTTTGGCAATATATTCACAACCAGTAGTACTGAAAAATGCAAAGCTTGATACCATTTACATGGAAAAATGAGAGAACAAGGAATCATAGAAGAGATGATCAAAGAGGAACTAAAGACAATATGGTTTACTTGCAATGTGTAATGTCCCTTTCTGCGTAGTCATTCTAGGAGGACTTGATAGCCTATTTAATTGCGGTAGGCTATAGTTGGGACAAAGGGAATTAATTGATTTATTTATTTAATATTACTCGTCAAAAGTTTAATATATGGGTAATATTATTTAATTAATTTAACAAGTGTTTAAAGTGACTTTAATGTTTATATAAGTGAGACTTTAATAAAGTCACTTTATTATTTCCCTAAGCTTAAGTTTAAATTAAAAAGTGAGGGAAATTGAAATTTCTTCTAGAAGCTTCCCCAAAGGTTATAAAAGAGCAGTGAGGGGGTTCATTTGGATTAAAATTGGTTATTTTCTGATATTGATTTGGAGAGCTTCTTGGAGCTTGTAACCCTAATATGAAAACCCCAAGGAATTGTTGGTTTCGGTAGGAAACTATCTGCCCTATCTAGGGTTGGAGATATCATTCAGGTATTTCACAGTGCTTCTACAGTTGTATTCATCAATTTGTAAAGTCTTTTTCAAAGACAAGTTTGCAAGGTTTTAGATATTATTTCTATATACATATGAGAAAAGAAAATAGAGGCGCCATGTTTGTATTGACTGAAGTTGAAGTGAATATTTATTGTTTTGACTCTTGAGCACATGGTGTGGATGCTTGGTGCTTGTTATTCTCCCCATTTTGACGTAGGAGCTGGTGTTTATTGGCAGCTTCATTATCTTATGTGGGTGTGGCTTTGTATGGCACGACTCATTGATATCGTGTGACCCTATCACTAGGTGCATGACATTCCTAACTTGGCATGGGTTCTTTCCACTTCAGTGCTGATTATTCTAGATGTCTATGTAATTTGGATACTCATTTTGTGTGCTGCTGGTGTGTATGCTTGCATCTGGGAAAACGTGGAGTTGAGTTGGACGCCATATTCTTTGTTATGACGTGAACTGAAGCTTCTATTAGTGGTACAAGCTATTCTCTTGGGCTCTAGCTACTCTTCCTTTGGCATGACCATTATGATTTCCTTGGCACAGGGTTTTCTTTATGTAATATTAATGCTTAGCACCTGCAACGCAAGCATTAATATCTTGCTCAAAATTTGCATTGACTACTCTTTGTGAAATCTCCTCTCATACTATCAGGTCAGGGGTTTTCTAATTTGTTATCTGTTCTATCCTGGAAGTCTATTTGATATATGGTGAGAAATATGCTCCTATGTTTACAAGCATCGATATCATTTTGCATGTTAAACTCTCTAAACAAACAAATAAAACAAACAATCAGCAAACTGAGTTTCAGAACAGCAGAATAGAAACTTGCCAACTTCCAGATACATGACATTGTGATTAAGGAAAATATTTGGCAAAAATTTAAAGGGAAATTTTACACAATGGTCCAATAAATGGAAGAATTATTTTGGAAACAGAAAGCAAGGGAACAATGGAACAAGAATGGGGATTCAAGCATTGTTCTGTTCCACAAATCTGTTAAAAGTAGGCAACACACAAATGGATAATGCTGATTGAATCATACCAATGCACATATAATAATATAACCAAGGGATCTCACTATATATGCAATTTAATATGTCAGCAATCTTCTAAAATTGTACAAGCACTCACAAAGCTCTGATCAAGCTCAGCAAAACTGATGCAATACTTTCCTAGAGTTCTAGAAGATAAGGATAATGACCATATCATAGAAAGTGGAAGAAGAGGAACTGAAGAGAATTATATTTTCTTTCAATGAGGACAAATCTCTTGGATCTTATGGGTTCTCTGCACTATCCTATCAATCCTTCCTAAACGTCATCAGAAAAAGAAGTGTTAGAGGTGCTTGAGGAATCACACATGAACAATCAAATGCTCCGCAGAAAAAAATATTACAAAATTGTTTCTAGTCCAAATAATAACAAATATTACTTGGTAGATCAGTTTCACCCAATAGCTCTCTGTAATATGCTCTACAAAATCAATGACAAATCATTTGTCCCAAGAAGACAAATCATAGGCAATGTGGTTACAGTTCAAGAGTTGATACACAACAAAAGTTAAAAAAGATGGGTTTATTCATGCAGCTACATGTCTTCAAATCTTTTGACAGTTGCAGATGGGCTCTAATATATAATATTATAAAATGTAGGAGGCATATGGTTTCAATAACAAAGATATTTATTAGATGTTTAGTCGTATCCTAACTCCCACCTTCAGAATTTCAACACATGGGCACCATCTTAGCTAGTTCAAATCCTTTTAATGTCCAAGGCAAGGAGATGAGCTCATTCCTTACCTCTTCATACTAGTTATTGAAAATATTTTAAAATTTCAAGCAGGAAAAAGGAAAAGTAATATGCATCAGGCTACAGCTGTTAAAGGATGACAAATATATATAGGCTACTGAATTGCAGATGATGCTATCATAAGTTCAATTCTAATGTTATATAAACTTTACCAACTTAGCAAGTTTTAAGACACTACTAGAAACCCGCGAGAGTAGTTAAATCAATCTAAAGCCACCATAATCTTATGCAATATTCAGCTGAGAAGACGAAAAGAGATATAGAGTATTCTGGGATACAAGGAGGAAAAGCCATCCACATGTATTGGCATCCCTGTTCATTCTAAGAATCTAAAAACATGTAGCTTTGTGCAAAGTAGTAAAGAGGAAAATAATAAGCAAATTAAACAAGTGAACTGATAGGTGGTTAACTTTATCAGGAAGAGTCCAATCAATGCAATTCTCGAATCTGTACCAGTCTACATGATAAACCTTCTTCCCCTTCCAAATAGCATTGAGGAGGACATTGAGAATATCTAAAGGAATTTAAGGACAAACATGCAAGGTGGAAATTCAAGGGGATTGAAAACCCGTATAAATATAATCTGAATACTCCTGGGCTCAAATCAGAAAAATCTCTAGCCTTCTTGTCCTTCTGCATGTCTATCTTCTTTGTCCACGTCTGCACTCCATAATATGAATGGTTGCAAAGGTGGAGTAAACTCTGCCACATGCAACCGATCACCATGCTGTGCTTTGAAGCCCTCGCTAGGAATTGACATGGCGATACATGCCCCAATCCCATAACACAATTCATCTTTGACAGACAATTCCATCATCCAATGCATTGTATCCTTGTCTCCGAGCTCTAGGCACCGGGCCAAAAACAGAGAAGTGATGGCCATGCTGGTTTTGTATCTTTATGATAGTTCTGATCCTTAATATAAGTATAGATTGAATAGCCAACAAGATGAGGGGGGGGGGGTGAATCATACAAACTTAATTGTCCATAAAAACATCTGATTCAACTTCGGTAACACATATATCAGTCATATAACCAAAAACTATCAAACATGCAAACTCAAAAGCATATGAACAATATAAATCTCACAACACCAGATTTAACGTGGAAACCCAAATAGGGAAAAACCACTGTGGAATTTTGGACCCACTAAGAAATATACTTTTCTAGAGTATGCTCGGTTAAAAACAAATCCTGTTAAAGATTACAAACACATTGCTAGATGTGACCCGGTTTAGGGATTTCCCTCAGATTTGTTAGGATCTTCACTTTGTTAGAAGTGACCTTGTCAAAGGATTTCAAACACTCAATCAGAATGTCACCTTGCTAGAGGATTTACATATAAGACTGTTAAGTCCACTTGGTTAAGAGATTTCCTGTCACTTTCACAAAATAACAGTAATAAAAATCTATTTGCAACTTCACATCTAAAATGCTAAAGCAGATTCCTATTTGTTCAATACAATCTAGACATAGAACTAATCTTGTCTATCTGCTGGGCATCAATACTCTGTTATTCTAAAAGGTCTTCAAGCTTCTATGCTCGGTAATCACTATGTAGCATCCCTGTGCATACACTTGCCCGCATACATTGTTTATCAACAGGTTCCTATTTATAAACAATCTTCTAACTGCTTAATCTCATTGATCACAATTTTCTATGATCAATCATAGCCATCAGATCTTCAATCTTGTCCAGGTTCAATGTATCTTTCGATCTGAAAACGTTTTACCCTGCCTTGGAACTTGCATATTCACCTTGGAACTTGTGTTAGGGTAATGCGGTTCAATCTGAGCTGTAGATCTTCTTGCCATTTTTCCATTGCCTTAGATTCGTTAACAAACTACTTCCACGGCTTACCAATCATTGATCCGCTCCAACTCATCAGCATCATTCATTAAACATCACATGTAAACATTTAATGCATTCTGTTATAGCTCGGTTACAACTCGGTGAATACTAAACTTCACTCGGTAGACATTTTGCCTTCATTAACCGATAGCGATAACCTTAGGGTTTACCGACTAGGTTCTTTGCTTGATAACATAGTATAGTATTAACCTTTACATTTTACAACATATGTATGATGTTAAAACAATCTAAAACATCAAGCTCTCATCATTGTCTGACTCGGTAGAGTTGCCCATTGAATAACTTATCCCCTTATTCATCATATTCTTTCTTGTGTCTTTACCGACTTTTTTATAATCTTCATATCATACTTCTCAAGATATGGCAACATCATACTGTTAGAAAATCAATTTCTTGACATCAATGACAAAATAATAATATCAAGATAGTAAAACATCTCTAATCAGTTATGTCCATAATCATCAACAACCTTCTCAATGTCCTTATTGAAATGTCAACAATCTTTCATTGTCTGGTATAATGCAATATTGCCAACAATCTTCCCCTTTGGCATTGATGGCAAAACCAATTGATTTGACCTTTAAAAGATTCGAATTGCTGTGATTCTGAAATGCTGAAATGCTCTCCCCCATACACTAGACTTCTCTTCTATTTTCAGTCTTTATTTCAATCTGTAGTCTTCTCTCAGTCTTCTTAGGTCTTCTACATTTCAATCTGTAGTCTTCTCTCAGTCTTCTTAGGTCATCTACCCCTTTGGTAGATCTTCTCCCCCTTTGACAACAATGCCAAAGAGAATAGAACTAAAACATAATTTCTTTTTGTAAGAAGTTATTTCCTGCTGTTGTGTATCAACTTAGTCTCGGTCAGAGTATTTGTCTTCAATTCCTGTTCCCTATATCATTCTCTGTATTATTCCAGTATTAATTCCAGTACACTTTCAGAAAAACATTTTAAAGTGTATCACTTCAGCATCAACTCCCCAAAAGATATTCAATAGAGTCATCGAATTGATGCTTTCACCGAACTCGGTCAGTGAATAGAAGATAGGGGTAGGAACCCTAACTTACTTCTGAGATATTCAAAAGTGTCCTTTGGTAGTGGCTTGGTGAAGATATCTGCTATTTGCTCCTTTGTGTTAACATATTCCAACACAACTTTCTTCTTTTGAGCTTCTTCTCTAAGATAATGATATTTGATAGATATGTGCTTTGTCTTAGAGTGCATAACAAGATTCTTTGAAATATTAATGGCACTAGTATTGTCACAGAATATAGTTACTGGCTCGGTAACTTTCTCATTTATACCTTCCAACAGTTGTTTGATCCATGCAATGTTGGTACAATTCAATGCTGCAGCAACGTATTCAGCTTCTGCTGTTGACTGAGAAACACATCCTTGTTTCTTGCTAAGCCAATTCACTAGTCTTTCTCCTAAGAAGAAAGCTCCTCCACTTGTGCTTTTCGTGTCATCAATGTTGCGTGCCCAATCAGCATCAGTATAAACTTTTAAATCAAAATCATTTCCTTTTTGATATACTAAGCCATACTCTTCAGTGCCTTTTAAGTATCTGAAAATTCTTTTGATTGCTGTCATGTGTATTTCCTTAGGATTTGCAGAGAATCTTGCAACAATACCTACTGCATGTGCTATATCTGGCCTGCTGTGAACAACATATTGCAACTTTCCAATCATGGATCGGTAGAGTGTCTCATCAACAGATGCAGATTCATCATTTTTTGATAGTTTACAGTTGGTAGTCATAGGAGTACTTATTGGTTTTGAATCCTCCATTCCAAATTTCTTCAAGATTTCCTTTATGTACTTGGATTGGGTAATGAAAATCTCATTTTTCATTTGCAGTATCTGTAAACCTATAAAATACTTTATCTCACCGATTAATGACATCTCAAATTCTTTGCTCATTTCATTTCCAAAGTTCTTGCATAAAGAGTCATTTCCACAAAATATAATATAATCAACAAATATGGCTGAGATTAGTATTCCATTTTCATCATTCTTCATGTACATGTTGCTGTTCTCACTTGTCCTTATAAAACCAATCTTAATCAAATAAGAGTGCAATCTTTCATACCATGCTCTTGGTGCTTGTTTCAGACCATATAAAGCTTTGTTCGATTTGCATACCTGATCTTTATTATTGTCTTCAACAAATCCTTCAGGTTGTTCAATGAAAACTTCTTATAATATTCCATTCAGAAATGCAGATTTGACATCCATTTGATATACCTTGAAGTTCTTGAAAGCAACACATGCCAACAATGTTCTTACTCCTTCAAGTCTAGCAACAGGTGCAAAAGTCTCACCATAATCAATTCCTTCTTCTTGGGCATAACCTTTGCAAACTAGTCTTGCTTTGTTCCGAATGACCTCACTTTTTTCATTTAGCTTGTTTCTGAAGATCCACTTTGTACCGATTACATTTTTGTCCTTCGGTCTTGGGACCAGTGTCCATGTGTCATTCTTCTTGATTTGATCAATCTCTTCTGTCATAGCATTTATCCAATCTTCACTGTTAAATGCCTCTTTCACTATTTTCGGTTCAAATTCAGATATCAAACATGTGTTCTGTCTCAGTTTGTTCGTTGTCATCACTGGATCATCCTTATCTCCTATAATCTGACTTGGTGCATGGTGTCTTCTGACATACGTGGCTAATACAGGCTCGGTAGGCTCTGTATGATCTTCTTCATCACTCGGTAACTAGATATTTTCTTCATTTTGTTCAACAATTATCTCGGTAGAACTTCTCGGTTGCACATAGACAAATTCATCATTTCTTTCTGCAAATTCATCAATTTTCACATTTGCACTTTCTACTATTTTGTTAGATGATTTGATCAGACATTTAAATGCTTTGCTTCTGGAAGAATATCCTAAAAATGTTCCTTCTTCACTTTTTTGATCAAACTTGCCATTTCTATCATCTTTATGAACATAGCATTTACTTCCAAAGATTTTAAAATAACTTGCATTAGGTTTCTTGCCATACCAGATTTCATTAGGTGTCTTCAAAGTACCTTTCTTCAATTGAACTCGGTTCAAGGTGTAAACAACTGTGCTTATTGCTTCTCTCCAAAATGTTTGTGGAACCTTCTTCTTAATCATCAGTGTTCTAGCACAATCCACAATAGATCTGTTTCTTCTTTTAGCTATTCCATTTTGCTGTGAAGTTCTCGGTGCAGAGACTTGGATTGCATAGGCAGGTAGAAGGGTTCTTAACAACTTACTTGTCATATCTTTTTCTTCAATAGTTCCTCCTGCTCCTTTGATTTGATTTACAATCTACTTTAATCTTGTACTATACTGGGTTATGTTCTCACCTTCATTCATCCTCATAGATTCAAGTTGTCCTCTTAAGCTATCTACTTTTGCTCTTTGAACATGTTTATCTCCTCCATATACAGATATGAGTTTAGTCCACATTGCCTTTGCATCAGTACATCCTTCTAGATCATTAAACACATAATCGGTCAATACAGATGTTATTTCAATCATTGCTTGAATATGTTCTTGCTTCGCCTTTATCTCTTCCATAGTCAATGGATAGGTGCTCGGTGCAACAAAATCATTCTCCAGATAGTATATAGCATATTCTCCAACTCCTGATAGATGTAGCTTCATCCTTTTCTGCCATGTAGAGAAACTTGACTTATTCAGCTCAGGTGCATCCCTCTTATACATCTTTGGATCTTTAACTCAAGTGCCTTTAAACTTTCCTTTCGGAGTCCAAAGCTCTGATACCAATTGATAGTTCTGATACTTAATATAAGTACAGATTCAATAGCCAACAAGGGGAGGGGAGGGGAGGGGGGCTGAATCATACAAACTTAATCATCCATTAAAATATCAGTCATATAACCAAAAATTGTCAAACATGCAAACTCAAAAGCATATGAACAATATAAACCTCAAAACATTAGATTTAACGTGGAAAACCAAATAGGGAAAAACCATTGTGAGATTTCGGATCCACTAAGAAATATACTCTTTTAGAGTATGTTCGGTTAAAAGCAAATCCTGTTAAAGATTACAAACACATTGCTAGATGTGACCCGGTTTAGGGATTTTCGTCAGATCTGTTAGGATCTTCACTTTGTTAGAAGTGACCTTGTCAAAGGATTTCAAACACTCAATCAGAATGTCACCTTGCTAGAGGATTTACATATAAGACTGTTAAGTCCGCTCGGTTAAGAGATTTCTTGTCACTTTCACAAAAAAACAGTAATAAAAATTTATCTGCAACTTCACATCTAAAATGCTAAAGCAGATTCCTATTTGTTCAATGCAATCTAGACATAGAACTAATCTTGTCTATCTGTTGGGCATCAATACTCTGTTATTCTAACAGGTCTTGAAGTTTCTGTGCTCGGTAATCACTCTGTAGCATCCCTGTGCATACACTTACCCGCATACATTGTTTATCAACAGTTTCCTATTTATAAACAATCTTCTCACCGCTTAATCTTATTGATCACAATTTCCCATGATCAGTCATAAGCATCAGATCTTCAATCTTGTCCAGGTTCAATGTATCTTTCGATCTGAAAACGTTTTACCCCGCCTTGGAACTTGCATATTCACCTTGGAACTTGTGTTAGGGTAATGTGGTTCAATCTGAGCTGTAGATCTTCTTGCCAACTTTCCATTGCCTTAGATTCGTTAACAAACTACTTCCACGGCTTACCAATCATTGATCCGCTCCAGCTCATCAGCATCATTCATTAAATATCACATGTAAACATTTAATGCATTTTGTTATAGCTCGGTTACAACTTGGTGAATACTAAACTTCACTCGGTAGACATTTTGCCTTCATTAGTCGATAGCGATAACCTTAGGGTTTACTGATTAGGTTTCTTAGGGTTTACCGAATAGGTTCTTTGCTTGATAACATAGTATAGTATTAACCTTTACATTTTACAACATATGTATGATGTTAAAACAATCTAAAACATCAATATCTCATCATTGTCTGACTCAGTAGAGTTGCCCATTGAATAACTTATCCCCTTATTCATCATATTTTTTCATGTGTCTTTACCGACTTCTTTATAATCTTCATATCATACTTCTCAAGATATGACAACATCATACTGAATTAGAAAATCAATTTCTTGACATCAATGACAAAATAATAATTTCAAGATAGTAAAACATCTTTAATCAGTTATTTCCATAATCATCAACAACCTTCTCAATATCCTTATTGAAATGTTGACAATCTTTCATTGTATGTTATAATGCAATATTGCACAACAATCTCCCCCTTTGACATTGATGGCAAAACCAATTGATTTGACCTTTAAAAGATTCGAATTGCTGTGATTTTAAAATGCTGAAATGTTCTCCCCCATACATTAGACTTCTCTTCTGTTTTCAGTCTTTATTTCAATCTGTAGTCTTCTCTCAGTCTTTTCAGGCCTTCTACATTTCAATCTGTAGTCTTCTCTCAGTCTTCTCAGGTCTTCTACCCCTTTGGTAGATCTTCTCCCCTATAATAGTCTTCTCCGCCTTTGACAACAATGCCAAAAAGAATAGAACTAAAACATAATTTCTTTCTGTAAGAAGTTATTTCCTGCTGTTGTGTATCAGCTTAGTCTCGGTCAGAGTATTTGTCTTCATTTCCTGTTCCCTGTATTATTCTCTGTATTATTCCAGTATTAATTCCAGTACACTTTCAGAAAAACATTCTAAATTGTATCACTCCAGCATCAACTCCCCAAAAGATATTCAATAGAGTCATCGAATTGATGCTTTCACTAAACTCGGTCAGTGAGTAGAAGATAGGGGTAGGACCTTTAACTTACTTCTGAGATATTCAAAAGTGTCATTTGGTAGTGGCTTGGTGAAGATATCTGCTATTTGATCTTTTGTGTTAACATATTCCAACACCACTTTTTTCTCTTGAGCTTCTTCTCTGAGATAATGATATTTGATAGATATGTGCTTTGTCTTAGAGTGCATAACTGGATTCTTTGAAATATTAATGGCACTAGTATTGTCACAGAATATAGTTACTGGCTCAGTAACTTTCTCATTTATACCTTCCAACAGTTGTTTGAACCATGCAATGTTGGTACAATTCAGTGCTGCAACAATTTATTCAGCTTCTCCTGTTGACCGAGAAACACATCTTTGTTTCTTGCTAAGCCAACTCACTAGTCTTTCTCCTAAGAAGAAAGCTCCTCCACTTGTGCTTTTCATGTCATTAATGTTGTGTGCCCAATCAACATCAGTATAAATTTTTAAATCAAAATCATTTCCTTTCTGATATACTAAGCGATACTCTTCAGTGCCTTTTAAGTATCTGAAAATTCTTTTGATTGCTGTCATGTGTATTTCCTTAGGATCTGCAGAGAATCTTGCAACAATACCTACTGCATGTGCTATATCTGACCTGCTGTGAACAACATATTGCAACTTTCCAATCATGGATTGGTAGAGTGTCTCATCAACAGATGCAGATTCATCATTCTTTGATAGTTTACAGTTGGTAGTCATAGGAGTACTTACTGGTTTTGAATCCTCCATTCCAAATTTCTTCAAGATTTCCTTTATGTACTTGGATTGGGTAATGAAAATCTCATTTTTCATTTGCAGCATCTGTAAACCTATAAAATACTTTATCTCACCGATTAATGACATCTCAAATTCTTTGCTCATTTCATTTCCAAAGTTCTTGCATAAAGAGTCATTTCCACAAAATATAATATCATCAACAAATATGATTGGGATTAGTATTCCATTTTCATCATTCTTCATGTACATGTTGCTGTTCTCACTTGTCCTTATAAAACCAATCTTAATCAAATAAGAGTCCAATCTTTCATACCATGCTCTTGGTGCTTGTTTCAGACCATATAAAGCTTTGTTCAATTTGCATACCTAATCTTTATTATTGTCTTCAACAAATCCTTCAGGTTGTTCAATGAAAACTTCTTCTTATAATATTCCATTCAGAAATGCAGATTTGACATCCATTTGATATACCTTGAAGTTTTTGAAAGCAGCATATGCCAACAATGTTCTTACTCCTTCAAGTTTAGCAACAAGTGCAAAAGTCTCACCATAATCAATTCTTTCTTTTTGAGCATAACCTTTGCAAACTAGTTTTGCTTTGTTTCGAATGACCTCACCTTTTTCATTTAGCTTGTTTTTGAAGATCCACTTTGTACCGATTACATTTTTGTCCTTCGGTCTTGGGACCAGTGTCCATGTGTCATTCTTTTTGATTTGATCAATCTCTTCTGTCATTGAATTTATCCAATCTTCACTGTTAAATGCCTTTTTCACTATTCTCGGTTCAAATTCAGATATCAAACATGTGTTCTGTCTCAGTTTGTTCCTTGTTATCACTGGATCATCCTTATCTCCTATAATCTGACTTGGTGCATAGTGTCTTCTGACATACTTGGCTAATTCAAGCTCGGTAGGCTCTGTATCATCTTCTTCATCACTCGGTAACTGGATATTTTCTTCATTTTGTTCAACAGTTATCTCGGTAGAACTTCTCGGTTGCACATAAACAAATTCATCATAGTCTTCTGGTTCTTTGAAATTTCCTTCATCATTTCTTTTTGCAAATTCATCAATTTTCACATTTGCACTTTCTACTATTTTGTTAGATGATTTGATCAGACATTTAAATGCTTTGCTTTTGGAAGAATATCCTAGAAATGTTTATTGTTCACTTTTCTGATCAAACTTGCCATTTCTATCATTTTTATGAACATAGCATTTACTTCCAAAGATTTTAAAATAACTTGCATTAGGTTTCTTGTCATACTAGATTTCATAAGGTGTCTTCAAAGTACCTTTCTTCAATTGAACTCGGTTCAAGGTGTAAACAACTGTGCTTATTGCTTCTCTCCAAAATGTTTGTGGAACCTTCTTCTCAATGATCAGTGTTCTAGCACAATCCACAATAGATCTGTTTCTTTTTTCAGTTATTCCATTCTGCTGTGGAGTTCTCGGTGCAGAGACTTGGATTTCATAGGCAGGTAGAAGGGTTCTTAACAACTTACTTGTCACATCCTTTTCTTCAATATTTCCTCCTGCTCCTTTGATTTGATTTACAATCTCCTTTAGTCTTGTATTGTACTGGGTTATGTTATCACCTTCATTCATCCTCATAGATTCAAGTTGTCCTCTTAAACTATCTACTTTTGCTCTTTGAACATGTTCATCTCCTCCATATACATATATGAGCTTAGTCCACATTGCTTTTGCATCAGTACATCCTTCTAGATCATTAAACTCAGAATCGGTCAATGCAGATGTTATTTCAATCATTGCTTGAATATGTTCTTGCTTCGCCTTTATCTCTTCCATAGTCAATGTATTGGTGCTCGGTGCAACAAAATCATTCTCCAGATAGTATATAGCATATTCTCCAATTCTTGATAGATGTAGCTTCATCCTTTTCTGCCATGTAGTGAAACTTGACTTATTCAGCTTAGGTGCATCCCTCTTATACATCTTTGGATCTTTAACTCAAGTGCCTTTAAACTTTCCTTTCGGAGTCCAAAGCTCTGATACCAATTGATAGTTCTGATACTTAATATAAGTACAGATTCAATAGCCAACAAGATGAGAGGGGTGGGAGGGGGATGAATCATACAAACTTAATCATTCATCAAAACATCAGATTCAACCTCGGTAACACATATATCAGTCATATAACCAAAAACTGTCAAACATGCAAACTCAAAAGCATATGAACAATATAAACCTCATAACACCAGATTTAACTTGGAAACCCAAATAGGGAAAAACCACTGTGGGATTTCGGACCCAGTAAGAAATATACTCTTCTAGAGTATGCTCGGTTAAAAGCAAATCCTGTTAAAGATTACAAACACATTGCTAGATGTGACCCGGTTAAGGGATTTCCCTCAGATTTGTTAGGATCTTCACTTTGTTAGAAGTGACCTTGTCAAAGGATTTCAAACACTCAATCAGAATGTCACCTTGCTAGAGGATTTACATTTAAGACTGTTAAGTCCACTCGGTTAAGAGATTTCCTGTCACTTTCATAAAATAACAGTAATAAAAATCTATTTGCAACTTCACATCTAAAATGCTAAAACAAATTCCTATTTGTTCAATACAATCTAGACATAGAACTAATCTTGTCTATCTGCTGGGCATCAATACTCTGTTATTCTAACAGGTGTTCAAGCTTTTGTGCTCGGTAATCACTATGTAGCATCCATGTGCATACACTTGCTCGCATACATTGTTTATCAACAATTTCCTATTTATAAACAATTTTCTAACCACTTAATCTCATTGATCACAATTTCCCATGATCAATCATAGCCATCAGATCTTCAATCTTGTCCAAGTTCAATGTATCTTTCGATCTGAAAACGTTTTACCCCGCCTTGGAACTTGTATATTCACCTTGGAACTTGTGTTAGGGTAATGCGGTTCAATCTGAGCTGTAGATCTTCTTGCCGACTTTCCATTGCTTTAGATTTAACAAACTACTTCCACGGCTTACCAATCATTGATCCGCTCCAGCTCATCAGCATCATTCATTAAATATCACATGTAAACATTTAATGCATTCTGTTATAGCTCGGTTACAACTAGGTGAATACTAAACTTCATTCGGTAGACATTCTGCCTTCATTAACCGATAACCTTAGGGTTTATCGACTAGGTTCTTTGCTTGATAACATAGTATAGTATTAATCTTTACATTTTACAACATATGTATGATGTTAAAACAATCTAAAACATCAAGATATCATCATTGAATTTCTTGACATCAATGACAAAATAATAATATCAAGATAGTAAAACATCTTTAATCAGTTATGTCCATAATCATCAACAACCTTCTCAATATCCTTATTGAAATGTCAACAATCTTTCATTGTCTGTTATAATGCAATATTGCCAACACTTTATTTTGCATTCAACTATTCTTCTCCCAATGTCATCTTGACGCCTTCGAAGAAAAATGGGTCCTCAATTTTGAAGATATTTTTCGTCTAAGTTACCAATTTGGGTACGGATACGTATATGGATAGGGATTCACTCGTACATCAATTTTTTTCCTTGGGTACAGGTACGTCTGTGTGTGTGTCTCTTTCTATATATATGTGAAATTTATAATAAAACAATATTATATTAAATATATAAATAGTTTAAAATTTAAATTGAATATTTAATATGACTTGAATTTTAATATTAAGAAACAAAAACTATAAAAATAAAATAAAACAATATTGAATTTAATTATACTAAAAGTAAGTGTTAAATTCCTTAGTAGCAATTTAAATTAACTAAAATAATACTAGATATTTTTTAATGTTACACATATTATTAAAAAATTCGCACTCGAGAGATATCCCATATTTGTAACCTGAAAAATATATGTGCACTCCAGAAATTTGTCACACAATATGTGTCCTTCCTGCAACTCGAAATTAACCCAGAATTTGCACTCCAGAAATAACCCGAAAACTCTAAAATTACATTTTGCAGTAAAAACGAAGCCCTAAAAACACGTTTACCAGGAAAATCGAAGTCAGGCTGCCCGGGCTGAACCTGGGACAAACCCAGGCGTGAACCCATATTGCGCCCGTACCTGATTCAGGGTCTAGGGGAATGAATCCAGTATCTTAGTTTTTCATGTGTTCTTCCTAGATTCGACTGAGCAATGCGAGTTGATGCTTCTTAGTTCAAGGAGTAAAGTTAGCCTCCATGGCAGCTTTGCATCCACCACTCTTTCTCACATTGCGATCCAAAACAATTACAATCAAATTTAACAGCATCGCCAGCTAAATGTCCTACTCATGCGCTTCTTCACTTTAAGAACCACATTGCATTCATTGTTACTTCATTAACTCTTGTCTCTCGGCGTTGCTCCATACTCATTCCTCCTTGAGGTGTGATTCCCGGAAATGCTCCAACATCAAACCATCATTACCTTCATTTAATGTGATGGCCCATTTCGACAGGGTGTATGCCACCTTGTTGCCCTCACGCCTAGTATGAGTGATTTGAAATTCTGAAAAAATAATTTCTCTTATTAATTTTACAAATTTATTAAGCTTCCAATCTTGTGCCTCCCCTTTAATTATTGCATTCACAATTATCTAAGAATCTCCCTCTATGTGATGTTTCAGGATCTGTAATTTACTTGCCATATTAACGGTTAGGAAAGCAACCATGACTTCTGCTATGTTATTAGTCCCATCTAATAATTTTTGAGCTCCAATTGCCATAATTTTTCCTCTCCAGTCCCTTGCAACACACCCTGGTCCTGATGGTCCCGGGTTTTCTTTGGAAGCTCCGTCAAAATTAATCTTTATCCATCCCTCTTCTGGTGCAATCCATTCCACTTCTTCAGCCATATGATCAGATGGATGAACCCACACAGGCCCATTAATAGGCCAAGACAATGTTTTTTCATCAAATAAATGATATCATGATTTTACTTGTTTTGGTAGGCTTTTAGATCCTATTGATGAAGTTTTCTACCCCTGGTTGCTATTGGAATTCATTGATGCTTATAAGCTTTGCACTCGACCTTCTTTTCTTCTAATTCTCATGCTCCAATTATCCCTTTTATTCCACTAACCTATTGTCAACGACCATGCCTATGGGGTCTAGCATTTGGACAAGGGAATTTCAACTTTACAGTCTTTATGCTTGTGTGTAAATTAGAAAATTGGAGGCAAATTTTTATAGCATACCACATAGGGTAACTTTCCACCATATGTGATTTTGATTTTTGTGTCTGAAGGACATATTTTGAGCTTGCCTTTGTTTTGGATGTTTGGTGACCCTTCTTTCTTCAGGGTTGAAGAGTTGAGAAGAAGTCTTGAATTGCTTATGAAAGTTATTTTCCTTTCATCAACTCTTCAATGAAAGGAAAAAGAGCCTTTAAAGGTCTCTGAAGGTTAGAAATGTGAGCCCTATATGCAAGTCCAATTGGTATTGCCATGGAAATTGTTAGCTGATATCTGTGTAGAAATGATTGCAAATAAATAGCATCTTGCATACTTGATTTGGACTTACGATGCAATTTTATGGTAATTTTGCAGATAGCATCATTGGTACCTTACATATAATATAGCTTTTCATTAAGGGCGTTTGTGTGTATCCTGAGGTACTGTGTCCTTTTAACTTTTTTTGTTGCAGATACGAGATTTCATGTCCATGGGAAATGACATTGTTCTGAGAGTGGATGTACAAGGAGCAGCTACATTGAGATCAATTCTTGGTAATGGTGCTGTGTACATATTTCTTGTCGCAGAAAGTGAGATGTCTCTTGTTAAGAGACTTATTGACAGGAAGACAGAAACAATGGAAAAACTTGTAGTACGCATTTCTACTTCCAGAGAGGAGGTTAACCGTATGACAGAATTTGATTATGCAGTAGTGAATGCAGAAGGGCAGCTTAAAAAAACAGTAAATCTTATTCTTTCCATCATTGATGCTGAAAAGGCTAAAGTACACCAGAGAATAGTTGAGATATAGTATTAATTTAGGTGTCATTATTTGTGTAAAGCAGATAATTTGCAAATGACAAGGTACTTCAACCATCATTCAATTAGAACTACAGTTTTTGATTCCATTAGCATTTCGAAGATTGAGATATTTTGAAAATAGCCAAAAAAAGGCAAAAAATAGAAAAGTCGAATTGTTAGCATAATAGCATTTACCTTTGGAGTAAAGCAGCATATTTTCTATAAACCGCATTCTATCTGCATTTTGAAATGTGTGTAAATTACCTTCTGTTAAAGAGTAATATTCAATCAACATTGTCCACCGTAACCATGTTAAGGGATCTCTTCTTTTCGTTGAGGCTTTCTAAAGAGAGATCTATTTTTCTTTTGAGTTCTTCATTTGACTGCCAGAATTTTAACTAAATAGCTACTAATTGTGATAGTCAAAGGGGTGTGGTGGTAATTATTTTTCTTTTCTTTGAGAAGGGGGTTGTATGAAAATAGATTAAATTAGTTTTTTAAATCTTTTGATGGCATAAAAATATTATTTGGATTGAATCTAATGTTCAAAATGTATGAGATAATTGTGTGAAAAGATGCTGAAATTTGAACAGAGGGACAGTAGAGAAGAAAAAGAAATCTTGACTACCCAAAGGCAGCAGGTTCTACAATGTATTAACAATTGTATAGCTATAAACTCATTTAAATGTGACATGCTCATAATACTAATGTGAATGAAGCTATTCTTGCAGCTTCACATATATAATACTTACAGTAGCTGAAGTTGGCCATGAGATAAGAGCACATTCATTGCCAATGTGTTTAAGAGTAGAAATCATTAAAAATAATATTTCTAGCCCTTGTCTTTTAGATTATATGGCACTTGGATGAGTTTGATTTAATAAGTCCCTGCAATGAGTGCACCTGCATTGCTTGGAAATATAAACCATCTGAAATGCAATTGGTTTCTTCCAACATATATGGATCTGCTGTAGTATTGCTTATGTAATTTTTTTGTTTTTGTTTCATAACCCAGATTACAAATTATTCTTTAGTGACTTTGTGTTTCTAGATATGGTAGGTTGGAGAATCACTAGTTGGAACAGTTCTCTAGTATCTGATTACAGTTAATGAAAACTAAGCCTGGAGTTCAACTAGCAAGAAAACTAATAATTTATAGATGTCTATACCGAATGGGGATATAGTCCTCACTGCTTGCTGTCGGTGCACTTCATATAAGCACGAAGTAGATAGGTATAAAACATGTCAATAATATCTAACCTCACTATATTCTTTTTAACATGGGAGGTCCTCACAAGGGAAACATATCAAATACCAAACGTTGAACTGCAAAATGAGTGTGGTTTATTACCATTATGGTCCATCGATATTAACTCAATAGCTCTATTTTACACTTGTTCCAGTTCTTAAATAAGTTTGGCCTATTTTACAGTCATCTGGAGTTACACAATTTTGTCATGATATTTATTCTTCCAATATTTATCTTTTCCTTTCTTCCATGCGAAGTTAGTCTCGATATAGGTGCTGGTTTCTGAGAACTTCAGATCTAGAAAATTGGATTTTATATTTGGTCATCAAAATTTTGAACTTTCAAATGTATCTCCAGTATATGATATACATAAATTTTTTGAACTGTGATATTTAAGACATTATATTGAGCAAATTTATACATTTAGATGAATATAAAATGTTACACTGTTGAAAAGAAAATGTTTGGCTAGTATGAATACAAAAATTTAGATGTGAAATTAACATTTTACATCTGAATATGATGCCTTAGATGGTAAAGGATGTAGTTCAATGGTAGACATTAATTATTGTAGCATCACATAGGTTCGAGTTAGACAAGTAAATACTGACATCTAAAATATCACATTAAAAGAATATATGAGTTTTCGGAAGAAGATTTTATGTCAATAGACTTGAAATGTATATGTAACATTATCGTAGTTCGAAGGAATCAAAACATTTGTTACAATCTTCTGCTGGTTTATCATTAACAAGGTGCAACCCTCCCAACCCTCCCAAATCTCCTGGAATAATTCATGTATTTTTAAACACATTTTTAAAAATCAAATTGTACTTTCAAGAAATGTCTGATAAAATGAGTCTAGTTACTATTTAGCAAATTATGTTCAATAAAGATCATTTCATCAATTAATATGTATTTTATAGATTGATTTTTTTTGAAAATTTGTGTATTGTGTATATATTCCAGTGTTCCATGGCCGTTGGAGACGGGGAGACGGGGGGATGCGGGGACAGGCTTTGGGGATGAAGGGACAAAGGGAAAATGTTTCGGGGACAGGTTTTAGGGATGGGGGGACTTGGGCCTGGGAGGGGGAAACACGTTTCCGTGGAACATTGATATATTTAGGTGCTTTAAAATATTTATTCCAAGGTAATTTTCTGAAGAGATATAGGATTGGTGAAACAAGTTCATCTAGACCATCGGTGAAAGCACAATAGTGTGTTCCATTTTTCAACATTGTTTGGCCACCAAAATCATTATTTTTCAGCATTCAACATATTTTGTCAACTATATTGAACAAACTTTTAAGAATTTAATATCATGATGTAAACTAATGATTTGCGGCACTTTTAAAGTAGATTTAATTTATAATTTTTTAAATCTAGAAATAAATGTTTCTCTTGTTTTTAGTTTGGTTTCAATAATTTTTTTATAGATCATTAACTCCAATAGCTAGTGTGTGTTTGTGTTTTTCATATATATTGTTTGAATATTTTTTTTAATATTTTGATTAGGTAATAAGTGAATGTCACAAGTCATGAGATCGGGAAAAATAAGCAGCTAATTAGAGACTAGAAAGCTTTTGATCAAAGCAAAGAGTAGAGCCTTTCTTCCTATGGGCAACAGTTCAAGCAATACCATCGTATAGAAGTTTGGAACACCATTACAACGGGAAATAAGAGGTGACTCCCTCACTAGGGAATCGCCATTATTTGTAGGGGGGACAACAAGATGTCCAATCGGGAGATAAGTATCCATTGTAGGAAAAGATTGAGAGGAAGCAATTGGAAGAGCAGGAGTCGAACACTTAGCAGGAGGATCCATAGTGGGGGCAATCAAACACAAAGCAAGAAAATCCACAACAAATGACAAGGCAAGCTAGATGAAACTCGCACATCGAATACTTGGGAGGAGCTATCCTTTGAAGTAGGAACCTTAATAGTCAAATGATCTTTATTAGCATTCTTCCACCAAGTTGCAAATGCTTTTCGGTGCAAAAGAGAATAGTTCGAAGTCAAGTGACCAGTAGTGAAGAAGTGATAACATTTGAAGGCGAGACCCTCATAATCCAATGGCTGTGACCAAGACCTATCCCCCTCCATCAGAACCATCTCCCTATGAAGAGGTAAGGAGATGTTAATGTCAACCAAAATGCAAGTGAATGGTAAATTTTTAGTGGTAATAACATAAAATTAAACCTACATTTTATCATTGTGCATCTCTATCTATTTAATGGAATCGTCTTTTTTTAAAACAAAAACATCAATATCAAGTGCATTGCAATTTTTAAAACTTGTATCAATTTAGAAAACTATGGCAATTGTAGGATTTCTTTTGGCACCAAAAAATTTGGAGTTCTCAACAATTACTCTCATTTGTCTCCTTATCCCTCTCTTCATGTGGCACTTCCTTTTAGATGATTTTCTCTCCTATGAAGTTTAAGTGACTTGCCACAAATGGACAAGACATTATTCTAATACATCTCAAAATATAACTAGCATACCTATCTTTAGAAGAATATAGGTAAAGTATTTGTTCATTATTTCACTTAAACAATTATCATATTATTATATTGTAATTAATATTAAATTATTATTACTATATTATGCTATTATAGTTAATATATTAAATTATTATTAAAATATTTTTATATTACAGTTAAACTCATGGTGAGAGGAAAAAATAGATAATGAAATCAAGTTCATTTCCATCTGCAATTATGAAAAGATCCCAGTTTTTCGAAGTCATGATGTTGGAGCACTGGTCATTGGTAAACCAACCGAAATAAGTGTAACTTGATGACTATTTAAAAGGAGTCGTCTATTCTCCATACAAAACAACACCTAACCAAAAACACAAATTCTGTAAATAATAATGGATTTTTATGCGATTTCTACTGGTTCAATCCTCTTAATCTGCTTACTCAATGCTATAAAAATGTAAAAAATCTGCTGAAAAATAATTGTATTATGTAAATTTATGTTTTTTTATCAAATGCTATTTTATATAAAGAATATTATGTAAATTTATGTTTTTTATCAAATGTTATTTTATATAAAGAATAGCCGTTGCCACTTTAAAATGCATTGAATTATGTATGGTGAGCGTGTGTATTTCTCCAATATTGAGGAATACCTGACTATTCTCTCATTGCTTCTGAGTTGTTCGCTGATGACCTCATCAACAAATGCATGTAATACTTGCAAGGAGGTATTACATGGAGTTCATTGGAGTGCTACGGAAGAAACCCGAATTGGAGATGTGCTCCCTTGTGTGGGATTGAAAACTTCATCAGATTTAGCTGCAAGGCTTGATAAGGAGGATGCCGACCATATAATATATGTGAAAAGGATTATCGAACAAATGGTCTCTCTTATTCAAGATAGCGAGGCCACCATAATCAAGAAAAATGTGAAGAAATATATAGGGGGCATCTTCGAGGGAAATACACCACGAGATGATGTGGAATTATGTGGGTGTGAAATTTTGCAAGGGTTCAAATCATTTCCTACTTTAATGCAGTCATGTCATACCAATTTATATGTGGTTAAGAAGATTTTTAAACAAACCCAAATGATGATTATTGATGACACATCAGAACTAAATAATCATAAGATTTACAACATATCTTTGAACCATACAACTTCTGCATTGATCATCCTGAGAAAATGAAGCTGTTACACAGCAATTTATTATGCTCTCATAAGCAGCAAAATGGGACTTGACGATCTCTAGAGTCCACACCCTAAAACAGTTAGTACCATGAAAAAAAGAAGATGACAAAACCTTGCATAGATCGCTCGAGAGTTTTATATAAATTTCTAAAACAAAAAACATGCAAACAAGAAACTGAAACAAAATAGAAATTGCACTGTTCATGGCAGCGTATGGCTCTAGCACTGGTGGATTTGTCAGTTACCAACAGGTTGTTCTTCTGTGGTTGATCAACCAGTTAAATTTTTGTTAAAATTTATAATTATTTCAAAGTAGTTGTTTTTATTTAACATTGCATAACATTTCAAATTTCAAGAGGCAGAAAGATTTCCTAAAAAGTAAAAAATAGAGAGATTCTACAAAATAATCTTTGTGATCTATACGCTCTTTTAAATCAAGAAACATTGTTAGCTTATCCTTATAATGTCTATAATGTGCCGAATTCTTCTTTATAGCTTTTGACAGGCTCGTTTATATTTATTACAGATTAGCCTGTATATTATATGGGTGTCTTGCTGTGGAGCTAAAAATTTCTTTCATCCACTTCTTAGTACATTATTCATTTATACCTTGTACCTGCTTGAGCAATTGATTGCTGTTCGCCAATCTCTAAGCCATGGCCTTGCAAGTTGCAGCACTTCAAATCACTATATAATCTGACTGTCTGTAATAAATGTCATATCAAATTACAGGGTGTTTATAATGGCACGGAGGCAGTGCTATCACATTGCAGTCATTCCATATAGGGGAAAGGATCGAGTAGTTGAGCATGTACCAATTGTTGTGAGGGTTGTTGATACCTTTTGTTCCAAAAATTGAACAAATAAAACCTTTTGTTTGAAACAAAAAATATCAATTTTTGTTAGGAAATGTACCAACAATTGTTAGGAAATGTACCAATAGTTGTTAAGAAATGTACTAGTATTGTAAAAAGTAACCAATCAGGTGATGCCATGTCAGCTGCACCACTATTGGGGTCTCTTTTGCACGCCTATTGGTCTCACTTTTTTTTTGGGCTGTTTTGGACACCTTGGCAAAAAGTCTGCTGATGTGGCATCATATTTGATGATGTGGCCCTGAAACCTTAGTTATAAGCAGGGGACTTGCCAAGTAAGCTGCTGTAAAAAAATCGGAGTGACTTGAAATTTTCAAGTAGGATTTTGAGAAGCGTGAAGTTAGGGTGCACAACTATTGAGTCCTTTCCCCTAATGTGAAGTCCTCTTGGATGTTAAGATAACCAGTTAAAAATTATAGCTTGTAAAGTCCTTAAATCTCCATCGTTAGGAGTGACAGATGGATTTAATTCAATATGAAGTGTCTGACTGTTGTATCGTAGGACTTATTTTGTAATTTTCTTTCTAAAATGATTGATTTTGTAAGCTTAATTATTTTATCAAAAGTCTTTTTTTAATTAAATAGATTTTTATTTATTTAATTAAATTTTTTCAAACATTTTTTTAATTTAAATAATTGTTTTTTATTTATTTAATTTTTTTTTTCTAAATTAAATAATTGATCCCATCTTTTCTATTAATTAAATAAATCTTTATTTAATTAGTTAATTCTTTAACTTTTTCCCTCCATTCTATTTCTTAATCATAGCTTTCCATTTTTAAGGTATTTTTTATTAAAAAAGGATCCTTTCTTTATCCTTCCATATAAAATTAAAGCATGAATTGCAACCACAATTTGTTCTCTATTGAGCTCTTGTGCACACAAAATTTGAGAGCAATCATAATATCAAGGAAGATCAATGGAAATAGGAGGACAATGAAGATCAAACCCTAGGAGCATGTGAAGTTATACATTTTTCTATTTTTGATGTTTGCACGATCTAAGTTCTCTATTGGTTTTATGTTGGATGCATTGTAAAACTAGATTTAGTGATTGAATCTTATAGGTTTTACAATATTCTAGTTTCCAATTCTAGCATAAACAATAATCAATTTGGTTTTAAATGCAATTTTGATTCTAGTGTAAATACAAATGAGGCTATATTGGCGATTTTACAAAAAAGAAGAAAAATAAATAAGAGTAATTTATCATGTCTTCATGCATTTTTTTAAAACATTTTTGGTTAGAGTGTGTTATATGAAATGCTTCACGTCTACCAACTTGTCTTTCACAATTATGGTTTATAAATTATTGTCAACATGATTTTGTCTCCTATTTTTTAAAAATAAATTCGCCATCACTCAAAGATGTCTCAAATCTTAAAAAATAAGCACCTTCTATTTTTCATAGAGAGATCTATTTTTCATAATTGAGAGTAAAATCATTATCAAACACCACATGTGGTGGCCACAAAACCATTAAACCCCAACTAGTTTTACTAATAAAGGGTGGTGGTACTATAGCACAAATAGGTGACTTGGGCCTATGGAATCAAGATTGCAATCCTCCTCTACCACACCAATACACACATACTCTCAATTTTCTCATTTGTTTTTTCCTTGCTAATAATGAATGTACCCAAACCACCTTCTTATAATATCTACACCCCTTCCAAATAAATTAAATAGCATCGATAACTCCACCTTATCCGGATTTTTGTTGTGAATATTCATTTTTCCATTGAAATAATTTAACTAATTTAGGTTCTTGATTCTATTGAAGGTAAATTTCAACAATGATTTTTGCTTTCTGTGAGGCATGATCCAATTCATGGTATCATCATTTCAAGTCATATAAGTTTGTGGTAAAACATTAGATGGTCTAGAAATACAATGTCACATATTAGAACACAATTTAGAGTGTCACATATTTTTTTGTCACAAATGTGATTTAAAACATAAGTGGCAAGGCCTAACACATAGTGTAGAGCACTTATGTTTTAGAGTATATCTTCAATGTAGGAAGGATTCAACAAAATCAAGTTCAATGGGAAATCCTTCAATTAAACCCAATCATGTGGCCACCATGTGATTGTCTTTCTTCTTTTATCCACATGTCACATTTTACTTTGTTAAAACATAGAGGTCAAACAAAATTAGCTAGAAATAAACGTTTACTTATATGTAGCACTTAGAATTATCATTTCAAAAATTATATGTAATATATAATTTATATATTAATTTTTTTTATTAATTTCTAATTAAGATAGTCCCATTATACAAAATAAAGATCTATATGTAAGACATTAAGAAAAACATCTTGAAACAAGTCCAATGTTTTTTTAAACTACACTTATACTAAACATTGATGTCCTTGTTTCAACAAAAAAATTAGTTTGAACAATTAGATAAAGAGAAATATGTTATATGATAAAAGCACCAATTTAAAATTTATGAATAATAAAAATATATTAAAAAAACAATTTTTTTCAAGGACTAGATATTGGAGTTTAGCCAAAGGTTTTATCCTAGTAGCTAAGGCTTTAGCAATGATTTTATAGGGCATGTTAAGCAAAGTAATAGGATGCAATCTAGCAACAGTGTCCTCATAATTCCCTTTTGGAAGAAGCTCGATAAGACCGTCATTGATATTCAATTCAGATGATCCATGTTCTAAAGGTAAAAGGTAAAAGTCGTCCATGATATGAGGCCACATTATTTGATAAAACTCAATAAGAGCCCATCAAAACTAGGACTATTGTTGGGAGCCATTGAAAAGATAGTGTGTTCCAGGTCTTCAATAGATTGATCACAATCTAGAAATTTGTTGTATTTAGAATCCATCTTCCTAAAAATGTGGTCTTTTATATCTTCCAAAGTTTCTTGAGCATCTTGCTAATGAGAATCTTCAGTAAAAAGCTTCTCATAAATTTTTTAAAACAAGGCTTTCATTTCTTCTAGGTTAAAATGCACAAGGCCATTGTCATCTTGAATAGCTCCAATATACTCTTTTTTATGTTTGTAATGTAAGTAATTGAAGTACTTGGAACCTCTATTACCCTCTTTGATCTAATGAAGTCTAGCACTGATTTTAGCTCCTTGGCCTCTATATAAGCCCATTTTATGAAGTTGAACCTCAATTGCAATTATAGAAGTTCAAATATTGAAATTATTGGGGTGAGAATTAAGCAACTTTTTGTTATGTTCCAATTTTTCTTGAAGGGATTTTTCTTTGCATTGATGTCGGCAAGCCAATCTTTTGCCAAATGAGCGTAAGAATTCAACACATTGAGAAATTGAAAAGTTCCATCATTCTTTATCAGAGTTCCCTTCTTTCGGTTTAGGAATAGAGTTCCATATACCAACTAGGGCAACAACACAAGAAGGTCTTTCAAGTGTGAAATATTAAGCTTGTAAGGAAGCTAGTTGTCCATACAACATCTTTCAACACCAAAGAATGAACAAAGAATGGGGAAATGAGCTGAAAGGATAATAGAATAATCTATTCTAACAACAACACCAACAAGATCTTGAGTTAACTGTAAGGGGAGATATAACACTTGTCTAACCTACTTAACTATCTATCACCCCTGCTTTTGTAGTTCGAGCAGGTGTACCAATTGGGCATATGATTGGAGTTTATTTTGAATGGGATTGAGTACTCCAATACAATTGTAACAATTCACCCGTTTATCAAACTCTTCCATCCTCAACTTAACATGGCTAGACCAGTTGCGATCATTATGATATTCCACCATTTTAAATTTACCTCCCATGACCTAATTAGCACTAGGAAGCTCTTTGGTTATCCAATCCCATAACTCACATTTCTCTTTTGCATTATTAGGTGCATAAATAGAATAAAAAACAATATGCATGTAGACACTTAAAATGTCCCATTAATCATGCACTAATTATTCATCTTATTAATTAAATCATTCCAAAGTATTTTCAAGATACTTATAGCAAGATACTTGTTGATTTACTAGCATGATAACTATTTTTTTAATTTTTTATTTCTTTATACTATGCCATATTATAATTATTAATAAAGGTTTAAGAAAAAGTGGATTTGGTAGGAAGGAGAAATTGGAAAGCTCTGCAACTAGGGATTAGGGTCTGATATAGAGGAGGTCGCTCACTCGTGTGCAACCCGCCTTATAGAGGCCCAAGTTCGGCCTCATTAACTTGTCCCTGCGGTGGTTTTTATGGGCGAATCTGCCAAGAAGAATGGCTACGCCTCGATTGGTGCTTCTCAGGACGCCAACAACGGTAACGCCAAATCCTTCAAGCAAGCAGTGGAAGGTAGACCTGCGATTCCGGAGGATGCCAAATTCCTCATCAAAGAAGATCTTCTTGAAGATAGGACCAGGTAAGGGTCACTATGCCTGAGAGCCACTAGGGGTGATGGTTTGCCCCTGTTGAACTTGGCCCCCTCACTGGCAGAGGTGAAGGGAGATAATATGGAGGTGGATATGGGGAGTGCAAAGTTGAATGAGGATGAGAAAGCTATAAAATGGGCCATTGTTCATTTTAAAGGTAAGCAGGGGGACAATCTCTTGGAAGACGCCATGGCTAAATATGGTATTAAGAAGGCGACCAACAAAAGGAAACATAAGAAACACAAGGAAAAGAAAAAACCTGAAGGGACCCCCCATCTGGGGGCTGACCAACCCTTTGTGTTCAAAAGAGGTAGAGGGCGACCTAATAAATCTAGTAGTTTTCAATCCCTCAAAGACTCCTCCTCAGGACAACTGCCTAAGTGTTTCAATAGATTTAAACCCCTAGTGGATTCCTCCCCCTAATTCCTACTATGAGCTTGCACTTTGCTTCTTGGAACGTGAGGGGATTGGAGACCCTAGACATGAAATATGTAGTGAAGAGGTTTCTTAGGATCTATAAAAACATTGATATTTTGCTTATCCAAGAGCTTGAGGCTGTGGAATTCTGGCTTGATATCAACCTGAAATGTATTTGGAGAGATGATAAGTTCTTTGTTACCAATCATTCTTGGGGGAAAGGGGGGGCTGCCAATCTTCTCTCCCCCAAGTGGGCTAGTTGTGTTACTAGATGGGGGCAATTGTGTGGTGTGGGTAGTGTTGTGTTATAAGGAGAAGGAATTTGGAATTTGGTATCTTCTCTATCTATGCTTCTAATGACTATAAGGAAATGACTGAACTTTGGAATTGGATGAAAAAATTGGAGGACATTCCTTGGATTCTTAAGGGTGACTTCAACATGGTTGAATCTCCAAGAGATAAATCAGGTGGTATTCATTTGGAGTGGAAAGGAGAGGAGAGGTTCTTTTGGTATAGAATGTTAGGTAAGATGAGACTTGTTGATCCCCTTGCAAACTCACCCAGAGAGGATCACAACCTATGGTTCACTTGGTGCAATTTCCAGAAAGGGAATATGTGGATCTATTGCAGGATGGACATATTCTATCATCATAAAGAGTTCTTCAGAGTGGATAGGAACCAAGAGGATGCACTTATAAAAGTGACTCTCTACACCCTCTCAGACCATCATCCTATTGAAGCCTAGTTCTCCTACGTCAACCTCCCCAGTAGGAGTTCTTGTCCCAGAGGCAACTTTGCCCTTAATTCCAGTCTACTGGAGGGAGGAGAAATGATTCATGTTGCTTACATTATTAGCCAATTCAATAAGCATGTTAACAAATGCAGTTGCTCTCTCTCTGAGTGGTCTCAGAATGTTCAAAGTTGGAGAAATCTATTCCAAACTGTGGGGAAGAAATTGGCAAAGGATAGCAAAAAGGAAGAGACTCTTGCTCATGATACTCTTCAGAGGGTTGAGCAGAGACTGCAACTTAATCCCCGGGATGAAGAATCCCAGAGGGCAACCGCCCTTGCTAAGGATTGTTTGAGGAGGATTCAAAACAAGAGGATACATGGTGCAAGGACCAAAGCAAGGATTAATTGGCTGGATCAGGGGGATAGAGGTTCTAAGTATTTCTTCCAACTTCTCAGGACCAAGGAAGCTAGAATTGCCATTGACATTATCTGTGAAGATGGGACCATGATAATGGATCAAAACAATATTGTGCAGGCCTTTGTCCAGTTTTACCAGAGATTTTTTTGCTATAGAGGATAATATGGGGGATAAGGAAAGGGCCAGGGAGTACATTAAAGGGCTTATTCCAAATAAATTCTTGAGGAAGACGCTAGGAGGTTGAATAGTGAGATCTCCTTGGGAGAGATCAATGATGCTATACAAGCTCTTGGGAATGGTAAAGCCTCGGGTTTAGATGGGCTGATTGCAAAATTTTACAAAGAATGTAAGGAGTGGATTGGGAAAGACCTATTGAGAGTATATCAAGAAGCCATTGCCAAAGGATCCTTGGGTAAGGAAATTAATAGAGGACTCATTAAGCTTATCCCTAAAGAAGGTGACAAAACTCAAATCAAGAATTGGAGGCCAATTACATTATTGAATGTGTCTTACAAGATTATGGCCAAGAGGCTAGAACCTATTCTTCCCAAGATTATTATCCCTACCTAGACATGCTTTGTTAAAGGTAGGTACATCCTTGAAAATCTTCTCTCTTGTTGGGAAGCTATGCATTGGGCTAAATAATCTAATCAGAAGACTGCTCTTCTGTTGCTAGATTTTGAAAAAGCATACGACCACATTGAATGGAGTTTTGTTAGTATGATGATGGAAGGCTTTGGTTTCCCCGGTCCCTTTTGTAACATGGTTAAAGTTCTAATGAATGATGTTAATTCTTGTGTAGAGGTAAATGGCATTAAATCAGATTTCTTTGATCTCTCTAGATCTATTAGACAAGGGCATCCCTTAGTCCCGACCCTCTTTGTTATCGCAGTGAATGCTCTATACTATCTCATGGGAGACTATAGATCCTCTAAGAAGGTACAAGGTCTCATTCTTCCCAATGGAGAGTACCTCTCCAATATTTAGTTTGTTGATGACACAACTACTCTCACTAAACTTGACCAGGATAGTATGAACACTTTGATGGCCAAGTTGGAGCTCTTTTGTAAAGCCTCTAGCAACAAGATCTCACTGCCTAAATCTATCCTTCTTGGTTGGGACCCCATCCTCTTCCTTGGTGTAACAAATTCTCTCTCTCTTGGGGTGGCCCCAACCACTTGGTTAGATATATAGGGATCCCTTTTGCCATTGATCCTAACCTGGAAGCCATGTGGCAATGGATTAGAGGAAAGATTGACAATAAGTTGGGCAAATGGAATAAGCATTTTCTTTCTCTTGCTGGGAGAGTGCAGATTTGTCAGAAGATTCTCTCCTCCTATAATATTTACTTCACTTCTGCATGGCTCTTCTGTAGCTACCAATTTTGACATATCCAGGAGCAGATTAGAAACTTCCCGTGGTCAGATGGTAAGGGTAGAAAGAAAAGTCATGTAGTTAAATGGCAGGTGCACCCTGAATAAGGAATTGGGAGGACTGGGGCTTAAGGGCTTAAGCTTGTAGGCTATCTCATTTACTACTAAATGGATTTTCAAATCTCTACAAGGGGATGAACCCTATAAAGTGCTTGTTATACATAACTTGGCTAGATCTACGCCCAAGAAAGGCTCGACATGGAAATGGCTCCCTCTTTGTGATATTGTGGCAGGTTGCTTTGATGTTAGACCGACATGTTCCTCAATGTTTAAATCTATCTAGAAGGTTTGGGAGGTTGTGAGGAGGCACATCTTCAATAATGGTATATATGGTTTGGATGGGGTAATTTGTGGAGAACGCTCTATTTAGTGGAATTTGAGGTATAATGATAAGCCACTTGCTTTGGTTCAAGGTTGCTCAACTAGACTATGGGCAGCTAAAGGCATCAATACATTAGCAAACATTCTTAATGATTGACAACTTCTAAGCTGGAGTGATCTCTCTACTAGCTTCAACTTGCCTACATCCAATCGCAAGGCCTACTCCTTTCTTCTTGCTGCTTGCTCCTCTCTTTCGCTCCCTAAACCTTGCCTGATCTCCAACGCTTTCAGATTCCTTTCATACAAATGGACAAACGGTTCCTTTCTTCCTAACATCAAAGCCAAATATGTTTACTTGTCCCTTACCAAGGATGTTTCCATCTTAGTCCATGTTGAGTCTTGCTGGGGTTTGGGTCTAGAAAATGAGTCCTGGCAGAAAGTTTTTATTAATCTATGGAGCAAGCCTAATGAGCCTAAGAAGAAAGCATTCCTTTGGTTACTTATGTTGCACAAACTTCCTATGAGTACGCCAAATGGGGGCATTGTCATTTGCTCTTATTGCAGAACACCTGAATCTGTCTTTCATATTTTTTTTGGCTGCATGTTTGCCAAGGAAGTTTAAAATCTATTTGGCATCTCTGTTGGTACTAATGTTAAGATTTCCGAGATTGTTACTAGTAGTGTCCAAAGCCTCTTTAGAATTGCTAATTTGTTTTGGTCTATTTTTTCTATTGAAATGTTATGGCTTATTTGGACTTTCAGGAATGATAATCTTTTTAATGGCAGAGTTAGATCCCTTATTGAGTCCCTAAGGAGACTCATTGTGTACAATATTGATTTACAGGACTATGCGATTGGCTTAGAGGAAGTTCGATAAGCTCTTACAAGATGGTCATACCAATGTCTTTGTGTGGGAAACTTCGCATGGTTTCTCGTGGACTAGGACCACTAATGAAAGGTCTGCCTTTGAGGAAGGGTTGGCTAATTTTGTTAGAGAACTGTAGATCCACAACATGCAACTCCCTGCTCCAGAGGTACTAGTGGTTGTTCCGGTTGTTCACCCATATGTTGACCCCATCCTATGGGGAAGAGAGCTAAAGTGGTCTGAGGGCCCCCTAGGCTGGACGACCTGGATTGAGACAGTGGGTGATGACAGGGACCCTGATGGGGTTGTTATTAGTTGATCTTTTAGCTACGCGACTGCTATCTTTTTGGTTGAATTTTGTCAGATCTTGGTTTTTGTTTTGACTTATAAACTCTCTGAGATCATATATATACTTTGGAAGATTTTTTTTTCTATTAATTATAAAGTAGAAGTATATAGACCAAAAGTAACGAGCAAGAAGGTCAAGACGGACCCCTAACCACATATATATCATAGATCAATCAACCTAGTCATCTAATCAATCTATTAAGTCATTTGATCAATCAATCCAGTTGACTCATCAATAAAATGAGTTCAACTCCCAATTAGTTTTGTCTCAAGCAATCTCCATTGTTGATCAATTTTGTTCTAGAATGAATCTCAACCGTCCATTTTCATCCTCTAGAATCTTTAAATCCAGCCCATTTCTCCCCAATTTTAAAAATCATGTACTTCGAATCTTTGTGCCATTTGGCAAGTTACCAGGAACAACATCACAAAGAAGGATGATGGAAGCCATGATGCAAATAGAGAGTCTTTTAATTTAATTGTTAATTTGCATTGATTTCACTTATTTACGTTAAGATTAATTAATTAGTTGGGTTTTCGTGATGTCCCTTAACCTAATTAAGTCAATTTCATGATGATTTTTGACATAGAAACAATGCCATCCATTGATAAATGTCATATAGGTATAATAACATTGATTTTATTAATCACCATGAAAATGTCTCCTTGTCAACCTTGTATTACTTTAATATTGATATTAATGAGCTTGTAAAATTTTGGCCACCATATCTAACTTGTGTAAGTATAAATCATGAGGATAAAGCTAATAAAGCTAATATAAAGAGATTTCTAGTGGTATGCTCTACCCTAGGCATCTTTATGTTATCTCAATGCTAGTTATTTTTACTCTTTGGTTATATTACATTTTAGCTTGTAACAATAGACTATTTAATGGTTTATATTATGTAACTTGTTCTTCTTCACTATTAAGAAATATTAAAAAAAATGATGTCAACCAAAATCAAAGTGAGAAAAAACCCTCCACAATTCAAATGTCATAAAGTAGGAATCCCAACAAAATCCTTATAAAGAAAAGGTGATTTTTGTCATAAAATAGGAATCCCTACAAAGAAAAGGTGATTTGAGGCAAGTGATGACATCATGAGGCTAACTAGACTTGTTTGATGTGTATAGTAGTTGGTTTGGAAGTGATCATGCTTGGTGTGACATTGATATTGTAGGACATTCATTTCTTGCTAGTGTGTAATCTCAATGATTTTTTATTAAAATAAGTTGGAAAACAAGGGTGTTGCCCTATATACAACAACTTGTAGGAGACTGATGCTCATGTTGCTCCTTTTGTGGCCTCATCCCCTGAGGTCCCCACTTCTGCTGCTGTTGTTTCGTAACAACCTACTACTGCTCTACAACAACCTCTTAATGTTCTGTTGCAGCACTCTATTGACACCATTGTTTGTAATCTTGCGGGTCCCTTCTAGTTGATCTCTCTTTTGATGGACCTATTGACAACATCACCTGGACTATGGTTCCTTACAAGCGGAAGGGGAAGATCCATAAAGGATGTGGTATCATCCACCTTCAAAAAAATGTCCAATAGAGTTGCCAATGGCCTCATAACAAGAAAGCTCCCAAAAAAAGATGAGGAAGATTGGGAAGACAAATTCACACTGGACACGCATTGAGTGGTTTAGTTGCCAGGGTTTGACTTAGAGAGAGTTAACTCCATAAGCCCACAACTTGCTCAACACCAAGTCATGATCATCAAAGGAAGCAATAAAAAAAACCCTTAGCACAAGGGTAAAGCTCAATAGGACTAGCAACCGAAGGCTTCCAAAAGTCACTCACCCAACAATGTAGATCCAAAAGAGAAGGCCAAACCCAACAAATCTGCACACCAACCCACAACGTTGGTAGAAACCAACATTCTCAACCACATCTTGGCCACAAACGTGAATTTTTATTAGTTAAAGAAATAAAATACATGACATTTTCACAACTTGTGATAATAAAATAAAAAATATTTTTAAATATAATCATATAAATTTTTTACATCGAATCACACTCCATGATCCATTATCAATATTAAAAAAAAACAAATGAAAAATATTTTAGGTGGACTTGTCAACACATTCATCATGATGATTGATTTCCAAGCTTTTGATTTCAACGAAAAATATAATGTCACCAAGGAAGTGTGGGCAACATGATGTCACTAAAATATGCAAACAATTCATCATGATGATTGATTTCCAAGCTTTTGATTTCAACGAAAAATATAATGTCATCAAGGAAGTGTGGGCAACATGATGTCGCTAAAATATGCAAACAATGGTTACAAAAAGCATCGGTAGCATTGACAAACATCACCAACAACAATGGTAGTGCACACCAATGATATGGTAACAACAAAGTTGTAAGCAATTTGACACTCGTTGGATTTTGGTAAATTGAAAAAAGATTATGTTTTCCACAGCTCTAAATGCAATGTGAAACTTAGAATTGCTGCACCATGCTCCCGCACAAACATTTTGAGCTATTCTTTGTTTAGATCTATGTATCCATGTGTATTGTTGTTTCATTGTTGCTTGGATTCGGATTTCAATTAATCTCTGCTGCAATAGAAAGAAAATAAAAAAGTACATTTCATAAAAAGATTTGCCCATTTTTTTTCTCTTTTTATTTAAGATAGGACGAATTTCAACAATTCTATTATCCTTGTGTCATTTGTTAAAACGATGAATCAATGACAGGCTATATGCCACATTGGATGTCACGAACTGTGACCTTCGTTTGGAGTCATAGAATAGGCTTACATAAATTGATTTCTAGGCTAAAGCATTCATTCAATCTTAAAAAGGGGGTGGGAGTAATTCATATCCTGCAAATAATGCAGCCAAGAAGCATTCATAGAAGAAAATGTCAAAGGTAAAAGCAACCTAGTATACATTGATGGGGAAACTAGACACTGGATGATTTCCCACTCTAAGGAGAAGTAAAAAAGAATGCGTATTCATTTTAGATAGTATATCCAAATAAGCAATAGGTGGGGCTACATTGTGCTTGCACAATATGCGAAGACGTAAGGGACCAGCTCCAAGACTTCAAAGAGAAGGATGGAAAGATCTTTAAAATGGAAAAGATTTCTTACCTGCACAGAAAATGCATAACCAACATCCATGGGACAAAAAGACATCTGGAATGAACAAAGAGAAATACAAGGAACGAACTTCTGATTGCAATGCTCTAACCTCTAAAATGGACTGAAGATATTTGACTTCTGCTTTACACTTAAGTCCCATCATGTTTAGCTCTATTGGTGTCATGTGCGTCATACCAATCTGCCTCATAATTTGAAACTTATCTGCTCGAAAAGCCATAACATAGTGGAAATCATCAATTCCTCATCATATCAAGTTCTCTTAGATTGATGTCAAAATGGCAAGAAGCATATGTACCACCTCCATTTATACACCACCTATGTTCCCTTATATCTCAACATCCCACAGAAGGCATTAGATACACCATTCAAGTGTACTCTTGTGTTTATGGTTCCCTTCTGAAACACCATTTTAATATGTTACTAACTAAATCGGGTTGAATTTTACACAACTCATAGCTGTCAGCCCTAACGCTCTAAAAACATTTCCTAGCTCGATCTCAAAAGTAAGTTCAAACTCTTGTAGTGGATATGCATCATATATACTTTAAATACAAATCAATTAATACCGAAGGGTTGAAATCTTCTCCGTAGCTTTAACTCGGTATATTTCTCTCAAATAAGCCTTTTCTCTCCATATTTTAGAGGAGAAAACAAGTCCTTTTTCACCAGTTTTTGTCAAAATAAAACTGCATAGGTACAAGAAATCTAAAACTGCAGTTATATTTGAATGAACAGATTAACTCAGATAGCCTGCTAAATAGTTAAGATTATTTAGCGAGCCTCCATGAAACTTGAGAACTTTAATTTTTCTTATAATATGCCACGTACTATTATGTCAGATAAAGGGAAAACGTAACTTGAACTTAGATTCTCATCTGAAAGCCAAATACAGTTTTAGATTGAACTTTAAATTGAAAACTTTGGCAACAACTTAACCTGCTATTTGCAATTCGTCAACAACCTTAACACTAAATTTTAACTGATAATAGGCATCTTGAAAGATGCCCATTACGCCTACTGAGAAATTTACAAAAGATCTTTTGTTCATTTTCCTTGAAGATGCTTGCATGGTTTACGGGTTGTCCGTACCAAGTGTATAACTGATTTTGGACATCTTAAAAGATGTTTGTTGTGCATTCTCAGTGGGTGTATATGAAGGTCTTTTATTCAAAGTCCTTGAAATTGCTTTGATGGTATTAGGGGTTGTTCTACAACAACCACCTATAAGGGAAGCTCCAAGTTCTTGCCATTTCCGTACATAAGAAACAAAATCAACATCAGAAACCCCAGTGGATACCTGCACAATTGTACAAATAAGAAACCAAAGTTATGTCATAAGCATCCTAACCAAAGTAACAACATTGACTAAATAGATCTCGATCAAAAAATTGATGAGCTCAATCCATAACATTCTATTTTGTGAACATGGTTAATTCCCAGCAGTAAATCTCTATTCTAATTTGTTATAATATTTAAAGTAACTTTTAGATTCGGTTAATTCCCAGCATTAAAATTCTACACTATTGTCATCATAAATGAAATGACTTTTAGATGAGGCACACCCAGATCATGTCAAAAATTGAAACATTTTAAACATCATCATGATTGGCATGCTAGTAAGATGTGTATGTTGAATAAATTGTTGTAATAAAGTTAATCTAACATATATAAGTATCAAGAAGAGCATACCACCCACTCCTTGCGGTCACCATCATATGTTTCTCCACTATTTGGATAAATGAGTATTGGTTTCTCAGTAACCTATACAGCAACAAGACAAACAATAAGCACCGGATCAGACTCATTTTACAGGACACAAGGTAGTATCCCTACTTCAGGCTTGTGGAAAATTAGTTTACGAATAAACGAACAAAACAATAGTTGTTTCTTGATAGGCAAAATAGAAATGCATAAATGCAGACTTCAACACTTCTGCTAATGCTACATCACAAGTGACATTTATCAAAAACATCCACCGCACATTAATCATACACCCACTTAGTAGTGTCATTCTAAAGACAATACAAATATAACTGTTAAGCTTGATACACAGAATCTATATAGAAAGAACTTGTGCAGAACCAACACAGAAGCCCAAAAGTGATAACTAGCTAAGTACACAACCTTGATAGAAGTCATGTAAGCTAGACGGTAAGATATAATTGCAAATATTGTCTGCCTTGATATGATAAATAATTTGGAGTGAATGGAGCATGATGCTACATAAACAACGGACCACTCATCTACTAGTGCAGTTCCAGCTTCAGCCCCTCAAACCGTATTGAACTTTGGCACCAAAATCTGATAAAGATATAATTGCAAATATTGTCTGCCTCGATATGATAGGTAATTTGGAGTGAATGGAGCATGATGCTACATAAACAACGGACCACTCGTCTACTAGTGCAGTTCCAGCTTCAGCCCCTCAAACTGTATCAAACTTTGGCACCATAATCTGATAAATATTGTCCAACATAATCTTCATTAATACCACAAATTATCTGATTGAGTAAGCCATGAAGATAATGTCTTTGATTTAGGAACCTACAAGGTCAACTACAGAGGTTGTACCGTGTACTGTAACTTAAGCTAGCTTAATTGTTTCAATTTGATTGCCTCTCACTCAAATCCATTAGGAGGGATTTGAACAGGAATCCTGGGGAACATACTCTTATATGCAATAAATCAAACATCCAAGTCAATAAACAACTTTGCAGATTCATCATCATGAGAAGTTGGCATGTGTCATGAATCATGAACACCAAGGAGAACAACCTCAATGGGTAAAGAAGCAATTTTTAAAGATGAACTTGGGAAAGAGCTATCTGACTAGATCCATTTAATGGATAAGGGGAGAGATAATTGAGTGAGAGACCATGGAAGGAAGAGTAAGTGCACCATGCTTCTAATCTTAATCATGCCATGAAGGAACTGAATCTTTTCAAACATATAACTGCACACATGCTCCTAAACCATGAACATGCTAAAAGGATTTTACAAATGAGTGCAAATTTACACAAAATGACAAAATTCCATGAAACATGATCGTAATAACTGTCTTAAGGGGTTGTGATGGGTTTGCCAAAGGCTGAGGAAGACAGCTTCGTAGATTGTAAATGGAAAAAACCTAACTGCACCTAAAATAGTATTCAGAAAAGAGCCTTCATCAATTTTGTACTTCCAAAGTTTGCAATGCTTCATACCTGCTCTCATGAGCAATAGACAATTTGCCACTCAATCAGCCATTGTCAACTAGTGGACTGGCAGTGCCAAAGATAGATAGGGAGCAATCAATTAAGGAAATGACCCTTCCAAGGTTTCTAAGAGGAAAGTATATGTTTGAAGATAATAAATTCCATAACCAATGCTCCTAAGTGCTAAATAATGTCTTTCCCGTGCATTTTGAGGCATGGATTAAATGAAAATCTACCATAGATGGAATTCACAAGTGTGAACTAGTTGTTTCTACTTTGCATTGTTACGAACTTAAGGGAGAATTCTCCCCCCATTTTACGATTACAATCTCAGCCATCCTAATGAATTTTACAGGAGGCTAACCTCTTGAGGAACTAGGCTCAACATTATTAACGATCTTGATTCTTGACAGAAGGCTTGCATAGAAGAGAATTCTAAGGAGGGTGCTATTCAGTCATTTCATCTAAAGCACTAGACAAGAAATCTGAAGTTTGATGCTTTAAGCTCATTGTCTCTTCTTCTTCTTGGTTGCCTTCTCCCAATCATAGTTAAACATATAGGATTATTTAAAAAGCATGGATGATCATCAGCTGATTCTTCCCCACAATTCAATCTAGGTATCTGCTCATAAGAAAGGTTCAACAAATATGGGTCCAAAAATCATTATTCTAATTATAATGGCACAAGGGATGCTTCTTAAAATTTCTTCCTTTTATCAAAATGTGATTGCAGTGAAGTTTGTTTGCTAAGGTGGATCTTTATTTGGTGCTCCTACAGAATCAAATTCTTGGGTAAACACAATGCTTGCCTTATAGACTTATTGGCCACCATGGAAGTGATCCTTTCAATCATGCCATTCCCAATAGGACTGATATTCTAAAACCTAGTTCAACCTAGTTCTAGGTCTAGAGTGGTAAGGCTTTTCCCTTGCATGAACACACAAATATTCATTTTGGATTTGCTCTTACAGCTTCTAGTCAAGCATTTGCCCTCAGTAAATGTATAATAAACAAGTCATATGATGGGAAATCTAACATGGGAACATCACATGCATAGCCAGTTTCTCTAAGCCTTCTAAAAAAGTTGAAGTTGGTTTCCAACTCACGATGCTTCATATTCTATATGGATGCAAGGCTGATGTCATAAGGTCTGGGTCAAAGCGCATAAGGAACAGATAAAAGAACTCAGGAGGCTAGAATGAATGCATCAACTGTTCAGGTAAGCTTATCAAATCACTTCTACACCTCATTTGTTAAGGTCCTTGTGAATAGATTCAGGATAGAATCCAGATACACTTTCTCCAAGAAAGCTAGAGCAGTTAAGGGCTTAATATTGATCTGATCCATTTCATATTTTGTGGTGAATTATAACTCCTAGACCTACAAAATTCTGAGGAAACTTTGCTTTCTTCTAACTATTCTATGAAGAAATACCTGGAACTTTTATAAATTAATCAGCAGACATGAGGCAGCACGATAGATTATCAATACTAATTTGAATAATTGTTGACAAGAGAAGAGTGCCATAAAACAATGGAAGGTAGATAATCCCTTACCAAGGGGAACTGCAAGTAAACATATAATTTATGTTGCACTGGCTTCTGTTGACAGGTGAGTTGATCCATCATACACTAAGATAAACAGATATACAGGTAATACCTGATGCATTGATTATGACTGAAAAAGTAGAGCTAGTAACACAACAGAAAACCCATTCTATTAAGTTCTATGAGAAGTTAAATGCCACAAGAACATGCCATAAACATAGCCAGTTAAAACAGCCCAAGACATTAGCCATATCCAATTTTAGAATTACCCCTGCACTCTTATTGCTTTGTCCAGTGAATAATTTCTTGTACAGCAATGATATTCTCTTTCAATCTTATAGACTTATTGGCCACCATGAAATTATCCTTTCAATCAATCAAGTGAAATAGTTTTCCTTACAAAGAAAAGTGAAAACTAGAAGCACTAATGCAAATGCAGCACTAGAATCTCCTTAATATATGTGCTCAAATAAGCTCTCTAATGGATGCACAGAAGGCACAGAGCAATCTACAAACTTCAAAATGAGATTTATGATTTCTCAAGAACTGCCTTCAAGAAAAAGCTCCAAGCTCCTTTCTATGATTAGGAACTGAAAACTAGTTGTAAATACTAGAATGTCCACTCTATTTTTGAATAGCAAATGAATTCTCCTAACTCTTACAATTCTATGTCCTTACTTTAAAAATGAAAATACTAATTCTAAGAAGATAATTGCCCTTGATAATTATCCATTTCCCTCACTACTAACTGTAACTTTTGTCATCTGCCAACCGATTGTGAATTCTGAGGTGAAATTTTGAAGAAACAAGGTAATTTGGGTGGAGTCAGCCACCACAACACCAGTGTGCACGCTCAGGTTGCACTGTAACCTATAGCACTCTAATAAACAGCACATGCATTTTAAGAGCACTTATAAACAACGAGCTGCATAGGAAAGAAAAATTTGTAGCAGGCACCCAAACTAGAAATGAAAGTTCTTGAAGATGACTGGTCCATGTGACATTACATTGAAGGAAATTTCCAAAAAGTGACACTACGGAGAACCTCTAGAATACATCACCACTTACTCTAGGGTGCCATAATCAGCTACATATTTGGGTCAAATATGCAACCATGAAATACCTCACCTTTGTAATTTGATCATTAAAAGTCTAAAAATGGGGATGTCCATTGCCCCATTATTCTTCATGATTAAGTTACACAAATTGTGGACATTACATCGAACCTCTTGACTCAATGTCAAATACATGCATCAATTTTCAATGTACCAGTAAAGCAAAAATAATAAATTTTAATAAAATCATGAACATGCAGTGGTTAGTAGTAGTCCATAATTAAAAATCTCATACTCCTAAGTTACTTGGCTGTCACAAAATATTTAAAAACTCGAGAATCAGCAAAAACTCACAGATTTATTGAACATCAAAAACTACACTAATTTTTTTAAGGATGCTTTAAAAACATGCATATTACTGATTTCCTTCATATATAGATCAAAATTAGAGTTCAATACGAAACTCGAAGTTTAATCGTGGTAAATATGTTGGCCATAATCCTGTATTTGACAATTGATGTGAGAGTATCCGTTGAGAGACTGAATTTATTCTTTCAATATTTTTTCTCTTCCTCAACTGCAGGAAAAATGATCAGCTTTCTTCTAATAAGGTTATGTTGAACCACAGCAACTGCCATTTTCAGCAGAGCACCCAGCATCTTGAACTTACCTTTGAAACAATAAGATATGCATTATGTTTGTACAGCAGGAATGTCCAGTGATGCCAAATTTCACAATTTGAAGAATTAAAGCATTGAAATAACAGGTTTGTTCTTTGGAACTTTTTCTTTCCTGTTCTTTTCAAGACTAAAAGATCAAATAGAGGCTTTAAGATTTTGCTCTTTACTTCCCTGTCTGCATTGGGATGCTTCCAGCTATAACTTAGATAAAGAGTCGAGGCCTGGATTGTTTATCTTTCTACAGTACATATTTACAACCCACCAGCGAAATTATTCTCTCAAAATTGTGCTCTAGCAGTATGATATTGGCAACAGTTTGTGGTTAGCTCGCGTCAATCTGAAGTAAAAAAAGATGACTGAAAAAAATAAAATCGCAACCCTTTTTTATCTTAAAATGTTCAACGAGTTTGTATGTGGCACGAGTTTTTGGCGAGGAGTGCAGTTTTGGTGATTTTTGAAGAATTAAGTGCTGCCTTTTTAAATATATGCACAGTAAAAAATTATTTTCTATACCGAGTAGGTGGCTGATGAGGTAAGGAGGTGAAGAGACCCTAGTAAATGATACAGACACTTGACTCCAATCTAGAAACCAAAGATCTTTCCATATTTCTGGATGAGAAGAAAGCGTATAAATATAACAAGATTGAAGCTGTTGATCTTCCCCAAATCTGTCTCGACCATACATGACAATTTTTGGAGGAGAATAAAATCTCAAGTGAAGCAGAGATGGAACACAGAAATTCAGTTCCATGCTAAATGGCTCTAGTTTCTTCATGAAGACATTCTGTAAATCTAGCATAGTCTTTAGTAATGATTACTAAATTTACTAGTATAACATTAGAAAAGGAATTTTATTTAGAATCTATTATAGACACTGTAGTTACTCTGCTATCTGGAAAAGGTCCCCTCAAGTTCTAAAAATTGGATAAATATGATTCAATGTGTCATTTCATGGGAAAGAGCCATTAATCTAATATTATTAATGTTTTTAGGAAGAAAAAAAAGAAACTTTTTTGTGAAATCGTGCAGAATGCTAAAGATCAAGTTGTTTTTTCATTAGCATTGCATACATTACCTATAAAAAATTATAAAACAAAGAGATCCTCTTCAATGAATGAGAGAAATGTGACGCTACCTTCTGAATGGAAACAATCAATCCGTGAATAAAACGAGGTGCTGTACAATTGATACCAATTGCAACCACCTTTTTACATGAATCAGCAATGGAAGCACATTCTGTCACTGAGTCACCACTCACTACATTCACACCATCTTTGGAGTTGAAAGTAAACCAAGCTGGTACTTGGATATCATCTTCTTCAAGCAATTCAACATAAGCCTGAAATAATAACTCAGAAATTGTCAAAACCTGTTGATACAGTCAGAAATAGTCCATAAATGACAGCTTAAATGTCATTAGCTATTCCAAGTATTAATGTTACCTTACATTTAAAATAGCTAAAACTGTTCACATGGTTCAAAAATCTGGAAACAAAAGCATTTCATAAATAAAATAACAAACAAGGAGGGCTTAACCACCAACGTGTTACTAACAATCTGTGCTACCCAGAAACATGTTCTCAGCAGTTTGTGACACATTATGCATTTCTTAACACCCCAGGAGTGGAGTGACATCTTGGGTTCAGTCAGGGATGTCCCAACTTCCAAGAATGATTGAGTGACATTCCACCTTTTGCCCAGTGCAGCTCAACATTCCCAATGCAAAAGATTTTTTTGGTTTCTTTGTAACTATAAAACCAAAAACATGCTATGAAGGATAAAAAAAGAACGAGTAGAATATAGTATAATGCCCAAAAACATAGAGTCTGACTGGAAGCATTATGATTGCTCCTGACTATTGCTCAGAGTATATAAGTTAACACCATCCTTACTCATATGACAGATAATCGCTTACAGGGTAACTTTCTATGCTTTACTTCTTTACATGATTCTCTTGGATATAATTTGTATCAATTACAATATAAAAATGCATCCATGATTTCTGAGAGCATAATTACATTATTAACTGTTAATTACGGTTGCTCAACTTAAAGTATGTAAATTCATTTTCATTACAATATTCATGTTAGTTCTGTGACATCAAAATTAACTGCTAGCAAATATGGCGATTGTACGTGGATACCATTGTGTCTTATTGCTTGATCAGATTATATAACTTGACAACAATTTCGAGATTTCTTGCAACTCTATATTTGTCAGTTGCTAATTTATCCCTTGGCACATATACATAACTGCATACTAATTGACTAATCCTTTAAGTTCCTCCAGACATCCCCATAATCCATTCCCCGTCTTCCCCATATTTGAATGATAGGGCAACATAGTTTAAAATGTGCTAGTCCATGTTATGCTGGAAGGCAAAGTAAAAGTCCATATCATGCTCAAATGAAAGTTTATATCATGATGTTTACATACAATTCCTTGCAGTTTCACTCTGTAATACTTAATTGCATCCCATATTATAAGAGACATTGTGAATTTGCATTGCATAAGATTGGAAATGCTTACCAATATAAAGATTAAATAATTTCATTTCTTTTCTATATAGAATGAATATTTAAAAATAGTGAACATGCATCCAAATTTAGTGACAAATCAAAAAGTTGCTCGTTCATGTAAAAAATACCAATATTTTCAGATAAATTTAGATAAATTAGGTTTTGTATCAGATAAAAGCTATCAGCCTCAACAATAGTCACAGATGATGCTTGCAGAGTTAAACAAGTTTCAGCCCTACAGTTGGCATACAAGTTTCCTCACCATCAAGAGAAGCTGTAAATAGTAACAACTAATCAATAAACAAGTTGATCAAGTGGCTTTGTTAAAATATCAGCAAGTTTCGCTTCTATATTGCAAGGGTGAAGATCAAGTTGCTGATATTCTAACAGAGCCACTTTGTAAATAAAAGTTTCAATTTCATTGTAAAAATCTTGGTTTGCAACCCAATGAAGGGTTTGATGTAAACTCCCCAAGTAAAGCTTAAAGGGGGGTGTTAAGAATTAATCTTTACTTTGTAAAGTTAATTTCCTTTTAATTGTTACTTGTAGGAATATTACTAAGGTATCCCTACAAGTCCTTTGTCTTATTTGAGTTCTCACAACTCATTTTATTTATTCCAAATATGTGGAATATTAGATTTCCTCCTTAAGAGGATGTTGACACTTTGCACCCACATATTGTGAATGGCATTCATAGAAATGGGAGTTACTTTGTAACTCCTCTCCTCATCTCTATTTAAGAGATGCTTCTCCTCTCATTCTTCACTTCATGATATTATTGTAATGAGCTTCTCTCTCTCTCTCTCTCTCTCTCTCTCTCTCTCTCTCTCTCTCTCTCTCTCTCTCTCTCGGATTTGCCTTCACTCTTTAGATTTTGCTTTCATTCATAATACACCTCGGGTTTTTCTTTGCTTTTCCCCTTTCAAAATCTCTTGTGTCTCCTCTTCATGTTTGGGTGATTGCTTTCAAGCTTCTCTTCTATTTTGGTAAATTTTACTTCAATCAATAACTTAATTGTTATTCCTTTCACTATCGAATAAGTGAGGTTACTAAATATGGACCGATAGTTAAGGGGGGAGGCCTGCTCCAGAACAGATCAACAAAGTCAGATTTCAGGCTCGAGTCTTGAAAAAACTCTTAGCAAACTTCAATGCCAAGGGCAATGAAAAGTGTGAAATTGATAAATTCCTAAGCAGTACCAACTTTTGTGTTATTGTAATTGCACCAAAGTCCACATCAACCCTTAAAAAACAAAATCTGAATTACGACGTGATGCCAAATTTCCCACCAACAACTTTGTACTAAGTGAAATTCAAAGCCGAACCTTAGTGCGGCAACTAAAGAGAGGTTGAAGATAGATGCAGAGTTCAAGCCAACATTTGTCACGAGAATTGTCATTGACTGAAGAATGGAAGGTGAGTCAACTTCACTCTTCAACTATTGGGAGATGGGAGAGAACTCCCCTAATGACGGAGGACTTCATGCAAAAGCTGTCTTCCAAATTATGTCAAAGACTCAAATCACACCAAGGGATGCTTCAATACAAAAACTGGAAATACGAAGGAGATTTAGCAGTCAAGCCAAGGCTGTTCCAAGTTCCAACATTTGGATTAGTGTAACAAGGCTGTTCTAGGATTCTCTATAACAGATCCAAGGGGCGTTATGAGGTTGAAACATTGATCTCCATATGAGATGCAAATATTGTAAAATATGTACTTTGTTTAGTTGATCTTAAGAGGAGAATTAGGTAAAATTGTAATATGAAGCAAAATGGTCAATTTTAGGATTTTGACGGTGTACCTGTGCCTCTAGCTTGTTAGGTATTGTTTCAAAAGCTAGTAAATCAGCTCCTGACTCTGCAAGAACTTGCACTCGTCTTCGATGGAAATCTTTCAAATTCTGAAGGGTCATTCCAGGTCCATAATCTCCACTGCAAGTAAGAAAATTTGGCCGCATGCCCAACTTATATTTGTACATCAACTTTTTGTCTCATCGTATGTAGTTGTACCAAAACTAACAAGACAAGTTCATTAAAAATATATATATATATATATATGATTATTAATGATCTCCTACCTGTATTCAGAGCCATCTGCCAAATATGCTCCATAACTTCCCACAGAAGCTGCCACCAGTACAGGATGATAATTTGGAATTTCAGCAGACTCAACACTATCATCTGAATTCTGTGCACATTTTTTCCAAAAATTGTCACGTGCTTCACAAGCAATCTCAACACTCTTACACAATAGAGCTTCTCCTTCAATGGTTGACAAACCTTTTGATTCAAAACCTTGAATGGTTGCCTGTTTATAATCAAAACCCAACACCTATGAAATGAAAGAATAGGTGCCAAGTTAAAGGAAAAAAGAGCGAACATTTAAGAATGTACGAATAGTGAATATTACAAGCCCAGACCTGATATGATGCTGTTATTATGATCTCAGCACCAGCTTCAAGATATTCTTCATGAACCTAATTATTTGAAACAAGAAGTAATGAATATATGAAATTTGAGGAATGAAACACAGAATATACAATGATAGTTGGCATAAGTTTTCCACAGTCCATGTAGTATTCAAAAGATTGCTTTTGGAATCAACTGTGTATGCTTTTGTATCAACATTTCGGATCACTTCCCTCTTCTTAATGATGGATCACTGAGTGTGATCCTAAACATTGATACAAAATCATGCACAGTTGATTCCAAAAGCAATCATTCGAAGAATATACAATACCTAAATCCATTCCTTTTGAGTTAAAACTTAAAAAGTGTGGACTTGGAGAAAATGCCAAGAAACGTCCATGATATAGATAGTTGTCAATGATATCAATATGAGTTTGTCAACAAGGTTAACATTTGGGTTTTACAGCTTTTCATTTCAAAGAAGTGGAAAATGGATTTGCTTTTGTTGCATACTTCTTTATAAGTTATTTTCTCATATATGATTTATTAGCAAATCAGAATTTACAAAGCAAATTTTAGGAAGATATACACTCTAACCAACTTACATCATAACATGTCAAACAAGTTAAATAATGAAAATGAACCCCTGCTTGTGGAAGCCTGCGAGAAGATATATCTACCTCTATCATAGCTCAGGAGCAATCCTAACCTTGTAAATCCATTTACACCCGAAGTTAATGCAAAGGGACTTGTTTCCTGACAAATCCTTATAAAAAGTAGAAAAGGTACTAAGATTTTACTATATGCGATTTACTCTTACAACATATTTATTTGTAAATTACATAGCATTTTCATCCCCTAATGACCTTTAGAATCTTAAATATCCCTGACATTTTACACCGTCTAGATTTGGACACCCAATTGAAAAGGGAATATCATTTGACATTCCAAGAACCGGTCCTTATGGAATATCATTTGATTTGACAGACCAAGAACAGAACTAGATGTTTTATTTGTGTGCGTTCTTTTTTGTCGCCTGCAATTGTTTTTGTGTATATTAAAGGAATGTCTTATCCAAGACCTACTTTTCAACAGCTGTGTACGAGAAAAGAAATTGGGGCACCCTGTTGATGAGACAAGTTTGACATATTTATGTTGACGCTCCTCCCCTTTCTGCTATGTTTGCATTGAGGTCCATCAACATGTAAGTTTCTGTAGCATGTATCTGTGATTCTATCGCATAGATAGACAACATTTTTTTAAATTTTAGTATCTACACACTATATGAATAGTAAATACTAAATAACAATACCATGTGAAAAAACTGTCACTCAGATGAAGTTTATAAGGTATTACCCAAACACAGGCTTTGACAAACCTAAAATGACTTTGAAATGAAAGTCCCCAGGTGAAAGTCACTAACATCACCAGTGGCTTTGGAGTCATGCCTAGTGAGCCTTCTCTACTTTGTGGCTGTTATCATGAATGTAATTTAGAAAATTTTGTGACTTACAAGAGAGTGGTTATTAATATTATCATGTGACGTGATTTGTAAGCAACTTCTATCCTCTAAGTGTTTTTAGTTTTCTGCAGTAGTTTGGGAGTTGTGTTTTGCGAACCTTCTAGAGCTTCTTGTTGTTCTGATGTTATGTAATTTCCTAGGTTCTTCTATCCTCTCCAGTACAAACATCCCCAGTAATTTCAGAGTCGTGACTTTTTGGTTCTTTTCTAGCTTTGGGATTGTTATCCTGTGATGTATACAGACTTTATGGTATTCTACTCTCTTAACTTTCTACTAACCTCTCCTATATCACCAGTACTTTTGGAGTCACAACTTGGGATCCTTCTAGCTTGTGGTTGTTACCATGAGATGTAGCTTACTTCTGCTATCTTCGCTGGTACTAACATCACCAGTAGTTTCAGAGCCATACATTCTGAGCTTTGTCGAGCATGCATGTGTAAAGGCGTTCTATAATTTAAAAGCCTTTTCTATCCTGTACTAACGTCACCGGCAGCTTTGGAATCATCCCTTGTGACCCTTCTCTAGTTGCTTGTTGTAATCATGTGACACAAGTTAAACTTTACAAGCTAGTTCAAATTATAGCAGTTCACAAATTCCATGAAATATTCAACTATGTGAAGGTTTTATTGAAAAACAATCATACAATTGTAAATTTTTCTAATTCAAAAAACCTCAATGCATAGATACTCCATTCCCACATCCCCGCTGGAAAATGAATCCTTAAAGCTCTTATATTTTTAAAATGCAAACCAAAAAAGAAATTCTTCATACTCCTATATTTTTTAAATGGAAAAAAATAAAAAAATCGTTACAATTCAATCATGAAAATATAACTCTTGAATTATGAAAAACAAAACGAAAGAACAATCCGTACATCTAAAAATAATGAAAAACAAAATTGATTAAAAAATAGAATAAAATCCGTACAGCTCTTAAATTATGAAAAATGAAAATGAAAAAACAATCCTTATCTTTCTAAAATGACTGAAAAAAAATCCTTAAAACTCTTCAATCATGAAAAGCAAAAAAAACCCATACAAATCTTGATTCATGTAAACCGAAAATGCAAATAAAAAAGTAATCCTTACAACTCTTAAATCAGAAAAACAAAAAATGAAAAAATAAAACTTAAAACTCTCAAATGCTGAAAAAAAAAAAATTAAATGCAAAACAAGCATTAACCGAATATTCATACCTGGCGAATGAGATGAGGAGTGGTAATGAGGCATTTAGCGCTCCAGAGTGGATCATTGAGATCTGCTCCATGACTCTCCAGCTGCGTGGCAAGTCCTCCATCAATAATACCGAAGCCTCCTGCCTTCTGCAGAAACTCCTCCAACACCTTCGACTTATCCCCGCTTCCAAACTTCATCGCAAATCAGAAAAATAAAAAATCCAAACACAAAGATTGTCCAATGTTTATTTGCAGCAACAAACAACAAATTTAAGCCGAACAGAGTAGGCCAGAGACAGTGCAGCTTGAAAACCCCGCAATGGTAGGGTTCCCGAGTTGATTTTTTAGATCGAAATGATGTCGCATCAAATAGAACAAGATGGCGATGGCAGTAACAAGGAACTTATACTAAATAGGGTCCCGTCAGTTGATTGTTCTATTCGTAAATCCATTAACTTCCCTTTTCTTATTCCATGCCGATTCTGTCAATATCAATTTACCTTTCTTGTCCCATTTGCAGTAATGGAAAATCGTGTCGTATGCCACTATGCTTAGCAGGCACGATTTTCTCAAATTTGAGATTGAAATTTTGGATAGCCGTTGTCGAGATGCCATGTGATCTTTTTGGGGATAGGTGGCATTGCGTATTGGCACGTACTACCCACTATGCTTTGTTGATTATCCATTCGCAGGATAAGTTATCACATGACGCACAACTCAAATTAGTAAAGAATTTTTCGTGGAAGTTATTTCCACTCTCATGATATGGAATGAAATTTTATGGGAACATACATCGCACTGATCCATAAGTAGTAGGTAGGTGATTGAGAGTATAAAAACAAATATTTTCCTTTATTTAATGATTGATGCTGATATGATATAAATGTAAATCGAAATTAATAAATTTTATAATAATAATTGAAATGTTATTTTTTTAAAAAATATTTATTTTATTTTATTTGAATGATCAATTAATGACTTAATATAAATGATTAATGAAAATATAAATTTTTAAAATATTATTCTTTAATTATTATTAAGGGAAGAGCACTAGCCACTATTCATGTTTTTATAATAATCTATAGAGATGTTACTTTAAATATTAAAATATTTTAATTATTATTACGGGAAGAGCACTAGTTATGTTCATGTTTCAATGATCATTCACTTCATGCATACCTAATCCCCCAATTTTTTTTGTATTTTAGTCATTAATTTTTATAAAAAGGTTAATAATAAATTGCAAATACACCAATACATGTTCACATTGACTAATGAAAATAAACTATACATATATTACCATTTCCAATAGCATAGTAGGTAGAATTTCGACGATTTTTTTGGTTGTCTTTGTATGTGACTTAATTGCTTATAGCTATTGTTTTGGCTTCTAGTAGTAATGACGAATATTGAGGGATCCATTATGCATGCACGGGTCAAAAAGTGGTCATTTCAAAGTGTCGCTCGATATCAACTTAAAGATGCCCCAATAATTGTGCACTACAACCACCTCAAAAATGACTAACACTTACGCACAAATGTCCTAGTGGTCATTTCAAAGTGTTGCTTGATACCAACTTAAAGATGCCCCAATAATTGTGCACTACAACCACCTCAAAAATGACCAACACTTACGCACAAATGTCCTAGTAGTTCTGTGTTATGGTACCAATAAAGTTGCACAACCCCTCTAATTAAAATCCAAAAATTCTAACTACTAAGGGTAAAGTGGGAAACTATTGATACATGTGAAATTTATTAATGGACTTTAAGTTATCATTTTTTTGGTTTCTTTAAAATTAATTATTGGGGCGTTGGGTGAGCAAGGAGTGAACAGTAATTGGAACATCAACAGTAAATAGTGCCCTTCCTCTAGGTGATTGAAAATTTATAACTAGTATACTTATATTAAAAAAATATATGTTATATATGTCAAGAGATATCTTATAATAGAAGAGAATCATCTGTAAAATAAATGTTCTTCTAAAAGACTAAACACTAAGAATGCAAAACCATTAAAGTCTTGCATACAAAAAGCTTGAATCTAGCTGGAGACAAGTGGTGAGGGTTCTATTTTATTTCAAGTGGTGAGGGTTCTATTTTATTTGGAGTAATAAAATAACACCTCCACAAAAGCTGTCTCTTGCATGTCAAATTGTTTCAAAAATGGATTTTTGTTTACGAACATTTTGTTGTCATTGTAGATGCCTCTTGGCATAAAAAAAATAATTTTCTTTATTTAATGATTGATGGTGATATGATATACATGTAAAACGAATGGTTTGGATAGAGAGACGCGATATTGGTTATAATACTTGATTAAAATATTACTTTTAATAAGAATATCTTTTTGTCTTCATTAAATGATCAATAAATGACATAATTAAAATAATTAATATAAATATAAATTTGTTTAAAAAATAAAATATTTTAATTATTATTAGAGCTACTATTCCAATTATTGTTCACTTCATGCACACTTAATCCCCCATAAAAATTTTGTATTTTAGCCATTAGAAAACTTTTAAAAGGCCAATAAAAATTTGCAAATACACAATACATGTTCACAAGTGAAGGTGTATTTGACCAATGAGAGTAAACGATTACACATACATTACCATTTGCAATACAATATAATGTAAATTGAAATTAATATATTTTATTATTATTGATCGAAATATTTTTGATATTTTATAACAATTGTTTGAAATATTTTAGATATTATATATTTTTTATATTGAAATATTTTTCTTTATTTAATGCTTGACACTGATATGATATAAATATAAATTGAAATTAATAAATTTTGTAATAATTGATTGAAATGTCACTTTAAATAAGAATATCTTTTTGCCTTCATATGAATGATCAATTAATGACATAATATAAATAATTAATGTAAATATAAAGTTATTATAAAATATTTTAACTATTATCATGTATTTTTTTTTAATTATATAATAAAGTTGTATATGAAATAAATAGAAAGATAATTATTATATATATTAAACTGGTATTTTATTTTAAATAATTAAAAAATACAGATATTTCTATTTTTAAAAAATACAATATTTTTGATTAAGGTAAAAGTAGGTTTTGAAGGGGCCCCGAAACCCTTTACAAGCAGAACTTAAACAACAGAACAACGAGAAACAAAAAGGAACAGACCATCAAAAAGCCAACAGTAAACCAAAGAAAACCAGAAAAAGCCCCACAAAGCCAACAGGCCATCCAGACTCCAGAAGAGAAACTAGTTGATTTTTTCCAGGGCATTCGCCAAGGTGTTGCTGATTTCATGCAGCTCTTTGATGTTATCCTTGAGATTAGGGAGATCCTTTGCAGAAGCAGCCACAACTTTCTTGACACTAGCCCTGGTCCTCTTCGCAGTGCCACCAACCGGAGTAGCTTCACCACTACCAGTCTGGATAGCCTCTTCATCCAAGTCAAGATCCACAACCGGTTTTGGAGAGCTGGTATGATCAAAGACCTTAGCAATTTCCTCCAAGTTTTTAGTGACAGCAGATAGGATACTCGGGATAACGCCCATTAGATTTCTCATCGCCTCTCTCCCTTCTTCCAACGATTTAACCTTATCCTCCATATTCTACTTCCATTTTATCTTCTCTCTGTTGTCATCCTCCCTCTTCTCATATGTATTTTTTCCCTTCTTTTCTAGGTTCTTCAGGAGCTCATAGGTCCATCTGTCATAATCCATTCTCGCCTCAGAGAGTTTCTTGAGGTTATCCAAGATTAACCCTTTACCCGCACTTTCCTTATCCTCACTAACCCTGTCCTTAGTCAAGTCCTTCTCAGAGTCTTTGTTCATTTCCCTCTCGGAATTCACATCAGTTTCCTCATTATCCTTGAAATCCACTTCCTCCATCGGATGGTTGTTGTCCTTACCAGGGCAATCACTGAGGATAGGGCTTTCATTACCAGGCTCATCACCACTTTCTTTCTCATTACCCAGCTCCTCATCATTCCAGTTGTCTTCACCATTGGAGTCATGCGTCTCCATTTCGCTGCTTTCCTTTTCAATTTCCTCTGTTTCCATCCCAGGGGCACTTTTTTTTTTTTGCTGGAGGACGCCTTCTCCTTGCTAAAGTCTCCTCCTTCCATCTTTCTCTTACCCGGAGAGGTGGAAATCCTCTTGTTTTCCAGTAGGGCGAGGGTTTTACAATGCTCATAAATGAGCAGCAAAAGCCCGCAGTGGAGAATCGGGCTAGTGGGGTTTTAACTGTGTTTATTGAGGGATCTGGAAAGGGACCTAAAAAGGTAGTAGGTCAGAGATACCTTTTTGTCGTGTCTGAAATGGTTTAAGAGAACAAAGTGGTAGGTGTGGGCCCTGGAGAATCAACCTTCAACCGTGATGTATTCCATAATTGCATTTAGAACCCAGCCCCAAAGTTTCTTGATATTAGCAGCTTCGTAGTAGCCCCCAGTGGCTTTGCCGATTTTTACCCCCTCTTTCTCTTTCCGTGGGAACAGATTGACCGCGTTGTTGGAGACTTTAAGGTTTTGAAAGAAATTAAGCCCAGTGTGGGGCATGCCAGTCATAGTAGATATGAGCCCAACGTCCAGCTTGAACTTAACTCCATAAATTTTAAAGGAGCCATTAGACCAGTTTTCAGAAATCTTGGAAACGACTAGGTTTACCCTACCTTTATCATAGTCCACGAGCTTATCCATGAAGCTTGTGAGAGAACCTTTTTCTAGTTTCGCCCACACTTTCGGCATCGGTTTCCAAGTCGACGTATTGTCTGGTTCCTCCCTCCTTAGGTCTCCTCCCATCTTTGGATTCAGGCTATCTGCTTTGTTTCTCTACAAACTAAGCCCTCCTTTCCCGATGTTGCTCGAGATTTTGAACCGGGTAACCCATAAAGCGTGCGATAAATTATTAAAGATTGTTGGGGATCTGCCGCTTTGCCAAGTAATGATGACCTTTCCATCAAGGCATAAGTTAATCATATTCCTTGTCATGATTATGCTATCCTTCTCTCCCCATATTCGCTAGACAATCCACCACACTATTTTGCTCTCTGAAGGCATGTTGGATAATAATTTCTTTAAAACTTGCAATGATCTCCCTAGCTTTCATGATGATATTTTCAATTGACCAAGAAGGCTCTGATTCCCCCTTTAAACACTTAATAATATTAAGTGAATCTCCCTCGAGCCATAATTTATCATAATTAAGACTTTTGGCTATAATTAAGGTGTTTAGGGCAGCTGAGGCTTCGACAAAGTGGCTTGTTTGATTCCCCAGAGGACCAGCCACCGCCTTTAAACAACTTCCAGCAAAATTCCTGACAATGCCCCCATAACCAACTTTATTCGGATTCCCCTTAGAGGCCCCATCAAAGTTAGCCTTAATCCACCCCTGAGGAGGAAAACACCAAACGAGACCTTCTCTTCCTTTCTCCTTGCTGGTAGTAGAGGTAGAGAGGTTCCATCTATCTTTGAAGTCATCTTTAGCAGCAGGTCCATAGTCAGTGCCATAAAGGCATTAAAATATACTCCTATAAATTTTATCTACCACCACTTCAGGAGTAGCTCTTTTATCCCTAAAAATCCTATTGTTATGCTCTTTCCAGATATTCTAGATAACAATCGGCAGAGTAAGTCTCCAAGTCTTCACAATTTTAGGATTAGAATTAGGGCAGTGCCATTGCTGCCAGGAATCCCCTAGGGAGTTCGGGAAAACCCATCTCAGGTTCCACTTGCTTAAGATGATTTTCTAGATATCCTGACTAAAAGTGCACTGATTAAGAATATGGCAAATTGTCTCTTCTTCCCTACAACAAAGAGAACACCTATTAGGAAAAACAAAACCTCTCTTATGAAGGTTGTTTAGGGTTAAAACCTTATTTTGGATGAAAATCCAAAAGAAGATATTAACCTTAGGAACTAACTTCTTGATCCAGACTTTAGCCCAGATGGGAATTTCTTCCATCGGATCATTATGAATAGCCACAGCTGAGGAGACAAAATATTTCCTATCCAGGGTTTCCCTCCATATCAATCTGTCATCTTTGTTGTCTCTAGGGATTTTAGTAGAGAGAGCAATCTGAAGGAACTTGAGCCCCGGACACTGCTGGCTAAAATCAATCCAGTTCCAATTTCTCCAGTAATCTTTGACCAGCTCACCAAACCTGCTTTTGAACCAATCTTTCCATTCTTTAAGGATTGGAATTTCCTCCAGTGGTTTGTCCAAAATCCATCTATCTTCCCAAAATCTTATTCTCCTCCCATCCCTAAGGTTCCAAGTTCTGCCAGCAGCAGCCCAACTTTTAGCAGATTGAACAACATTCCATATAGCCGATCCTTCAACAATGAAAGAATTATCAAGGAATTCTTCCTCAGAAGGTTGCATATAGAGATATTTGTTTTTCTAGATTGAGTTCCATTCTCTTTCCTCCCCTTTCAATCTCCATATTTGTTTGGCTAATAAAGCTTTATTCATAGTACCAATATTCCTTAAGCCCAACCCACCTGAGGGCTTAGGGGAACAAATTTTATACCAGGCAATAAGGGGAATTCTATTTTTGACTTCCACCCTTGACCAAAGGAAATTTTTTTGGATTCTTTCAATGGCTTCCGCAAACTTTGTGGGGATTTTGAACAAGCTGAGAGCATAAACAGGAAGATTTTGGAGAGTGGCTTTGAGCAGAGTAATTTTGCCCGCTTGACTAAGGACAACCCCTTTCCAACCAGCAAGTTTTGAGTTGAGTCTGTATATTAGCTTATTCCATAATGATTCCTCAAGCTTGAGACACAGAGGAAGCCCCAGATAAGTAGAGGGAAGCTTAGAAATATTGCAGCCAAGAATTCTTCCAATCCTTAGTTTCCTTTGGACCGGGGTATTGATGAAGAACATAGAACTTTTATCCCAATTGATTTTTTGACCAGAGGCAGATTCATAAGTGTTCAAGATATTCTTCATATTTTTAGCTTCCAAGATGGTAGCTTCCCCCATGGTAATAGAATCGTCGACGAATTGTTCATGAGAATAAACTACATTAGAAGAAGGTTTCAGACCCCTAAGATTGCCATCTTCCACATTTTAAAGAATAAATCCGCCCAGGGATTCAACTAGAATAGTGAACAGGATAGGGGATATGGGGTCCCCCTGTCTAAGACCTCTAGAACTTTTGAAGAAACTGGATGGGGAACCATTGACTATAACAACAGAGGAGGAAGTTTCCATAACTTGAGAACAGAGCTGAATAACAATGCCACCAAAACCAAACGCTTTCATGATCCTAAGGAGAAACTGCCAGTTCACTATATCAAAAGCTTTAGCCATGTCTAACTTTAGGAAGAAACCTTGGTTATTCGCCACTTTTAGGGAGTGGATATTTTCATGAACGGATATAATGGAATCCAGAATTTGTCTACTGGGGACAAAGCCATTCTACTGGATAGAGATAATTCTTGGGAGAATTTCCAACAACCTGGAAGTTAGAACCTTGGATAAAATCTTGTACACAAAGTTACAAAGGCTAATAGGTCTAAACTTGTTGACAGAATCAACACCAGGGATCTTCGGGATAAGGACAATGAAGGTGGCATTCAGTTCCTTAAGGAGTCTTCTAGAACCAAAGAATTCTTTAACACCATTGCAGATGTCAACCTCCACTATGTGCCAAAATTTTTGGAAGAAAAACAAAGGAAAACCGTTCGGTCCGAGGGATTTATCACCCTGAAAGGAGAACACCGCATTTTTTATTTCCAAATTAGAGGGAATACGGGATAAGAGGTTGTTATTAGCTTCAGTCGAGATAGAAGGAATAGCTTGTAAAAGGGTGTTTTGATTGCTAATATCCAAGTTATCCACTTCTCCCACCAGGGTGTTCAAATGCTCAAGAGCTTCCTTCCTAATATCGGTATCCTCTGTTAGGATGCCTTTATTGCAGGATAATCTGGATATTCTATTAGCTGCCCTATGCTTAAGAGAAGTTAAGTGAAAGAACTGGGTATTTTTATCACCTTCCTTCAAGAATAGGGCTCTGGATCTTTGTCTCCAGAACGTCTCTTCATTAGAAATGATGGTGTGGTATTTAGACAAAAGAGCATTTTCAGCCATCCTAAGATCTTCAGACAGCCCAGCCTCTTGGATTCTATCCTGAACATCCTTTATTTCAGTTTTGACTTGAATTTTGCTCTTGAATATGTCCCCAAAAATCTCTTTGTTCCAGGTTTTAATTTTAGCCTTTAGGATATTGAGCTTTTTGGCTATTCTAAAAAGAGTCGTACCCTCCACTTCAGAATTCCACCATTCAGCAATACGAGCTTCCAGAGAAGGATGGGAAAGCCACACCTTTTCAAATCTAAAAGGGAAGTTTCTCTTGGCCGAAAAAGAGTTGGCAGTAAAGGAGATGGGGTAATGGTCTGACACAATTTTGATAACAGAAGCAAGGGAGCAGCTATACTTGGTAAACCAATCAGGAGAAATTAAAGTTCTATCTAACTTTACTTGAATCAGATCAGCTCCGGTTCTTCTATTGGTCCAGGTGTAATTAATACCCTAGAGATCCACATCAATGAGAGCTTGATTATTTATGAAATCCATAAGGTCTTATTTCCCATCCATTTGTAAAGGGAGACCTCCCATCTTCTCTTCCTCTTTGAGCGGTGTATTGAAATCTCCCATAATAATCCAGCTTTGATCAGCAAACTTGAGTCTATCGTCTGCAAGGCTTTTCCAATATTTAACTCTCCCGGTTTTGGTGTTAGGCGCGTAGATGTTAGATAACACCCAAGCAAAGTTGTCCTTAATATGCTCAAGCTGAACAAAGTTCCTATTAAAAGCAGAGATGATTTCCTTACCTTTTATTGTTTTTTGGTTCCAAAAAATCGCAGTTCCTCCAGAAGCTCCCTCTGAGTTAGATCCTATGACCCCATTTTCCTTGAAAATTCTAATCTTTTCAACTTTTTCCTTAGACATCTTGGTTTCTTGCACGAGGACCACATCCGATTTATGGTCTCTAATGATGTTTCGTAGCACATCCTACTTATGAGGGGCGTTCATCCCTCTGATATTCCAGGATATTATCTTCATACTTTAATTGGGGATAGGGCTGACTCAATGGAACACTGTGTTCCATCAGCACGGTTCTTCCAGCTTTCCGGTTCCCTTTGATGTTTTAGGGATGGCCTTCCCTGCTTTTTGTTTTGACTTCCAACGTCTGCCTTTTTCTTGTTCTTGCTTCTAGTTGTGATCCCTCCATTGAGTTCCTCCTTGTTCATTTTTCCTTCACTCGAACCAAGAATCCGGAGATTCCCTTCCAGAATATCCATTACAACACTTTGAGAAGGGGTTTTACAAAGATGAGGCTTTGGGCTTCCATTAGTTAAAAGAAGTAGGGGCTCAATGTCAGAAGGGTCTTGAGCTTCATTAAAGTTTTCCTCGACCGATTTTGAGAATGAGGACGCTGGTATGGTTTCTTCCTTCTCCTGATTGACAGATCCAACCTCCTGGTCCTCTGGGTTATTTTTATTGTTCAACTTAGTTCCTTGCTCTACTTCTTTAGAGCTCTCTGATTGGTTATTAGAGCAGACACAATCTTGTTTTTCATTATTGCTATTCCCAATCCTCTTGACTTCATTAACTAATTCTGTTACCTCCTTATTTTGGTCACACTCAATTGATGGGTCTCCTTTTTTATCAATCGTTTGCCAAATCTTTTTGTTCTTAATATTGCTATCAGTCTTGCTTTCCTTACTTTTCTTGAGTGGACATGATTTTGCCCAGTGTCCCAATTTTTTGCAATAGAAACAAGCAAATGGAAGAGATTCATATTCAATAGGTTGGGACCATTTTCCAAGTTTAGATATGATTTCTATAGATTGAGGCATATCCATCATTTGATTAACATTTATACAGATGCGAGCAAAGACTAACCTTGATTTAGCCGCCGTCATCAGGTCAATCGTCAGAAGTTCTCCAAAGGATTTCGCAATACCCTTGAAAACTTTCTCATTCCAATATTCCAGTGGGAGACCCGGTAGGCGTGTCCAAATTGGCGCAGAAACAAAGAAGGACTCGTCAAGGGCAAGGTTCGGGGCCCATTTCTGAAGAGCCAAGGATGACTTGCCAAACATCCAAGGGCCTTCACAAAGAGCCTTATTCATGTCTTCTTCAGAGTTAAAAGCAAAGGAAAAAAAACCCCTAAGCAGCGCTACCACGTCCACTTGACCTTTTACAAGCCATTTTCTCCTTATGAAATTCCTCACATCATCGATGTTGGGCCTAAAGCTAGAAAATCATCCCACTAAAGTCATGGATAAGCCAGCTACAGTCATATCAACCACTTTATCCGGAACAGAGATAGCCACCAGTCTAGAAGCTGGATCTAAGATATTTGTACCTTCCGGGAGCCCAGATTTAGCCAATAGCTTCACTCCAAAGAGCAAAGACCATTTTTTACTTTTACCTCTGTCGTGTGGGTCCTCGGGTTTTGAATCTTTATCCTCCCCCAGTTTTGTTGTTTCCTTGTCCTCTTCTGACCCTTGAGATGCCTGTCCTCCTGCCTGTTTGCCAGTTCCGATCCCCAAAAAACTGCAATCTCTAGGAAATCCGCCTTCCCCAGGAATTCCGCCATTCCCCAATTTGAAATTTGGGATTCCCACTCCTTTTCGCTCTGCACCCGCTCCCTTTGTCATGACTGGTATCACTAAAAATACAATGTTATCTATATTCAATTTAATGGTTTTGACCACAAATATGTGTGTTCATAATGAAAGTCCTCATGTAAGGGAAAAATAACACTCACATATCATCTAAACAAATTAGAACTCACAACCTCTTACATGAACATAAGGTTTAGACATTTGGTGCTCATTTGATTTTGTATTTACAAAAAATTATATATAAATGTTTATTATGTGGGGTTTTATTCTCAATACATATTCAATGGTTGAAATATAAAATAATGATAATGAATGTCTTGAGTATTATTGTTACACTATTAACTACTTTTGTAGTGTATTATTAGTTGCAATTATTCTAGCATAGTGTTAATATGAATCATCTTCAATTATAACAATGAAAGAACATGATTGAATTTGGATCCAAGGATATGTACAAAGGAATTTGGTACATTGAATGAAACTATTCAAGAACATGATTGAATTTGGATTCAAGGATTTGCACAAAGAAATTTGGTACATTGAATGTAATTATTCAAAAATTCAGGTTTAACAAATGATAATATCGATTGCAAATAGACATGATTGACATTGGATTCAAGAATTTGTTTATGTTGGTATGTGGTGACTAGGCATGTTATTAGGCTTCAATTTTGGTGACTTTGTCAAATTCTTTTTCTCTCAAATCAATTAAAAAGGAGTGTAGGGGGGTAGAGCCCCTTTTGCGATGCTTAAGGGGACTATCACCCTGGTGAGGGCTCGAGGGCAAAGCCCATGGTAGGGGGTTGGGGGCAATGCCCTTAGAGGGGGTTGTTGAGAGCAATGCCCTCAATGAAAAATTTGCCCATTATTTAATAAAGGATTCAGTTGTTATTTTAATATGTAAATTGATCTTTGTAAATCCTCAAAATGGTTTGATAAATAAGTGGTTATGGAATGCGAAAATCATCAAATCATAATTTGTTGTTTGTTGGATAATAAAAAGATAGTGGATAGTTGTTTTTGTGTGGATGTAGCATACATTGGGTGAACCACTTTAAATCTTTGTGTTATTGTGAATTTTTTTTTGTTGCCTCTTATTTTGCATTATATTTAATATTATTTATTGCTCTTGTCTATCTAAACCATAACAATCAGTATCAAAGTCATGTATTTGAAGATTTAAAATTTGAGTGAGAGCAATGATGAAAGAAGACAAGTTTAAAATTGAAAATTTCAACGAGAAAAGCTATCAACAATGGAAGATGCAAATAGAAGACTATCTACATCAAAAGGATCTTTTCTTATTGATGGGTGAAAAAGAAAATAAGCCAACAAATATCTCAAATCTAGAATGGGAGAATCTTGATAGAAAAGCACTAGAAACAATACAATTGTGTCTGGAAGTGTCAATGGCTTTTAGTATATCAAAAGATATAACAATGATGGACATAATGTTGGCATTGGACAAATTGTATAAGAAACCCTCACCTTCCAATAAGGCATTCTTAATGAAACGTTTATTTAATATGAAGATATCAAAAGGTGAGTCTATTTTTCATCATTTAAATGCATTTAACACAGTCACTAATCAATTAAGTTCTGTAAAAGTAACCTTTGATGATGAGGTTATGGCTCTTTTAATTTTGTTCTCATTGCTAGAAAGTTTGAATAGTTTGGTCATGGTTGTAAGTAATTTTGTCTTTGGTTTAAACACTGAAAATTTTGATAATCTTGTTGGTGTTATCCTTAGTGAGGAAATGGGATGAAAAAGCATAGGTGAGACATCAAGTAATGTTTTGATTGTGGAGAGCAAGGAAAGATAGAGAGAGAGGAAAGAGCCTAGCAAATCATGGGAAATCTAAGAAGGGTAGATCCAAATCTAGAGTAAGGTTGGACTGTTGGCATTATGGAAGGAGAGAACACTTGAATAAATATGGTTGATCCTGAAAGAGAAAACAATGAGATGAAAACAAGAAAATAACAAGGAAACGAATGTAGCAAGTGATGTGTTGCAAGATGCTTTAATTCTTTAAAAAATATTATTGTTTCTTCGATGGTAGATTCAAGGGCTCTATTTTATGCCACACCCCACAAGATTTTTTTATAAAGCATGTTCAAGGTGATTTGGGACAAGTTTATTTGGGTGATGATGAACCATGCAAAATTGTTAGAAAGGGTAAGATACAAATGCAATTGCCATTTGAAAATAAATGGTTGTTGAAAGAGGTGAGACATGTTCCTGATTTAAAAAGGAATATAATTTCATCAGGACAACTGGGAAGTGAAGGTTGCATAGTTACATTTATAGACAATTTGTGGAAGGTCGCTAAAGGATCATTGCTAATAGCAAAATGAGAAAAGGTAGGTACACTGTATTTATATATTGGTAATTCTAATTTTTCTATTTTTTAGCTTCCACGGGAATAGATACTGCATTATGGCACCTTAGGCTTCGGTACATGAGTGAGAAGGGGATGAGAATTTTCCATTCAAGAAATTTATTGCCAAATTGAAGCAAGCTGATTTGGATTTCTCTAAAAATTGTGTTAATATATATAAAAAAAGAGATTTAGATTTATCAGAGCTGGGAAGGACAAGAAGAGCAAAAAGTTAGAGCTTGTGCATTCATATGTATGGGGATCAACTTAGTTATCATCTCTTGGTGGCTCTTATTACTATATTACTTGTATTGATGATGCAACTAGAAAAAATTGGGTTTCTATCATTCTCATAAAATTTGATGTATTTGATACTTTTAAGAAATGGAAAGATTTGGTTGATAATGAGAGGAAATAAGTTGAAGTGTCTCAAATCAGATAATGGTAATGAATACTACAACAAAGGGTTTGGCAATTATTGTTCATGCCATGGGATTTGTAGACAAAAGATAGTTTTATGAACATCACAAGAAAATGGTATGTTTGAAAACATGAATACAACAATCATGAAGTGTGCAAGGAATATGAGATTGCATGTAGGATTTCCATTAAAATTTGGGCAAATGTTATGAATATTGTTGTTTACTTGATCAATAGAGGGCCTACAAGTTCCTTATATTGTGGCATTCTTGAGGACCTGCATGGATGGTAAAAAGGTAAACTACTCATTTTAAAAGTTTTTTGGTTACACGAAGCATTTGTCCATGTCGACATAGAAAATAGATCAAAGCATAAGACAAAATCCAAGATATGCACTTTTATTGGATATGGAGTTAATGATTTTGGTTATCATTTATGGGATTATGAGAATCATTAAATTATTAGGAGTAGAGATGTCATATTCAATGACATGGAAAAAGGAAAATAATATACAATGCTTGCGGAAATCCTAGAATTTGTAGTTCCAAATATGCTAAAAAATCAATTATTCAATAATTAGAACAACAACAGGTACCTCAAATTCTTGCTAGAAGATCTACTAGGATAAGTAGCCCCCCTAAACAATACTCTACTTCATTGTATTATGTATTGTTGATTGATTCTGGCAAACCAAAAAGTTATGAAAAAGCAATGTAAGTAGAAACCAAAAAGAAGTGGGAGTAAGGAATGATTTAAGAGGAATCTTTGATACAAAACTAGACTTGGGACCTAGTTCAATTACCTAAAGGTAAATGAGAATTTCCAAACAAATGGGTTTACAAGATGAAGGAAGAACATAGCAGTACGAAAATATATAAGGCTAGACTTGTGGTAAAGTGTTTTGCACCAAAAAAGGTAGTGATTTAGATGAAATAATTTTTTTGATTGTAAAAATGACTTCAATCATAACTATTATAAGTCGTGTGGCTACAAAAGACTTGCATCTTAAATATGTAGATGTAAAAATAACTTTTTCTCCATGAAAATCTAGAGGAAGAAGTAAAACTGCATTTATCAACCTCAAGGATATGATGTCAAAGGTAAGGAGAAATTAGTGTGTAGGTTAAAGAAGAGTTTGTATGGCCTGAAGAAAGCACCCTGACAATGGTATTTGAAATTTGATAGTTTTATGGTTGAACAAGGTTACAATAGATACATTTCTAATGATTGTGTTTGTTATAAGAGATTGGATAATGATAGTTATATCATCTTGTTATTATATGTTGATGACATGCTTGTTGTCAAATATAATATGTAACATATAAATGAGCTTAAGCACAAATTAGCAAATTAATTTACTATGAAGGATTTAGGTCTTTGATATGAGAATAACAAGAGACAATAAAAATCATACATTAACATTGTCTCAAATTGAGTACATGGAGAAGTTGTTGAACATATTTCAAATGCAAGATGAAAAAAACAATTAGTACACCTTTGCCTGTTCATCTCAAATTGACTAAGGAGATGTATCCTAAGACACACGAGGAGAGAAAATAAATGTCCAAAGTTCCATACTCCTCACTTGTTAGTAGCTTGATATATGTCATGGTGTATACAAGGCTAGATATTGCACATGTAGTGGGAGTTATATACAAGTACATGAACAATCTTAGAAAAGAGCATTAGAATGTAGTAAAGTGGATCCTTAGGCATTTGAGAGGTACTACTACTCAGAAATTACATTTTGGAGGTTCTCATTCTATTCTATAGGGATATATTGATTTAGATCTAGTAGGTGATATCAATAGTAGTAGCATCATAGGGTATGTGTTTACTATAGGTGGAACAACAACTAGTTTGATTTCATGATTGCAAAAGGTTTTCACACTTTCAACAACAAAAGCAGAATATGTTGCTACTATATAGGCTAGTAAAGAGATGATTTTTTTTATAATGGTTTATAGAGGAATTGGAAAAGCAATAGGAGAATAGTCGATTGTGTAATCATCTAAAAATGGTCAATGCTTGCGTTGTCATACTTTAACATGTCCACATGACCTTATTTTAAGGATTTATCATCTTATTAACATTTCTTGTATGTCACACACTTGATCTTTATCATTTGTCAACATCTTGTCATTCTTCTGCACTTATTTCCCCTTCGATTGTGTTTTTTGCATTTGCAATTAGGTCTTGTCAATATCATTTTCAAATTGCAATTTTCGGTCATGATCATCTTATCATGTCAATTGGACATCATCAATCCTAATTGATGTCGAATTAGGGTTTTGTCCTCAATATTTATCATTATCAATCATATTTGATCAATTATCATCATTTTCGATCCTTTTGGATCCCTTGTCAATTGTCGATTGTCAATCCATTATCAATTTGTGACTGGTTTGTCGTTGGTCTTTTGTCATTCGACCTTCATCAAGTCAACCTTTTATCAATCTTTGATTGATTTGTCATCGATCTCAATCAATCATCATTTCTCGTCAATTTTGGATCGATTAGTCATTGATCCTTATCAATTGTCCTCTATCAATTTGATTCCCCTTGTCAATTTACGACCAATTTGTCATTGACCTTTGTCAATCTAATATCGACTTTTTATAAATCATCAAGTCTTCATCATTTAATCATGATCGACATTATATCAATTGCTTTAGTCTTGTCATGACCTAATTGACATTCTTGCATTTCTAATTTTTCTCCTAGGGTTTTGTGATTTAATTATTTAATCCTAATTAACATTCCCCTCTAGGTTAAATAAATTAATTTATTTATCCTAGATCTCTCTTGTAACAATTAAATATTTCATTTAATTGGTTAATGTTGGAGTTATCTTTTATTAGCTAATAATTATTTATTTAATTATTAGTCTATTATACTCTATGCTTAAGCTAAACTTAGGCATAGGGTTTTCACCTTTAGGGTTTTGAGTATCCTCTTATAAGGATTCTCTCTTTGTATTTTTATAACAACTGTAATTATTGAATTGCATTCTTGTTGCACAATCAATATGACACCTCTTTTCTAGATCTTTGAATTCTGGCCTCCATAGCTTTTTTGCTTCTCACCTTCCGTGACAGGTTTGCATGCAGGTGATCTTTAGGAGCTGTAGAGTTGATTTTTTCTCAACTCCAATATGGTATTAGAGCTCTAGATCTGCATGCCTCTATTCTCTTCATGAGAGATTTTGGGCCTTATTCTTTAGATCTATGTATTTGGGGGGGCATCTGGGGAATGATTTTTTATTGGCACGATTTTCAAGGCATGAAAAATCTGTACAGCTGTATCTGCAAATGCGTAAGAAAATTTTCGTCAAAAAAAAAAATTAATTAATTTTTTTTTTACCCTCTTTATGCCCTAAAAGAGGAGTTTTTTTTCTTTTGGCCGTAACTTGGCCATACGGAGGCGCTTTTTCAAAAACCTTATATCGTCGGAAAGCTCTTTCTAAGCTCTATCCAAATCTAGAGGTTTGAACTTTTGATTTTTCTTTTTTGATGGCATTTTTTGCTATCAAAGCCAGAGGTTCCTTTTTGCACTCTAGGAGACATAACTTGAGCATCCAAACTCCATTTTTCAAAAAAATTATATCGTTGGAAAGCGTGTTTTGTTTTCTTTCCATTCATATAAGTTTTCTTTCCAAATTTTGCTCTAGGTATATTTTATTCAATTTTTTTCTTTTTAGCACTCTGGTGAATATCTTGGATGTTTCAAGTCTTGGGATCTCTTTCTTTGAGTAGGATGTCTCGTCTTTGGCTGTTCTTTCTGTTGCAATTCAATAATTAGAGACTTCTGTCTCTTCTGATCATTATAGCATTTTATTTATGCAAACACAGTGAGATAAAGTACCACCATGCATTATATACTTGGGATCTTGCACATCTTGTGCCTTATTGTACATGCACTACTTATAAAGTGCCATGGGGGGGTTGATGTTTGCCTTTTTTTTTTCCATCTACCTTTGTCACATGAGTGTTCCTTCCATGACATTAGCCTCATTATGTGTGTCAAGTGAGTGTTCCTTCCACGACACTATGTACTTTCTCTGCACCTTCGATGTTCTTGGTTCTTCGTCATGCAGTTCTTGTTGGCCATTCTTTTTAGTGTACCTGTCCCTCTCCCTTTTCAACATTATGGGGAGGTTTGTCCTATTGTTCTAATGGTTCCTTGGCTCGATTGATCAACTCTTCAGGCTTTGGTGTTTTATGCCATCTGTATCTTCTAGTTCAGTTGTTTGCCTTTGTTTGCCATATGATTCGAGTAGTGTCATTTGAGGGCACTCATGCAGATTACAATCTTCTCTACCTAGTCATGTTCTATTTCAGTAGAGGTTCTTCAGATCAACAGTTACTCTTCGATAGTGTTTACAGCTATTTCATGCTTTAGTGGTGTTCTTCATGTTTTTTCGTGTTCCTATCTTCTGGAACACTCTTTTTTGGAGGCTTCTTAGTCCTTCACTTGAGCTTTCATCTCTTCTTGGAGAGGATTTTTGTTCCCATAGGGTTTTCTCATTTTTCTCCACTTTACAGAGACTTTATTGTACTTGGGTACCTCATTAGACCTAGTTGTCGGGACCCATTGTTGCTTTCCTGCATTTTTTACATGTTTTTTTAGTCCTTAGTTATTTTTTAGCTACTCCCCAAGTTCATCTTAAGGGGGGGTGTTGGAGTTATCTTTTATTAGCTAATAATTATTTATTTAATTATTAGTCTATTATATTCTATGCTTGAGCTAAACTTAGGAATCTTATAATTCTTTAGGGTTTTCACCTTTAGGGTTTCGAGTATCCTCTTATAAGGATTCTCTCTTTGTATTTTCATAACAACTGTAAATTAAATTGCATTATTGTTGCACAATCAATATGAATCCTCTTTTCTGGATCTCTGAATTCTGGCCTCCTTAGCTTTTTTTCTCCTCTCCTTCTGTGACAGGTTTGCATGCAGGTGATCTTTGGGAGCTGCAGATTTGATTTTTCCTCAACTCCAATAGTTAATTATGTTCCCTTTGTGAATTAGTTAATAAATAAGGATTTATTATTTAATCTCACCTAATTTCTATTTTCTCATTTCTAATTTTTCTAATTTCCTATTTCACTAATTTCTCTTTTCCACTTAATTTGCTAATTTTCAAATTTAATTTCCCACTAATTATCCTCTTCTAGTTGCTCCTATTTTTGTGCTTCGTTTTATCATAAGATGGAAGCATGATTCTCTCATTCATCATAAGTGTTGACATAGCAACATGTCATAGTTCTTGACATAGCAACTTGTCCTCACACCTTGCATGGGAAATTTTTCATAGTCATGACATAGAAGGTGTCACAACCCTTCTCTTTTCAAATCAATTTGCCATTTTCAATTCAAATTGCTTTTCTCATCCTCTTTCATACTAATTTCACGATTTCACCAATTTCTCTATAAACTGGTCTCTCTCATAATTTATTTTCAACCACATCTCAAGTATCCTCACACTGACGATTTTTGCTATCAACTTGCTTTTATCACACTTACATTTTGTAGGTGATAGCCACAACACATTTGGAGGAAAAAGAGAAACAATGGAGGTCAATGGAGAAGACATTATCATTTGTTATGGTTTGTACTTTTGATGTTTGTTTTCCATTCTTCTATTGTGTGTATTATGATCAATTTCTTAGCTTGTTAGGGTTTGTGGTTGCCTAATAACTTATTGCTTTGATGATATTCTATTTTCCTTGTCACATTTTCTGGTGAACCCAGTGTGAACACGTTAAATTTGATAATTTTGTGAGTCTAATATTTGCATGCAGGTTTTATGTGTGGATTTGTTCTGGCATGCAGGTTTTTGGTGCTAATATGTTGTTGCATGCAGGTTTCAAGTGTTGATTTATTGTTGCATGTGTGTTTTTTGCACTAATCCATTATTGCATGCAAGTTTATTGAACTAATTTGTTGTTGCATGTAGGTTTTATGAGAGGATCTATTGTTTCATGTGGGTTTTATGGAGTCTAAACAATTATTAATGTCGGATTTCCTAACATGCAATGAACAACAAATCTTCCCATAGTTTAATTAGGGGGTTTTAATGAACAATAATTCTTCACATAGCCTAATTAGGAGGTTTTAATGAACAACAATTCATAATATAGCCTAATTAGGAGGTTTGAATGAACAACAATTCCTCACATAGCTTAATTAGGAGGTCAATAAACAACAATGTCTCATTACAATCTACTAAGGGTTTCAAAAATAATCATCACATAGTCTAATTAGGGGATTGAATGAACAACAAATTCTCATTTTATTTTATAAGGTGTTAAAATGAACCCCACAATTTTCATCTAGCTTTTAAAGTAGGGTAACAAATTGGACAATTTATTGACGATTTGTGCAACATATTGGCATTCGTGGGCAAAATATTTCATTGAAACTAATAATTTATTTGGTGCAGGATGCGATCAAATGATTAAATTTGAAACATTGTTTATGTTTTCTAGATTAGTTCACACTTCAATTTTCTAAAGGATAAAGAACACCATGTTTGCTATGTCTTCTTTCATTTTTTGTGTGCGTTTTTACCTTTAGGGGGCATGCCTCCCAATTTTCCTTGCACTTCGCATAGGTATTGGTGAGAGGGAATGACCCAAGCGGTAACAGGCTCAATCTGAGCCCTTCTACACCACTATAAGCAAATAAGCTTGTGATGAAAGTTGCAAGTGACGGGTGTTACATGCTGTCATAATGACATTATTTTTCCCTTAGTGTTTGCGTGGCACATGAAAATATATAGAGCGTATCCTCTACAGACTGGGAGGCTTCCCTTAATGGAGTGGAAAATGTTGCTGATTATGACCACCTGAACGGATGGCTTGACTAAGAACTTTGTGCTTAGAGACCAAAAACCTTCTAGTTGATGGTACAAGAGGTTGGACCTCTACTGATGTCTCACATTCTTATGACTCTTAGTAGAGATACAAAGTTTTCCATGGGGAGTTTTCATGGGAACAAATGCTTGGCTGCCTCAGAGAAGTGAGTGTCGTGGAGTGGAGCCAGTGGGGTCAAGCATCTAAGTATCCGCTTTGAGTAAGCGTAGTTGGAAACCAAGTGAGATCCAACAACTATTGTCCTTGCCAGCCATAGGATTTGTTGTCAAAGGTGCATGATTATCTTGTGTCAAAGTCAAACAAACATTTTGTCTTCCATGCTTGTCAAAAGGTGAATCAAAAGAAAACTTTCAAAAGTGGTCACAATCAACTCGGGTTCTCAAAACAAACAAGCATATAAACAACTTCAAATGAAGTCAAACTTGGTCCCAAGAATTTCAAAGTATCCATCCAACAATTTGCAAAGATTTTATCAATATGGCTTGTCAAAAGAGTGGGTATCCTTGTTTCAGCATTCATGTCACTTAGGGATAGGTTGCATAGTCCAACTTAGGTCTTAGGATATATTATCATTTTCCTTCATTTTAGTCCATTTCATTTTAGTGTCCTCATTTTGCACTTAGGTTTAAAATCATTTTCCCTAAGTCTACATTGCATCGTCATACCTAAACTTGGTCTTGGCTTAGGTTGCATCTTGCATTATCATTGTCCTCCCAAAATTAGGTCTTCACTTAGGTCATATTATTTACATCTCAATAATAATTTCCTTGCACAAGTCCCCATTACATTAGGTCATATCATAACCCTAGATCATATCATAGCGTCATCCATATCATAACAAAAGGTTGCATTTATATCTTTAGGTCATTTCATAACTTTGGTCCATTCCATGTCTTTAGGTCATCTCATATATTTTGGTCATAAAACATCTTGAGGTCATATCTTGGGTTCATACCATAGGTCCTTGTCATTAATCATTGTCCTTTTGCATAATAGTCTCAAAATTTGGTTATGTTAAACTTCAAAGATTCAAAAATTTAGATTAAACCCTAATTTGTTGTTAGGGAGTCTTGACCTTGTCCAAAATTTGTCCTTTTGTCATCAACATCATTTATCAAACCTACCTTAGTATCCAAGCGTATAGGTGAGACATTGTCATTTGTCCTATTGTCATTTTGTCCTTTGTCCTTTTGTCAACTAAGGTCTTGACTTCATCTCAATTTCCCAAGGTTGTGTCTTTAGGTTTGCATTTCAAAGTTTGTCCAAACCTCAAAAACAACAAAAAACATAGGTTGCACTCTTGCCCTAGATTACATTGTCATATCCCAAAGTTACACTTAGTTGCATATCATTATTCCAAAAATATTAAAAGACCAAAAACATAATTTGCATTGTCAATCATCTGTTGCATTTAGTTGCATACCATTGTCATTCCAAAATTTTAAAAAGACCAAAAACAAAAGTTGCATTGTCATCTTTCTAAGTTGCATTAGTTGCATACATCATCCTTACAAATAAAAAATCATAAAAAATATTGCATTGCATAGTGAGATGTCTATTGAAACAAGGTTCCAAGCTCCTATGATGCAACAACGTTTGCCATATCAACCGATGATTGGTCCAATGAATAACACAATGCAATCAAGTTTGAACCCAAGACAATCACAATTTTGTCCAACCCAACAACAAGGCAATATCATACAACCAAACTTTAATCCAAATGTTGGTCCACCTAAAAACATGCTACCAGAGTATGGAATCATTCAATTAGAACCACCACCACACTTAGAATCGATTTGCAACCAGGATGTGGCAATGTTTCACCAATGCCACCAATGAATGTGTCACCAATTTTTGATTAAAATCAATTAAGTCAAGGTCCCTACCAACAAATACCCTTGGTAGATGGTCAACGCATCTTTCATCTAGATTATGGTTATATTCGAGTTCAATCATCACCGGATTTCTAAGAAGAGGCAGATTCAGATGAAGAATCATACACAGATTTTGAAGTTATTAAGGCAATAAAAAATCCTGAGTTTGTGGAAATTTTGGACCAAATGATCTTAAGAAATCCTCAAATATACTTGCCATGCATTACAAGAGACCTTTCCTCAAGTCCTGAGCAATGATCTTTTGTAACTGACACACGCCTACAATGGGCCTTGGCATGTGAGCAAGCAAATTGTGTTCCACAACAAGTTCAAATAAATCAAGCCCAAAATCAAAACCCAACCATGTCAAAACCTCACAAGGATTCAAGTGCTTCTCCAAAGAAGGGTAGTTCTATTACGAAGCTCTTGAAGAGAGTCCTAAGTGACTTTTCGAGAAAGATCAAAATCATGTACCCATGTTTAGCAATGACTCATCCCCCCATAATAAAATTGACACTCCGGTGGCATCTATACCTACACCTTTAGAAACTTCGCAATAACCTCCCACATTATCTCCTAAAGCTTCACAAAATCAATTTACACCATCGCCTCCAAATGATATATGAAATAATGCATCCTCCCAAGGGCTGTCTACAACAGAAATACATGCTAATCTATGTCTTTATATGAATCCCTTGTACCATTTGGAAATGCAAGATTCAATGCCACCAAATGCTTCCCTTCTAGAGAGTCCCATACAAAGGCCATCCTTCTCATGTCAAAGCATTTATTCCTTTCCAGAATCCCCCACGCATATTAAAAATCATACCTCGTGTCAAGAGGATAATTTAGAGCACAAAGAAATAAGTCTCAAAATGAATCAAAATCAAGACCCTAAATTTTTTCCATTGCATACTACATTTGACCATGATCTCATTTCCTTTGATGATCCCCCTATTCCTATCCAAGAACACAACACCTTTTCAAATCTCGTTGAAATTCTACTCCTTAAGCAAGATCAAGATATCTAGTCCATCCTATCCCAAATGATCCCCCATTCCCATCCAAGAACATAATGCCTTTTCAAGTCATATTGGTATTCCACTCCTTGAGCAAGATCAAGATGTCCTTTCCATTCTTCCTAATAATCCCATTGAAAGTCAAGAGCAAATCACCTTTAAAGAAGAATCCAATGACCCTCCTCCTTGTAAAGATTAGAGTATCCTTTTAAATTCATGTCCACCACAAGATGTTGTCATCCCTCCATCTCCATGTCCTAATCCTCCATATACACTCCAAGACCTCATTTCCTTTGATGATCCCATTATTCCTCCCATTCCATCTCATACAGAGCTTGTCATTGATCCTAGTCCCCCTCATGGTCCTAACATGTTGGTGCAAGATGTTCAAGAACCCCCTACATGGACAATGGGTTCCTCCACTTTGGTCCAGTCTGATTCACTTCATGATCCCACATGTCATATCCACCTCATAATAGACTCATGTCTTCTTCCCAAAGAAAAGAGTATCATACAAGTCAAAATATTCATAAAGGCAAAGGGGTATACCTTCACGAGCAAGAACCCCTCCATATTAAAGAGAATATTAATGGTCATGGCCTCAATGACATTCCTGAAGACATTGGTATCCCTACTAAACCTATATCCAAGTGTGTCCCTTCCATCCATCTTAGGTCCTTATATCCCTTTGTCCCCTATGTGGGATCAACAAAGGCACACATCCTTGAGAACCTTTCATCCACTCAACAGACCTCCATATCATTCATATCCATTCATACAGTCCTTTCCCCCTCCAAGCGATTGGGGTGGCAAGCATAAAAGTCATGAGTCCAACAATCCACATGTATTCAAGGATCAACATGTCCAATCTAATTGACATGTCAAAACAAATAAAAATATGATCCAGAAAGAAAAAGAAAAATTCAAAAGGCCTCAAAGGCCCATTGCTCCAAAAGAAAATTCAAAATATGTATGGATTCCTTAATCCCTTGTGCAGGCAATGCTTTCCAAGGAACCACAAAAGCATGAAAAGTCAAAAAACATGTGGATTCCTAAGTGGCTTCTAGAAGCACAACTATCTAAAGAAAAATCCAAATTGGCATCCGAAATTGCTATTCCTCCATCCAAACCTTTCAAACCTATTCCTCCATCACCCCCTTCATCCATTTTGGGTCCTTATGTCCCAAAATCCATAGCCTCCCCTCCATAAAAAATCTCAATATCCAAAATCCATTTTTACTCCATTAATAAACCCCTCAAAGTGTGTGTCATTGTTGATCCTGCCAACCTTTCCATATGCTCATTCACAATCCTTCCAATATCATATCCATTATCCAATGCATATTTTCCATCCTTCTGCCCTTCTGATCCAATTCTTTGCATAAATTTGCCTTAGTCCCATCTCATTTCTATGTCATCATCTTGCCAACATCTTTGAGCATACATTTAATAGTCATGGTCCATTTTTCAAGAATACTATCTAAATAATGAGATTCTTGAGTCCTCCTTCCATCCTGTATCATGTGTCCATTTTCTTCAAAAAAGTCAAAATGTCAAAAAATTAAAAAATATATTAAAAAATAAACATGAAAAAAGAAAAGAAAAAATTAAAAAATTAAAAAAAAGAAAGAAAGAAAAAGAAAAGAAAAATAATTCGTCCATTGGTGAAAACTTGGCAAACAGGTGCCTTGGGAAAGTACCATGATGAAAACATGGCAAACATGCGTCATGTGAACATCTTGCATACCATACTTGGGGGTAGGTTTCACTCATGCAATCCTATCATATCCTATTGCCCTTCATTATCCTATCATCCTATCATTTGTCATATCGTATCGTATCCCTATTATATCTATATCCCCATTATCCTATCATTCTTCATGTTCATATTCCCTTTTTCACCTTTGATCTTGACAAGGCTAAGGATCTTCATGAACGTCATGCATCCTATTCACAACTTTTAGTCTATTACAACTTTTGGTCCTTATCCATTTGCTTATCACAACCTTTCATCCATATTCCTTGGCTTATTGCAACATTTTGTTGCTATCCCTTTACCTATCGCAACATTCAGTTCATGTCCCTTACCCATTTTTTTGATCTTGCTTACCCTATCCATATACGATCACCTGTCCATACACTCTTTTTCGTCCCTTGATCTTGATCCCACATAAGGACGTAAAATGCAAAACATAGTTTTCAAAAACTTCTTGACATGACCCTCATGTCATGCCATTGCCATATCCAGTCCTTTATCCCATTGTGTGATAGCCCTTGGGAATTGAATTTGTCCTATCTCCTTAATAAATGGCCTATGTCTTCCCTCTATCCACCAACATTTCAACAAGCTTATTTATCCATTTGTCATATTCCTTGCCTTGCTAGACACTAGAGGGAAAATCACAAAAATCCATAAAAATTCATAAAAATCAAATAATGTCTTGAAAAAAATAAAAAACATTCATAAAATGTCTTGAGAATAACACAAAAAATGGCAAAACGTCCTGAAAAAATTGTCTTGAAAACAACAACCAAAAAAATCATAAACTTACCTTAAAAAAAGCACAAAAAAATAAAAAAATAAAAAAACCCTAAAAATCAGAATACATCAAAAAATCCAAAAATAATCACAATCATTTTCATACAAACATTTTGAGAGGACGTCAGACAGAAACACATTAAACATTGCGCTTAAACAAATCATGTATTAACAAATGGATTGTTCAACAAACCAAGCTTTCAAACTGGTTGAAGTTGTCGTATCAACAAATCAACATCAACATTATCATTATCGATCCTTTGTCAAACATTATCATGGGTCTTATACAGGGTGTAGTATAGTCGAAACCATATTGTGTCATATCTTAGATGGGTACTACATTCCTTGAAACCAGACAACATGGTCGTCCTATCAACATTTTCAAATTTTGACAATGAAGATCATAATGTTTGTTTGACTTGTTTGAATTTGCGAGTCTTATCTTTTTATTGATTTATCTTTGGCTTTGACCATGTTCCTATGTTTCTCAATGATGTCACTGAGTGACTTAGAGTGACCGGGATGGCTCATGGTCCTTTTTTGTTTTTGTCTTTTGTTTGTGGAGTGTTTCTAGCATTCTGGGGCAAGTATGTCTTGGGTATCTATGATAAGTATGTTCACTCTGTGAATGCCACACATACCTCGACCCTTGACACACGTAATTTCTTAGGATGTTTTGATTAATTCCTTGTCTATGATGTGTCTATTTTACGCAAAGGGATTGCATTATTGCCTCGACCTTCATTGCCATGGTGTACTGCATCCGTTTTGCCATATTAAATAAAGGCTCTCACCTACATTTGTGCATTTGTGAAAGCAAGTTTTCTTCACCACTAGTTGTTCTTTGTCTAATTTCTGCTTACTAACATTTCTTCTATCAGTCCTTGAAGTGATCTTGGTCTAGTTCTGACATTATTTTCGACAAATTGGCCTCTTTTCTAGATTTTTCCGGCCAATTCCTCGAGGGGGCATAATATATCCTAATTATCGTCTAGGGAATATTTCTTGATTGTTCTTTGAAACAACACTCATAATCGCACTGTCTCAAAGAGGGGCAAAATGTAGGCATCTAAAAATGGTCAACTCTTGCGGTGTCATACTTTAACATGTCCACGTGACCTTATTTTAGGGTTTTCTCATCTTATTAACATTTCTTCGATGCCATGCACTTGATCTTTATCATTTGTTAACATCTTGTCATTCTTCTGCACTTCTTTCCCCTTCAATTGTGTTTTTCACATTTGCAATTAGGTCTTGTCAATATCATTTTCAAATTGCAATCTTCAGTCGTGATCATCTTATCATGTCAATTGGACATCGCCAATCCTAATTGATGTCGAATTAGGGTTTTGTCCTCAATCTTTATCATTATCAATCATCTTTGATCAATTATCATCATTTTCAATCCTTTGGGATCCCTTTTCAATTGTCAATTGTTGATCCCTTATCAATTTGTGACTGGTTTGTCATTGATCTTTTGTCATTCGACCTTCATCAAGTCGACCTTTTATCAATCTTCGATCGATTTGTCATCGATCTCAATCAATCATCATTTATCATCAATTTTGGATTGATTAGTCATTGATCCTTATCAATTATCCTCTATCAATTTGATTCCCCTTGTCAATTTGTGACCTATTTGTCATTGACCTTTGTCAATCTAATATTGACTCTTTATCAATCATCAAGTCTTCATCATTTAATCATGATCGACCCTATATCAATTGCTTTAGTCTTGTCATGACCTAATTGACATTATTGCATTTCTAGTTTTTCTCCTAGGGTTTTGTGATTTAATCATATAATCCTAATTAACATTCCCCTCTAGGTTAAATAAATCAATTTATTTATCCTAGATCTCTCTCTTGTAGCAATTAAATATTTCATTTAATTGGCTAATTATGTTCCCTTTGTGAATTAATTAATAAATAAGAATTTATTAACTAATCTCACCTAATTTCTTTTTCCTCATTTCTAATTTTTCTAATTTCCTAATTCACTAATTTCTCTTTTCCACTTAATTTGCTAATTTTCAAATTTAATTTCCACTATTTATCCTCTTCTAGTTTCTCCTATTTTTGTGCTTCATTTTGTCATAAGATGGAAGCACGATTCTCTCATTCATCATAAGTGTTGACATAGCAACTTGTCCTCACACCTTGCATGGGACATTTGTCATAGTCATGACATAGAAGGTGTCATAACCCTTCTCTTTTCGAATCAATTTGCCATTTTCAAATCAAATTGCTTTTCTCATCCTCTTTCATACTAATTTCATAATTTTACCAATTTCTCCATAAATTGGTCTCTCTCATCATTGATTTTCAACAAATCTCAAGTATCCTCACGCTGACGATTTTTTCTGTCAACTTGCTTTTATCACACTTGCATTTTGTAGGTGATAGACACAACACATTTGGAGGAAAAAGAGAAACAATGGAGATCAATGGAGAAGACATTAGCATTGGTTATGGTTTGCACTTTTGATGTTTGTTTTCCATTCTTCAATTGTGTGTATTAGGATCAATTTCTTAGCTTGTTAGGGTTTGTGGTTGCCTAATAACTTATTGCTTTGATGATATTCTATTTTCCTAGTCACAAATTGCACTATGATAATCAAAGTGTCGTTCATCTTACAAATAAATCAACCCTTCATTCAAAGACTAAACATATACAACTTAGGTACCATTTCATACAATCAATTTTAGAAGATGGTCAATTGAATTTGGACAAGATACACACTAGAAAAAATCTTGCAGATATGTTACGAAGGTAGTAAGTTAAGAGAACTAATTCCCTACTCAATCTGTGTTGGCCTTCATGAATGTTAATAGTTGAAATGAGAAACAAGGCAATTCCAAGTGCATCAATCTAGTGGGAGATACAAGTGCAATGATGTTGCCACAAGATCATTCTCTAAGTGGGAGATTGTTTGGTGTGGGGCTTGATCAATCTCCAAGTGGGACATTGTTGGTATGTGGTGTCTGATCATATTGTCAAGCTTAAATGTTGATGAATTTGTTAGTCACATTTGCCCCCCCAAATCAATTATGGGGGAGTGTAGGGACTATCCCCCCTTGCGGGGTTTAAGGGGACTATCCGCCCAATAGGGGCTCAAGAGTAGATCCTATGAAATAAAAGATTCAATTGTTATTTTGGTATGTAAACCACTAAAAAGTTTTGATAAATAAGTGGTTGTGGAATGTGAAAATCATTAGATTGTAATTTTTGCCTCTTTTATTCTACATTTATTAAATATTGTTTAATGCTCTAGTCTACCTAAACACTAACAATTTCGTACATTGAAGGAAAACTATTCAAATTTTGAAATGTAATGAATAATTATGCTATATTGAGAGAATTATTAGTAATAAAAGGAATTCTTTTTGGCTAAAATTCTAAAATATGATAATTGATATCCACGCGTCCCTAAACAACCACTCAATTGATGTGTACTTTGTTGAGGGAGAAATTTGAAATGAGATGATAATGGGTGCATTCACAATACCGACAAAGTGAATGAATTCCAAATCATGCAAGATTCATTGACCTAATTAACACTCACATAGGATGAAGGGATGATATGCAAATTGTTTATTTTATATTTTTTTTCTCCGAAATATGATTTCGCTTCATTATATTTCATTTGTATATATCTACATATATCTTAATTTTCCTTTGATTTTGTTTGATTTCATAGGTCATAAATCCTTCTTGACATTTATTTATAATATCTTTATGCCCAATTTTAATAAATAATGATTTTAAATAACACTTGATTATTATAATTATATATAATCTAAATTCTAAGGTTGTTTCTCCATCAAACTAAATAAGATTTGATACGACTGTAAAATTCTATTATTCTCAAAGCTCTTCAACTATTTTAAAAGAATTAATCCCAAGATTAATATATTATAAAGATCTCTTTGGAGTATTAAATGTCTCAAAAAATTCAATTGAGGCCTACTTTGTGAGGTGAGGTTGACTCATTCACCTCATTTATGAAATGGACCCATCAACCATTTCTTATACACATGCTTCCTTAATAATATTGCATTCCACATTATTTTGATAAAGAAATCGATTACTTTATTGATAAATTTGTTTATCCTTAATATTATGAGTCAAGAATTACTTGTAGACCTTCAAAAAATAGTAATGTATCCGCATTAAGTATTTAATGTCCCTCTATGGTGAAGAAATCATATAATGGCTTGGTTTAGTATCACTATTATGTATTTGGTTATCATTAATGAGGAAAATACAAATAAAATGATTTTATGTCAATTTGTTCTTCATTATATTATTAAATTTCAAATAGATAAGAAAATTTTTAAGAGCTCAACTTTATAGATATTTGGTTAGTAATTATTAAGATATCTTTACAATGTTAAGTGTGTATGTTATCTCAACTTCGTCATCTTGAATTTGCTATATTTAAGAAGCTCTTCTACAACCTTATCATATGTGCAATCATTGTGTCATAGAGATGTTACCCGATTCACCAACTACCCACTACCAAGAGAATGATCACTTTAGTAACCAACATTATTTTTCTCATTTTTCAACTAAACTAAATATTGATAAATTACAAATTATAAAAAAAGTGAGACAATAGATTTTCATAACTTCAATCCATATAACGTATAAAAAATATCATATCTATTTAGTCTTAAAGATAGAATAGTAATTATAAACACTAGTGAATTAACAAACACTTTATTAAAATAATAATATTTATAACTAGTTTCATATATAAAAATGATTTGACAATTAATTTCATAATATGTAAATTTAATAGACTATAATTTTAAACGATAAAAAATAAAAATAATTTAAAATTATACCTAAAATAAAAAATTAACTTAAATTACAACATAAATAAAATCTTTAATCAATATCCATCAAATTGATATTCATTTCATTGAATATATAAACATACTAATCTCATATAATATCTCTAACTACACTAGCAACCTTGTTATTGACATGTTTTCCTTAAAGATGAAAATAATTTAAAGTTTAAATGTGATCATATTTTCTCTCACAAAATCACTATATTTCCTCAAGCCTTTAGTATTTCTTTACAATCATGTACATATATTATCATTAGTTCACAATCATAAGATTTAATTTTTCTTTCTCATTTATTAAATTGTTCCTCTCAAGTCAATAACATCTTTTTTTAAGTTTTCTTTGAAAGTCAATATATTTACACCAAACTTTTCAATATAAAATATGAATAAAATTAGGATTTATTGATGTTTTTGTGTATTTCAAGATAAAAGCATTTGGTTTCATTAATAGAATTTAATTTTCTTATCCCTTTCTTCTAGATGACATTACATTTTGTTTTATTTTTTTCAATATTTGAATAATAGGTATGTAAAGGAAGACAACCTTTCTTATATCATTATTTTTTCCTAAAGCTTGTTTACTAACACAATCAATTGTAAATCGACTTAAAAAATATATTTTTCTACCAATGTCAACAACTATCAAACAATTTCTTTTGCAATTACTTCTTTGTATGTAATATCGTATCAATATTTTAAAAAAAAAATTAAAAAAAGAGACTGTAATTTCTCACAAGCGAAGGTAAATTTGTTAGATGAGAATATAATTAGATCATGATAGTGCTTTATCAATATATCCTATTTTTTATAGTAGAATTGATCAATTAGCAAAGAGAAAAAAAAAACGTTTAGGAGACAACAATGTCTCACTTTAAATTGACCCATCAACCATCTATGACACTTCACACCTACCAACAATATTACAAAATGGTAGAAATATTTTTTATATCCCACAAATGCATTCTCTCCCGAGTCTGACTAGAATATTTTATTTTTATAAAAAGTTATCAAGCATTTTTTGAATGAGTAAATGCCTACCTCTTTTCACATTTGGATGTTTTTATTTAGTAATTTTTATCACATTATCCAATAATGATGATGATATTTTGATGTATTATACAAATATTTGGAGAAAAGGGTGCATTAAAATCTCTAAAAAAACATGATATCATTTTATCATGCATTCTATTGGACTGTAATATATGAACCGATGGTCATATTTAATCCCGATATGAGAATTTTTAGTTGAATTTGAAGATGTTAGGTTTGACACCTTGAAACAACATGCATTTACCACTTTTTTTTTGTCAAAAGTAGGTCACTCGTGTTTTTTAATATCTAATCTATTGAGAAAACATTTTTGTAGAGTTGTTAGAGAAATTAATGATTCCTTTACTACCAATAAGGGATAGTTATGAGTATTCAAAGTTCGTACCATGGTTGTAATCAATTTTACATTTCACATGAGCACCTTAACCATAAAGGGCCTACAACTCCACACCCTCACAAGAGAAACTACTTCATTTAAACTCTTGTCTTCCATAATAAAAGAAGAGAAGGAGGATTTAAAAAAATATTGCTTCTTAATGCCATGCATGTAAAAAGAAACACTTGTCATTATTTAAAAAAATAAATATGATCAATAAGTCTATTCAAACATGAAACCTCAAATTTTTATATAAATTTAACTACATGTTGTTGATAACCTCTTAGTCCCAATAAGCATCTAATGTATATTTTGGTTTTCATGTCAATGGTGTGTGAAAGAAATTGGTTTGACATAAGCAATGTTTATCACAAATATATGTGGTTGATTCATGTAGAAAGGTGTGAACTTTAAAAAACAAAATTATGATAAATGAGGAGAATTGAAACCTTAATGGTTTTCAAATTAAATTAATCTACCATTGTATGGGATTTTGTATGTACCTTCTCAAGCCTTCTTCACTTTATGAGCTATTACTATTTGCATATTTATTCACATACATTGTAGACCTAAAGTCAAGGGGCATACTACACAACATGCAATGTCTCAAATATAAATTAAAAGAACTCATAGACAACAACATGATCCATGTGGAAGGTTTCAATAACAATGGAAATCCTTTGGTTGCACATATAAATGGGCGATTAGGCATCTACATTGATCCATTTCTTGATCATGCAAAAAATCTTGAGGCACATGATACCATGGTAAATGAGAATAACAATGTTATGAAGGATTGTCACGTTGAGTCTAAAAATACATCACATTTAAATATGTTTTATGAGAGCAATTGAAAATAAGGCAACTTCTTTTTCTCCTCCTAGTCAACCTATTCTATTTTATAATGAGGAGATACCACAAAACAACCATTGTGATAAATTCTCTATTATTGAGAGGATAAAAAATACATTTATGAATGACACACATATATATTCCAATTATTAATATGTATGAAGGAATTTCTAATAGAAAACAATATAAGAACAAATATCTAATGCACATTCAAAAGTATCATTAAAGATGACCAATGGGTGGGTTATCTTCTACGACAAATAAAATTTGAAACAAAGAAAATACCTATGTTATGTCAATGTGTTATACTTACTTCCAATAGTTTTTCCACATCACTTGGGAGGTCTTGGAATGATTGAGAGTTGTAACTTTAGTTGTGCATCAATGTGGTGAATTCATTCATGAAGTTAGAGTCATCGAGAGTAATATAGATATGCACATCAACCTCTTATAATAAATTTCAGAACAAAGAAAATACCTATGTTATGTCATGTTATACTTACTTCCAATAGTTTTCCCACATCACTTGGGAGGTCTTGGAATGATTGAGAGGTGTGCCTATAGTTGTTCATCAATGTGTTGAATTCATTCATGAAGTTAGAGTTATCAAGAGTAATATAGAGATGCACGCCAACCTCTTATGAAGTTGAGTCATTTAACTATGGGAACTTATATTCCAACTTACATGAAATATCCATAAGAAAATCAAAGAGACTTTCATGATGTGTACCAAATTGAACTCTTTGATAAACAAATTTAAAAAAAATAAAGAACATCAAATTGAAATCATAATGTTTCAAAGAAATAATATGTTGATACAAATATATCTTACAAAGATAAGAATAAGAATTAAAATATTCATGTGCCAAGAAAAGAAACAAAAATAGATATAGAAGTGATACTAATTTAAAAGAATTTCATGCACAAAGACTACTTGAATACCAAAGAAAATATGTGTGGTCCTCCACAACCATAATCAAAGAAGTAGTAAATTTGGGTCAATAAAAGATTCTCCTATTATTCCACCAATAGATAATGTGTTTATGCAATGTATGAAGGACTATAAGAAGGAACATCTGTAATAGAGGAAAAGTTGAGAAGAATAAAAGGCATGACAAGTTGAGAAGAATAAAAGGCATGATAAATGAAGATAAATATGATTGGATCTATTGGGATGATGATGTTTCGAAGGATTTAAAGTTTTTTTTTTGATGATTCACTTGCATCTTGTAGCCTATACACATCTATATCTATGTTTCTAGTTTCTAGTTTTTTATTTCATTTTTTTTTTAATCTTATTACTTTGTTATCTTTTTATTATTTCTTGTTTGTTGTGCTTTACTTTTTTAGTTCACCGTTTATATCTTGTTTCATACTTTCTTTCGTTTGGGGGATATTTTCCTTTCTTTTCACTTGATATGTTTACTGTTTTGCTCGTTTATACCTTCATTGCCTATCAATATGTCCTTGCATGATTTACTCATTCTTATGTTTACTCATTCCTACCACTTTGATCATTCCCTTATCAATTTCCCACATTTATAACTACTCTTAAGTCTTATATAACTCTAAGCATGTTTATTTTTACAATGATATTGGTTTGCCTATACTATTTATACTTATCTACTCCTAATTCCATAATCCATATCTATATTTTCCATCATATGCTTATGATCCTTATCATACTTAGGTTTTTTATATTGTCTCAATATATGTGTGTCTTATCATGCTATTTTATTGTGCCTATATTGCTTCAATGTTCCT